>NC_134503.1:4438715-4738715 GCF_040206685.1 Ascaphus truei
ACAGTACATACACATACATACACACACACATACATATACACACCCATACAGTACATACACACATACAGTACATACACACATACAGTACATACACACACACACATACAGTACATACACATACATACACACACACATACATATACACACCCATACAGTACATACACACATACAGTACATACACACATACAGTACATACACACATACAGTACATACACACATACATCTCTGTGTGAATTGATTCAAATCACTTTGGCTTTTTTATGCGGTTACGAGGACGCACGTATCCCGATGCGCAGTGCTGCGTACACTATCAGGACTGGCCCTGTGCTCAGTGACACCAGTGAATTGCTGCGGTCTCCGCATGCTTTGTGCGGTGCTTCGGTAAACCATCTGGTGATCCTGCCGAGTGGCAGATGGCGGCAGTGGATCCCAGCAGCTGAGCCCTGCACTATCTCAGCTTTTCGGATGGAATTATTCACGGCCTCTGTGACCGCAGCTCTGCACTTTAATATGCAGACAACGGGCCGTGCCTGACGCTAAATTCATTATTGCGCTTATTCCCAATCATAACTCCTCCGGTGCGAGGGTATTAGGCGCCCCAGGCGAACCCTCCAGCCTTGTGTCCCCCGCCCCCCTCCCTCCCCCCATTAACTTTCGGACATGAATATTGTGCATTAGTATGAATACAAATTCTGCATTTAGGAGGATATGATACTGATTGGACATTTTTATTGTACTGGGGGTGGTATAGTTATGTGCCCGGGGGAGGAGGGTTAGTTATGTGCCCCGAGGGGTACAGTTATGTGCTGGGGGGGTTTAGATATGTGCCTTGTGGGGGTAGTTATATGCCCTGGGGGGAGAGAGGAGGAGGTATGGGACTAGGGGTAAATGTATGGTCATGTGGGGCAGGGAGGACCCCAACAGGGGGAGGGGGGGACAGAGTGTGCTTACCTGCAGCCTTGGAGGATGGAGGGGGCCTACCAGAGGAGGGCCACAGAGGTGCCTGTCAGAAGGGGTCCGCGGAGGTGCCTGTCAGAAGGGGTCTGTGGAGGTGCCTGTCAGAGGGCGTCCGTGGAGGTGCCTGTCAGAGGTTGTCCGTGGAGGTGCCTGTCAGAGGGGGTCCGTGGAGGTGCCTGTCAGAGGGGGTCCGTGGAGGTGCCTGTCAGAGGGTGTCCACGTCGGTGCCTGTCAGTTCCACTGGCCTCCCCTCTGATAGGCACCTCTGCGGATCTGGCCACTAGTCCCAGCTGTACCCCCCTTATCGGTGGCCGTGCTGCTACACGGAATCGCCAGGTTTTTTTGCTGCTATAGACGACCGCCTAGTTTGCCTATTGGTTAAACCAGCCCTGATCATAACCGTTTACTTTCTATATAAGTAAAAAATAATGCAGACACAAGTAGCCGCTGCCCTGAAGAGCTTACAGTCTATTTTTCTCATTCTTTTCTTTAGTACATCTACAAGCTGATTTTTAACTCCTTGAAACAGCGATCCTGCCAGGAAAGAAAATATCTTTTTTGTTTTTATCTCCCCGGATCCGGAAGCGATCTGCCTGAGCATGAATTTATTTTTGAATAATGGGGGGGGGGGGGGGGGGGGGGGGTGTTAGTGCATTTATTTGCTAGGGGTGCATTCCGTGCCCCTCTGAAAGGGGTAATTACGGTTGGCAGTACCTCCAAAGAAAGAGGTTTCTTTGGACACTGATCTCCTACTCCAGCACTGGATACAAAGGCTTTGTGACACAGGATACTGTGTATCAGGTTAGTGTGTAGGTGACATTGGCTGCTGTGTGTCAGGACGACGCGTGTCATGTATGAGAACGCTGTGTGTATCACACAAGGGCCGTGTATTAACGTACAGGAACGCCTTGATCTGACGCATGGCCGCCATTTTTCACAATGTTTGTTGCTCCCGATTCGTACATCTGGCGCAAAAGTTAGCGCCGCCTCACACCTGGCGGATATTTTGACGCAGGTTGAAAAGGGAGAAGGTGACGCACGGAGACGCAGAGTCTGATACATCTCATTATAACCTGTGCATCACGTAACTCCTCCTACTGACACGCCCCAAATCGCAAAAACGCACACGGCGCAAAAACTGCAGCAGAGCTTTTGATTCTCTGAAGCGCAACACAGAAATGACACAATTTGCGTCAATTTGTGCCCCAAGTTGCAGTAGGGTAGGCTAGCGTGTCAGGTAGTGTGTGTGATTATCACACTATGCCGTCTAATTACTAAAGTCCCGCCCCAGGTGACAACGAGAGATGGCGCTAAGACTCGAACTAGGGTTAGTCCTCTTCAAAGGCTGTGACATCACCACTGAGCGACTCATTTAATTGTTCCCAGATATCACTGTATGTGGCTACCCCACACGCGGGACATTGTCCCACTGTCACATTTTGGGTCTCCTGGTTTATAATCTGCATTTTCTGTAAAATCCTATGCAATAAATAACTTTTTCTTAACATATTGTATCTAAAAGGTGGTGGGGAGTACCTAGGGGTGCCAGGCGGCTTTTCCAAAAATACTGTACACAATATGAAAGGTGCGACGCGCTCGAGACACACACACCTCTCCATGCTGTTTCCTTCTCTCCTTGACCCCACCCCCAGGCTCCTGACACCTCCTCTTGATTGGCTACATTACCCAGCAGCAACCAATCAGGAAGCTGCCTAGCAGCAGCCCTCCTCTCTCCCTGCTCTGGGAAATCCCACGGCCTCCCCAAGCCAATCAGGTCACTAAGTCCAGAGAGGTAATACCGGTATACACATACATGTCCAGAGAGGTAATACCGGTATACACATACATGTCCAGAGAGGTAATACCGGTATACACATACATGTCCAGAGAGGTAATACCGGTATACACATACATGTCCAGAGAGGTAATACAGGTATACACATACACGCCCAGAGAGGTAATACCGGTATACACATACACGCCCAGAGAGGTAATACCGGTATAAACACACATTTCCAGTATTACCTCTCATTTTTTACTGGACAGAGTGTCCAAATACAGGACAGTCAGATTCAATACTGGACACCTGGCACCCCTAGCTCAGAGCACCAGTGACAACAGATTTTGCAGGTGATTCTGTAGAAAGACGGCAATGGGGATATTCAGGCAGATATAGAATAAGGCTGCGTCCCGCTAGCGCTGAGCTCGCTGAGCGGGCGGCGCTTGGCGAGGTGACTTGTATATATATATATATATATATATATATATATATATATGTGTGCAAGTCCCTGCTCACGCGATGCGCGTGCACAAACGCTCACCGGCGCTCGGCGCTTAGGTAAATAAAAATGTTATACTTACCAGCGCGCTCAGCTTCCGCTGCAGCGTCCCCCCCGCGCTCCCCCTCCCCCCCCCCCCCAAAGAGCGCTTGCAAAAATTTCAAGTCCACCCGGCGCTCATGCTTGGAGAGCTCTCCAAGCATGAGCGCGCTCAGCGCCAGCGGGGACAAGGCCTAAGGCCCTTGACATAGTGACATAGTGATATAGTGATATAGTGGCATAGTGGCATAGTGGCATAGTGGCATAGTGGCAAGTAGCATAGTGACATAGTGATATAGTGGCATAGTGACATAGTGACATAGTGACATAGTGGCATAGTGGCATAGTGGCATAGTGGCATAGTGACATAGTGGCATAGTGGCATAGTGGCATAGTGGCATAGTGGCAAGTGGCATAGTGACATAGTGATATAGTGGCATAGTGGCATAGTGACATAGTGGCATAGTGATATAGTGATATAGTGGCATAGTGGCATAGTGGTATAGTGATATAGTGGCATAGTGACATAGTGATATAGTGGCATAGTGGCATAGTGGCATAGTGGCAAGTGGCATAGTGATATAGTGATATAGTGGCATAGTGGCATAGTGACATAGTGATATAGTGATATAGTGACATAGTGATATAGTGATATAGTGATATAGTGGCAAGTGGCATAGTGACATAGTAGATGAGGTTGAAAAATACATATGTCCATCAAGTTGAACCTATGCTAAATTTAGACGGCAGATACTTATGCTATATTTGTATGTTGTATTTTTGTGTTTACATGAAATAGAACACGAGACACTTCTATGTGTGAATGTTACAATCATGGCGCAGTCAGTGGCACACACCGCGGGCGCGTCTGCGTGATGTGCGCGGTCCTCCTGGCGAATCGCTCCCCTCTCACAGACAGCGACTGAACAGCACCACACTGAGTCAGAGGAGACCGGCGAGCCTGGTTCAATTCCCGGTGTTAGCCGGGACCTTGGGCAAGTCACCTTATCTCACAGGAACATAGATTGTAAGCTCTCGGGACAGGAACTTGTGCCTGCACAATGTCTATGCACAGCACTTGGTACATGGTCAGCGATATACAAGAAGAAAAACAATGTACTCCGATTTTACGGGAAATTACAATTTTTTTTAGATTTGAGCCCTTACGGGTGAAACTTCCCGGAACACGAGAAATGTCCCCCCCCCCCCCCCAGCCCCCCAAATTGTCTGCCACATAAATAATAACACACCGCATGATACTGTATCAGTCAGACAATAGGGAGCATGTGTCATTGTGACAGAGCGTGCAGTGAGTCCTCCTCCCCAGCAGGGGGAGCTCAGCGCTGCGCTGGTGCTTTCTCCTCCCATTGTGTGTGCTGGAGAAGGCCCGGAGCAGAGAGAGGGGGCAGCTGCACACACAGGGCAGCGGGCAGGAGAGAGGGGGCAGGGAGCAGGCTGCAGAGAGAGGGGGCAGCCGCACACACAGGGCAGCACGGACTGAGGGGAATACATCGCATTCATCCAGCACGCGGGCTCCCTGTGAGAGCTGGTGAGAGAGCAGGAGGGGTTTTACACGGGGGGGTGTAATGTGCATGGGTGAGGAATGGGTGCTGCGTGAGGAATGGATGGGTGCCGAGTGAGTGAGGGATGGATGGGTATGGGTGCTGAGTGAGGGATGGATGGGTATGGGTGCCGAGTGAGTGAGGGATGGATAGGTATGGGTGCTGAGTGAGTGATTGATGGGTCTGGGTTCCGAGTGAGGGATGGATGGGTATGGGTGCTGAGTGAGGGATGGATGTGTATGGGTGCTGAGTGAGGGATGGATGGGTATGGGTGCTGAGTGAGGGATGGATAGGTATGGGTGCCGAGTGAGTGAGTGAGGGATGGATGGGTATGGGTGCTGAGTGAGGGATGGATGGGTATGGGTGCCGAGTGAGTGAGGGATGGATAGGTATGGGTGCTGAGTGAGTGATTGATGGGTCTGGGTGCCGAGTGAGTGATTGATGGGTATGGGTGCTGAGTGAGGGATGGATGGGTATGGGTGCTGAGTGAGGGATGGATAGGTATGGGTGCCGAGTGAGTGAGTGACGGGTATGGGTTCCGAGTGAGGGGTGGATGGGTATGGGTGCTGAGTGAGGGATGGATGGGTATGGGTGCTGAGTGAGGGATGGATGGGTATGGGTGCCGAGTGATTGATTGATGGGTATGGGTGCCGAGTGAGGGATGGATGGGTATGGGTGCCAAGTAAGGGATAGATGGGTATGGGTGCTGAGTGAGGGAAGGATGGGTATGGGTGCCGAGTGAGGAATGGATGGGAATGGGTGCCGACTGAGGGATGGATGGGTACGGGTGCCGAGTGAGTGAGTGAGGGATGGATGGGTGTGGGTGCTGAGTGAGGGATGGATGGGTATGGGTGCCAGGTTCACAGTGCATAGGGATTGTAATAGGGGTTAGGAGCGGTACACACACTGTATTGGGGTGTATGTGTGCAGTTGCTTTATTAGGATAGAGGGGGCATTGGGTATAGTTATATTATCATGACGGGGTGAACACGCTGCACTGAGTTGGGTTACATGGCGTGCACGCGTGCTATCGACATCACTGTGTATCTGGATTGGACTTGGGCATCCGGGGGAAGCTCAGCTTCTATTTAGCCTCTTTCCTTTATCCTCAGGCTGCTTCCTGGAGAGATGTTTAACCAACAGCAGCAGTTCCATCAGCTGATGCAGCTTCAGCAGCTTCTGCAGCAGCAACAGCACCCACCTCCTGCACCGCAGCACCATCCAGGGCCCAGGTGAGATAACACTGCTTGTTGTGTCTGGTCCCGCAGCCTCACTTTGCTGTGTGCCCTAACTTGTGCCTCCAGTACTCATGCCGCTGGTCTCTCTCTTGCCAGGCCGATGCCACCTCCCGCACAGCACCAGCAGCCGCCGCAGATGCTGGCTCTACGGGCGCCCAACCCAGCGAGACTCCTCAATGCTCACCCTATGTTACAGCGGGCTCTGCTCATGCAGCACATGCAAGGTAAGGCGGCACGTCCCGGGCCCGGCTCGCCGCTTTGCACGAGAGGTTACATCCCAGGAGAGGCTGCAAAACTAAAACGGATCAAAAGGCAGAAGGGGACATTGTTGCTTCAAAATGGCCCCTGGCACATAGCCCTCGGTGTTTGGAAAAATGAGTACTGTATGTTCTAGGCCAGGGGGGCTCAACGCCAGTCCTCAAGGGCCACCAACAGGTCAGGTTTTAGGGATATCCCTGCTTCAGCACAGGTGGCACAATCTGAGCCACCTATGCTGAAGCTGGGATAGTCTTAAAACTGGACCTGTTGGGTGGTCTTGAGGACTGGAGTTGGGAACCCCTGTTGTAGCCAATTTACCCGCCATTCTGACACCACCTGGGACAGGCATCAGGGCTCAGATAAGAGACAAACAGAGTTTGACGGCAGATAAGAAGCACGTGGTCCCCCCGTGGCTGCCCATTTTCCTATCTGCTGTGAGACCTCAGACCCGATTTGATCCCTGGACTTGCTTTCATATTTCGGGTTTGGTCTTACATGTATCCCAAGCATGTTTGCATTCCCTTACTGTGATACCCCCGACCACCTCTGCTGGGAGACTATTCCACGAATCCACCACCCTTTCTGTGAAGCACGCCCTCACATTTCCCCGGAGCTGCCACCCTCCAGCGTCAGAGAATGACCGCTAGTTCTAGCTCTTCTCTCTCTCTGTAAACATGCTTCCTTGTTAAACCCCTCCTATATAAAGCTCAGTGACTGGCTCAGATCTCCCGCGTTCGGTGTGTGTGTGTTGGGGGCACGTTAACGGGGGGGTCCTTGTTGTGTTTTTGTGCAGGTAACCTGCGCAGTCTGAGCATGGGGGGCCCCCCGATGCCACACTTCTTCCCCCCGGCCTCCCACCATTCCATCCTGGGCACCCCCCCTCTGGGGGTGACGGTGAAGGCTCCGCAGATGGGGTTCCCCGGACATCCATTCCAGCAGCAGCACCACCGCATGTATCACAAGGTGGGACACAGTGAAAAAACTAACAATAGCGCTCTAACACACCCTAAATGTGACAATATACAATTCAACCACACGTGTGAATAATAAAGCAATGTGATAATAATAACAATCAAGTGATCTAAAGAAAAAAAATTAAGAAACTTAGAAACAAACTGCAACCCTTGATAAAGACTGTTCCACTCGTCTTGCACCAGGTGATCCTCCAACAAATCAGGGCAGCTCGCCTCGTAGTTATGAAATAAAGAAACACTACATAGTGTAATACTGTTGTGAATAAATTTGTGCAAACAAAGCTCAAAAATGACTACTCACAATAGAGCAGTCAAATTCAGGCAGTCATCCAACTTAAGGGGTGGATGTTCCCTGTGTATACAGCAGCCACCAGCCCCCAACCTCCAAGGAGAAAAAAAGAAGAAAAGAGACCATATAGTGCAGATGGTATTTAGTATTAAAAGGGGATTCAAAAAATGCAGGCTTACACTTCATATGATCGAGGTAGGCAGTATGATATTATAGGTAGTGGGTGCTCATCTGGTCGCGATCCTTTTGAGTTCCTCACTATCCTCTGCTCCACCGCAATACTCTCGCATCCACGCCAGGCACTCCCGTTGCGTCACTTCCGGTTGTTCAGCGAACTTCCGGATCTGATGGCAGGGGTGGACCTCAGTTGTTCTTCCCCTTCGGTATGGGCTGAAAAGCTCTACATGTTTCGCCGTTTTTACACAGCAGGGACACAGCAGGGTGCTCTCCACCCCCCATGGGTCACCAGAGAGTATTGGCACTGTGACATGTTTTAAGGGGGCAGCCCCACAGAGCTGTAATCGGCTTTGTTAGAAATATACGACGTCTCCCTCTATGTAACAATTTTACGTCTTTGTATCCAGTGAGAATGAAATGTTTACTTTTTCATGTGGTCCGCTGAATATTAAAGCAGCAACATGTGAAGTAGATATATCTATATAGAATTTGTTTTAAATAAATCAGTTCTGTAGTATTAGATAATAGTGACTATTTCCCCCCGACTCTTAATGCCATTTTTTAAAGAGTTTTAACGCATCCTTTGATTCCTATAGCAGGCTTTAACCCACCTCCTCGGCAGTGCAAGATTTTTGCAACATTTTCCTGTGTTTGATCATTTGTTGCCAATGTTCCCAATGTTCCCAGCAGTTTGAGCTGCAAACTGTAACAATAGATAATGTTGCCTTAGTAATATCCGGATACATTGTAGCTGCTGAGTTAAACTGACTGAAGGATTGATTGGAACTGAAAGGCGGCCATTTAGTTAGGCACACAATCAGTATTTTGACAGATTTATAGCAGGAGCAGCAAACGATTGTCAGCTTAGGTGAGAATGTAGAATGATACATTGCCACAGGCTCTACATATACAAATATGAGAACAAAGGAAAATAAAAAAGGAGGGGAATGTAGTATTGCGGCTTTAACGCATGTTATCTAATTATGTTTGATGATATTCATAATGTATTGATAAACAACAAATCCCAAATACAAATTCACCTCCAGCACCCCCCTCACCAATTAATATCTTGCCCCTGGTCATGTCCCGCCGGTTTGTTTTTGTGTGTTAAACCTCATTGAGTGTTACATCTCTAGCACCTGGGGTTCGGTAGTAACATTTACACTGCAACGGGATCGGGGAGAGCGCCATCCTGAAGCTTCGGGCACTTCATATAAATCTGTGCCATATTTTCCTTGCTGACTTTTCTTTGTTATTTACATTGAGTTATTCTAGGTTTATTGTGAGTGCTATTTATAGGGATCTTGTCAGTCTTTTTGTGTGTTTTATATATTTTTATGCCTCAGCACCCCCAGGTTTTTCCCTCATAATTATATTAGTCTTTGTTTTGGTTGTGATAACTTTGACATTAGTATTATACTTATTTTTGGGTTCTGAGTTAGCCTTTGTATTCATATAGTGTTAGCGACTTTTCTCCTTTGTGTGTGGTTAATTGCAGCCAGAGACAATTCTACATATATTGTGAGTGGATAAGCAAAATTGTAAACTAAGGGCAGGGACATGTTTATCAGCTTAAATATAGCTGAATTACACCTTATTTTAAAATGTAAAAAAGAAAAATAACAGACAAATATTTTTAAATAATGTTCCAAACATTTAAACAAAAACTTTGAAGGATTTTACTATAATATATATATATATATATATATATATATATATATATATATATATATATATATATATATATATATATATATATTATAGTAAAATCCTTCAAAGTTTTTGTTTAAATGTTTGGAACATTATTTAAAAATATTTGTCTGTTATTTTTCTTTTTTACATTTTAAAATAAGGTGTAATTCAGCTATATTTAAGCTGATAAACATGTCCCTGCCCTTAGTTTACAATTTTGCTTATCCACTCACAATATATGTAGAATTGTCTCTGGCTGCAATTAACCAGCTCCCTGCTGGATTCCTCAGACCAATACAGGCTTTCTATTGAAGCCCTATTAGACGGGAGTTAAGGCTCCTGTTACAAGTCCCCTGCATGAATTTGTGCCTCCTCACAGGATCAGTACAGAGGCTATGACCGTAAGAGGGAGGGCGAGCGGGGCCCGTCCTTTCAGGCCAGACGCGGCGGCGACGACAAGCGCTCAGAAAAAGAGGACGCGGAGCTTCCGCCGGCAGCGTCCGAGGCAGACGAGAATGCCAGCTCCCCAGACGGTGAGTAACTGCCAGCACCCATGGGGCGTCCGATCGCCCAACTTAGGGGTGGGCAACTCCAGTCCTCAAGGGCAACCTACAAGTCAGGTTTAAATGATATCCCTGCTTCAGCACAGGCTGCTGAAGCAGGGATATCCTGAAAACCTGACCTGTTGGTGTTCCTTGCGGATTGGAGTTGCCCACCCCTGACCTAACCCCTTCTCTGCTTTGCCATGCGGGGCAGGCCCCTCTGGCATTGAAGGGGTTAACGAGACAGGGTCAAATCCGCAGTATAGAGAGTCACAAAGCGTATGTGAGGCTGGTGATCAAATGTAACAGAAACAAAATATCCCGTAGGGTGCGGAAATCTTCCAAAAACAGGACACACGCCTGATGTATATCAAATATAACACCGATCATTTATTTCCTCCCAGACATCGGTGTAGACGCCCAACAGTATCAATGCTAATCACATACCCAGGCCAGCCAATCCCAGGCCAGCCAATCCCAGGCCAGCCAATCCCAGGCCAGCCAATCCCAGGCCAGCCAATCCCAGGCCAGCCAATCCCAGGCCAGCCATGCCCAGGCCAGCCATGCCCAGGCCAGCCATGCCCAGGCCAGCCAATCCCAGGCCAGCCATGTAATGATTCATCCCGGCGGGACACCATAGGGATCCTCACAGGAGATAATACCGGTACCCGGTTACACTAGGGTACAGAAATATATAGAACCATACTAATATTAACGTGCGCGTTGAGCGGTTGGGGACATTAGGTCGCGGCGCCCCGATGGGACTCACCCCGCCGCCGGTCACTGTGCCGCTAAGGTAAATGCCTAAACCCCGTACCCTATGCCCCTTACCCTAAGACGCCCTAACCGGTAAAACCCCTTTAATAAACCCCCTACCCTAACCGGTAAAACCCCTTTAATAAACCCCCTACCCTAACCGGTAAAACCCCTTTAATAAACCCCCTATCCTAACCGGTAAAACCCCTTTAATTAACCCCCTACAACAGTAATAAACCCCCTAAACAGTAATAAAACTTACCTTAGAAGTGGCCGGCGGCGGGGATTCCAGCGGCGAGTCGGCTGCGGCGGAGGGGTCGCGGCCAAATGTTCCATTCCGCATGTGGAGATAACGTGATGTCACTCAGAGCAGGGTCCCATTAAGGGTGTAAATATATAGGTCGAGTGTAACCTCTGTCACCGGACAATCTGCTGGAAAGTCCACAGGGACTGAGCCACCTGTGCTGAAGCAGGGATATCCTGAAAACCTGACCTGTTGGTGGCCCTTGAGGACTGGCGTTGGCCGCCCCTGTGGTAAACGTTGTCACAACCTGATCTAGAAACCATGAATGTGTTGAATACAGACACACACACTGATGCTGGAGGAAAGAGAGGGTAACGCATGTCAGGACAGTGAGGCAGAGAGGAGTAAACATGACGATTGTCAGACCTGAGGCTAAAACCCCTTAACTTGTGCTTTAATTTCTGCCCCTGCTTCTGCCCCTGCATGCGCCTCTCCGTTTGGCTTCTGTACCCTGCCTGCTTCCTGGCTTTCATTAACTTGTCGTTGCAGACTCTGAAAATATCATGGAATGCAGCATTTCTGATGCTCCCGAGCCCGCAAGCAAGAGAGCGAGGAGGTAACCCCACGCAGTGCGAGCCGCACGCAACACCCTGCACTAACACCGTCCCTTAACCCTGTGCCCTCTCTGTGTGGTGTCAGACACCCTGTGCCCTCTCTGTGTGGCGTCATGCACTCTGTGCCCTCTCTGTGTGACATCACGCACCCTGTGCCCTCTCTGTGTGACGTCAAGCAGCCTGTGACCCTCCTGTGCCCTCTCTGTGTGTCGTCACGCACCCTGTGCCCTCTCTGTGTGGTGTCATGCACGCTATGCCCTCTCTGTGCAGAGTCAGACACCCTGTGCCCTCTCTGTGTGGTGTCACGCACCCTGTGCCCTCTCTGTGCGGAGTCAGACACCCTGTGCTCCTCCTGTCTTCCCCTCTCCTATCTCATGCTCCATTATAATCATCCCCTGTCCGTTCCTCCCCAGCGGCCTCTTCAGATATAAGAGACGGAGGCCCTTAATGTGTCTGCCTGGGAGGCCTAAAGTAGTCATTCTGTGACTTGTTCTAACTGAATATCTGATGCATTCGCACTTTACGGCATAAAATGATAGTGGTCCTTTTTTAACCCATTCAGTTCCGGGGGGCGTACAATGCGTTGAGGGAGGCTCTAGCACTGAAATGATTGAAACCGAGATGATACTTGGGTTAATTGGGATGTTTGGGGGTACTCTGGCGCTGTGCTGTATCCCACCCTCTAAGGTTGTGCTAGGCAACATGGTATATTAAAAGGGCATATATATATATGTGTGTGTGTGTGGTGCACAGTGAAGACTTTCCTGCACCTCTTCTTGCACTGGAAACTACTGATCAGCGCAGGAGAGGAGCGGGCAGTATTGTATGTATCAGCGCAGGAGAGGATTGGGCAGTACTGTATTTATCAGCGCAGGAAAGGAGCGGGCAGTACTGTATTTATCAGCGCAGGAGAGGAGCGGGCAGTACTGTATTTATCAGCGCAGGAGAGGAGCGGGCAGTACTGTATTTATCAGCGCAGGAGAGGAGCGGGCAGTACTGTATGTATCAGCGCAGGAGAGGAGCGGGCAGTACTGTATGTATCAGCGCAGGAGAGGAGCGGGCAGTACTGTATGTATCAGCGCAGGAGGGGAGCGGGCAGTACTGTATGTATCAGCGCAGGAGGGGAGCGGGCAGTACTGTATGTATCAGCGCAGGAGGGGAGCGGGCAGTACTGTATGTATCAGCGCAGGAGGGGAGCGGGCAGTACTGTATGTATCAGCGCAGGAGGGGAGCGGGCAGTACTGTATGTATCAGCGCAGGAGGGGAGCGGGCAGTACTGTATGTATCAGCGCAGGAGGGGAGCGGGCAGTACTGTATTTATCACACCTGAGGAGCGGGCAGTACTGTATTTATCACACCTGAGGAGCGGGCAGTACTGTATTTATCAGCATAGGAGCGGGCAGTACTGTATCAGCACAGGAGAGGAGCGGGCAGTACTGTATTTATCAGCACAGGAGAGGAGCGGGCAGTACTGTATTTATCAGCGCATTAGAGGAGCGGGCAGTACTGTATTTATCAGCGCAGGAGAGGAGCGGGCAGTACTGTATCAGCGCAGGAGAGGAGCGGGCAGTACTGTATTTATCAGCGCAGGAGAGGAGCGGGCAGAACTGTATTTATCAGGAGAGGAGCGGGCAGTACTGTATTTATCAGGACAGGAGGGGAGCGGGCAGTACTGTATTTATCAGCGCAGGAGGGGAGCGGGCAGTACTGTATTTATCAGCGCAGGAGAGGAGCGGGCAGAACTGTATTTATCAACGGAGTGTTATTAAGCAGCTGATGGAGAGGGGAGATGCTACGATCCATGCCAGCACCATCTCAGCTCCCTCTGTCTTGGGGAGAGAGAGTGGGCTGCTGGGATGGCCAAAGGTTTGGGGCTGCAGGCCGCTCTCAGGACACTTATTATTCCACTTACAGTATGAATGATCAGCGGGTTTCTGTTCTCTTGGCAGCTCAAAGACTGGTGTGGACACAGACTTCCAGGCCGGAGGTAAGGAACTCCATGTATTTGATTATGAATGTGGCATGATGATACCCTGAAGAAATGTTCCTATAATACAAGAAAATGTATAAACTGCGAGATTATTGCACATTGGGTAAAACTGCGGCTCTAAAAACAGCGAAATGCTAAAAAACGGGTCAGCACCGGGGTATCGGATCTCTGCCCAGCGCCTAGGAAGACAGGACGTGTGTATCCCAGGGGAATTCCTCGCGTTGTGGTCGGAGTTACGCTTTGTGGCTTACAATTTGTCCTGTTTCTTAGCTCTTCAAATGGGATGCAAATGGTAATTGTGTTACTTTGCGGAGTATTTGGATAATACAATATATGTTGCTAAGAGGAACGGCTCCTCTACCCCTGCGAGTGCTTTCTGCGTTATCACAGCGCTGTGCATTTTAAAGGCCTTCAGCGCAGACAGGGTTAAAGAATATTTTTAATAAAAAGTGCAGAGAAGGCTCCGGGTTTTAATAGCCTCACAGTGGGATGTTGGGTAAATCCTTGTATGAAACGCGCGTTTACCGCTTCCTGCCTTGTTATAATTAAGTAACACGTTGGACGTCCGGCTCCCGCGGGGCCGTATAGCGGTTCGGATGCTAGATTCCCCGGTTTGTAACGGCAGATCTTGTGCAAATCCTGCAGAACGAAAATGTTTTGTTTTCATATTCTGGATCCCGTTACAGGGATAACGGAGGAAGAGGAGGAGGGAGCAGCAGGGCGCAGTGTGGAGTCCGAGCCTCCGGAGGTGGGTAGTGGGAAGGTATGAGGGTCTAGGACTGCAGGTGTGTGGGGTCTCTTTAGGGTTTACCTGTCCTGTCTTATGTGTGATCTGTGCGCTCTTGTTTGCCTGTCCTGTCTCACGTGTGATCCGTGCTCTCGTGTCTGCCTGTCCTGTCTCACGTGATCCATGCTCTCGTGTTTGCCTGTCCTGTCTCACGTGTGATCCGTGCTCTCGTGTTTGCCTGTCCTGTCTTGTGTGATCTGTGCTCTCTCGTGTTTGCCTGTCCTGTCTTGTGTGATCCGTGCTCTCTCGTGTTTGCCTATCCTGTCTCACGTGTGATCCATGCTCTCGTGTCTGCCTGTCCTGTCTCACGTGTGATCCATGCTCTCGTGTTTGCCTGAAGAAGTGGTGGTCGATGGGAAGAGCAAAACATGTGGAAACAAAAAATATATATCTAATGGTGCAGTGTAGTTATATTACAAGTGAATATGTCTTCTTAAGGTCTATAGCTGTTATACTCACAAAAGTGAGAATCGATCTGTGTGCGTAACGGTATCTTTAGATATTGCCTCTTCAATTTTGAGGACGAGTTTGCCAACTTCAGCAATGATGTATGTATGGATTCCTTAAATGGTTAAGCACAGAGAACCAAACATAGTGCAGACTGTATAAAACTGTATTAGAATGGTAAGTATATTACAATACACTCACATGATTTAAGTTGTTATAAGGCCTTTGGATACACAATTGATCTCGCCTCCGGTTCAGCTGTCTGCTTCTCCTCTGCTCGGCGTGCGTCTCACGGCTGCGTTTTTTTGAGACGCACGCCGAGCAGAGGAGAAGCAGACAGCTGAACCGGAGGCGAGATCAATTGTGTATCCAAAGGCCTAATAACAACTTAAACCATGTGAGTGTATTGTAATATACTTACCATTCTAATACAGTTTTATACAGTCTGCACTATGTTTGGTTCTCTGTGCTTAACCATTTAAGGAATCCATACATACATCATTGCTGAAGTTGGCAAACTCGTCCTCAAAATTGAAGAGGCAATATCTAAAGATACTGTTACACACTCAGATCGATTCTCACTTTTGTGAGTATAACAGCTATAGGCCTTAAGAAGACATATTCACTTGTAATATAACTACACTGCACCATTAGATATATATTTTTTGTTTCCACATGTTTTGCTCTTCCCATCGACCACCACTTCTTCATACCTACCTGGGATTGAGAGAGCAATCCTGCTTTGGGTCACAGCTGCATCAAAAGAGTTTGTTTGTATCACTACATTTATATTCAATTTGGTTTTGCATTGTTACTATTGTGTTAACACATGTTTTAATTATAAGTAGAGCGCCACTATTGATATATATCCTTTGCACTTGTCTCGTGTTTGCCTTTCTTGTCTCACGTGTGATCCATGCTCTCGTGTTTGCCTGTCCTGTCTCACGTGTGATCCATGCTCTCGTGTTTGCCTGTCCTGTCTCACATCTGATCCGTGCGCTTTTTTTTGCCTGTCCTGTCTCACGTGTGAACCATGCTCTCGTGTTTGCCTGTCTTGTCTCACGTGTGCTCGTGTTCCTGTCACATTTCATGTGCGATTTGTGCTTGCCTGTCCTGTTTTACACCTGATCCGTGCCTCCCTTGTCTCTTTATCTGTCCTGTCTCATGTGATCCCTGTTCTCGTGTCCCCTTGTTCTATTTCACGTGTTATCCATGCTCTCGTGTTTGCCTGTCCTGTCTCACGTGTGATCCCTGCTCTCTCGCGTTTCCTTGTCCTGTTTCACGTGTAACTCGTGCTCTCTTGCACGATGTGTCCTGCACTATGGTGACCGGCCAGTTGTGTTTGCTTCTGCCAGGGGGTCAGCGCAGGCCGTGCCCTGAAAGTCACCATTCAGCAGAGAAGTGAGAGTCGGACGATTAGCAACACGGCCCTAACACCTGCAGTGAACGCGGGCAGCAGCGCCGCGCAGTCTGGGCCCAGCTTCTGCTGCTACATCTGCAAAACCAACTGCCACAGTCTGCAGGTAAAGGACAAAACGGGAGAATCGCTAATCCCAGACATCCCTGCCAAACACAGACATCCCTCCCACCCACTCTGCCCAGTAACATTCTATTCATCAATAGAATCAACAGCCGAGTATAAGCTCAAGGGAGAGCACCAAGCATGAGTCTCTGGTATATCTCAATATTAAGGGGTATGACAACAAAACAGGATAAATACAAAGTAGAATCCAATACAGTAGTAGTCTATTTGTTGAAAGGAGACAGGAAGACACATAATAGGCTATATATGACCTACCCAACTAGGGGCAAAAATATTACCCGTAGCTGGGATCGCAGGTCTCCACCAGTACCTCGTTTAGAAATCGGCGTGGGGCCGCCTGTGCTCGCTGTTATTCACCGTCGCTCCTCCGGCCTGCCGCGCGCTCGATCAGCTGGCGCTGTAGAGGAATCTGTGTAGCCCGTAAGCGTCTCTTCAATCTCGTAGGAAATGTCGAGGGGGAAAAAAAAGGGGGGATTGGTGGAACCTCAAACCCCCGAGAAACACCAGAGAATGATGAAAATGAAAACTATTTGTTAATTAAATTCCAAAAAAACACAAGACAAAAAACAGACAAGGAATCTCCTCCCACGCGTTTCACACCAATTTTGTGCTCCTTGAGAAAGCGCCTATTGTGTGCGAAATGCGTGGGAGGAGATTCCCAGTCGGTTTTTGTCTTGTGTTTTTTTAGAATGTAATTAATAAATCCCTTTTTTCCTCCTTGGAAGATCCTATTCACGTCTGCTTTTTATTTCCTATCACAAGCATGTTTCACTCCTTTACCACCTGCCCTTCCTGTTGGGAGGTTGTTCAATGCATTAAAGAAGCTAAACGTCTTGATACTGCCCCAAATTGCCCCTGCTCAGTTCCGGCACAAGGTCTCGTGTTCAAGCGTTTGTCTCTGACAATGCTTTCCTGATGGACAATTCATGAGTTGCCTGCACCGCAGAGCGAAGGGATGTTGGTCCTTCTGGCATTGTAGGGGTTAAAATTAAACACACCTATTTATTTTCATATTAAAACCAGCTGTCATACTAAGCCGAGAGGGGGTAGACAAAGATGCTCTTTGTGTTGTCCCTTCTCTGGATCGCAAGCAGAGAGCTATGCTGACCCATCTCACCTTATGACCTAGGCTTTCCAGTCTCATCTGGTCACCGCTCGGCATCACCAGCGGTTCCAGGAGATCCAGCACATCAGCAAAGCCTGCTTGGTCACCCTGCTGCCCACCGCCAGGGATAGCGCAGCTGGGAGAGATGGGTAAGTGGCGGCCACAAACTCCACATACAGTTAGAAGCAGAATGCAGGAGATTAACAGTGCGGGGTGGGTAGAGGAACACGTGGTTCTGGGACAACCCATTGGCCCTGGGACAACCCACTTTTCACATGATGGCTCTGGGACAACCCATATGACTCATGGTGGTTCTGTCTCTGCAGGAAGAAGCAGGTGAGGTGGTGCAATGTCTGCCAGGTTCACTTCAGCTCTGACCTCATCAAACATCGCCGGACGCCGGAACACAAGGTGCTGAGCTTAGCAGTCGGCTGGGGTGTAAAGAGATGCCAGGGTGGTTATCAGTTTGGGTTGATCATAGAAGAGGGGAGAGGGCACTTCACTGATATAACAATGTAACACTTCTACTGCAAAGAGGTGTGCCAACAAATAACTACAGGCACATGACACTTAGCGCCATGTTGACTAAGTGATGCTAAGACATAGTATACCTAAATGCCCATTAACTACGGCCTTTGTGTCCACATTTAAATCAGAATGTGGACCTTCATCAGGACTAGCATTGGCTTGTAATCGGTATATACCTCTGACCTCTGAACAAAGGGCCTTACACTGTTCCGAAAGTGACCCGCCCCCCCCCCTTCTTACTGCCCTCAGTTAGCCAAGCGCTCCCTGAGACCGTTCTGCACCGTCTGCAGCCGCCACTTCAAGACCCCGCGCAAGTTCGTGGAACACATGAAGTCACCGGAGCACAAGCTGAAGTCTCAGGAGGTAACCGTGCTCCTGTCCCTGGGTAAACCTCCATTGCAGCTCCGGGGAACCCTGGCTGAAAGCTCTCCCGCCCTCTGCACGGCGTGTAGTTGCAGTGTTGCTCCCGTGATCGTCCGGTGACACCGGGGGGGGGGTTTGCGTGTTCCTCTGCAGGTCAGGCTGCTGGAGAAGGAGCCGTGGGGTCCCGACGAGTCGGAGGAGATGATCACGGTGGACGCGGTGGGCTGTTTTGAAGACGAGGACGATGACGACGATGAAGAAGAGGAGGGAATCAGCGAGGATGACAGTTCTGCGGACACAGAAGGTCTCCTGGTAAGAAGTGGTCGAATTGAGGGGGGGTGGGGGAGGGAAGAAGAGATTCACGGAGACCAGCGATTACACTTCTCTGTTCTAATACTGCCCCAAAGGGGTCACGTCAGGAAGCACTGAGTAGTAGAGGGGTCACAAGCCCATTGTAATGTGTGTTTGGATGCATTTAAAGACTTGGAAGTCGGTATTGTAACATTTTGCTTGCGTTTATAACACCTGCACCATATACATTTACATTCCGTTAACTTACACGGGGGTTTCAGTGGGAAAAGCCGCACTCGGCTGCCGTAAGCAACTAGTTTTTTCAGCAGAGTCTAAGGGCCATATTGATCACCCCTGGTGGTGGGCTGCATTTGGCCTTCGGGGACCGCCAGTTGAAGAGCCCAGTCCTCAAGCCCACCCTCCCGCCACCCCCCCCCCCCCCAACAGGTCGGGTTTTCAGGATATCCCTGCTTCAGCACAGGTGGCTCAATCAGAGGCTCAGTCGGAGACTGAGCCTCTGATTGAGCCACCTGTGCTGAAGCAGGGATATCCTGAAAACCTGACCCGTGGGAGGGTCCTGAGGACTGGTGTTGAGCCCCCCTTGCTATAGCGCTATAGCGTCCCCGGAAAAAGAAGCTGCCCGCGGTCGCAACGCTCTTACACGGGGGGGTTGGAGGAGATGCGTTTCCTAACGTGCCGCTGATTTCCATGTAGGATGGGGCGGAGGAGATCCGTTTTGCTGATTCTGAAGGCGGGGAGGAGTACAGCGCCGACACTGCGTATGGTGAGTACCGCAAGTTGGCGTCCTGCTGGATACTCCGCAGTGATCTACTTTATCCCCGTGACCTTGAGACTTCAGGCGCTAGGCATTGTTGACACACACGCGCGCGCGCGTCCGCCGCTGCAGGTATCGGAGCTCGGGAGGCCCCCTATAAAGATTCAACCACTGCGTCCGCCCTTCTGCGTTGAAGTAGCAATGCCCATCTTCCGATGAACCTTCTCCCGGCCTCCCGCCAGAACCTGTCACCTGTCCTTCGCTTGTGGATAATAGGAGACTGCTCCCAGTCTTGGGTGGTTTCCCACTTCATTGTATACACCAATGGCGGCCAACTCCAGTCCTCGAGTGCCACCAACAGGTCAGGTTTTTGGGATGTCCCAGCTTCAGCACAGGGGGTGCAGCCTTTGACTGAGCCACTGATTCAGCCACCTGTGCTGAAGCAGGGATATCCTGAGAGGGACCACCAACAGGTAAGGTTGAGGACCGGAGTTGGCTATCCCTGCTTCAGCACAGGTGGCTCAGTTTTCGACTGAGCTTCTGATTGAGCCACCTGTGCTGAAGCAGGGATATCCTGAAAAGCAGACCTGTTGCTGGCCCTTGAGGATGGTTGTTGGCCACCCTTGGTGTACGCTCATGGGATTTGCTTCTCACCTCCTCTCACTGCTGTGTCTGTGGGTCCCTTTAACACCATGACTTCCCTTGGTTGCCCTTAACATGCTCTCTCATTTGTGTGTGCGTGTGTTTGTGTGTTATCCCTTTTGATCTCCATTCTCTGTGATTTGCCATCCCGTTTCACAGGCCTGGACTTTGTGGTCCCCGTCGCGGGTTATCTCTGCAGGCTGTGTCACAAATACTACCCTAGCGACTCTGCTGCCCGGCACACACACTGCAAGTCCCTGATGCATTTTCAGAACGTCCAGGTTAGATCCTTCTTCTGCTGCATGGCCCGGCCTCCGTTGTCCTGTCTGTTCCCTTGTGATGTCCCCTGCCATCTCATTACCAGCTCACCTTTCCCCCCCCCTAGCACCCTTAGCTGTTGCCTCCCACTTCATAGATCTCTTCCGGCATCTCTCACCATCGTGTCTGGCTAATTTCCCTAAGTCCCGCCAGCGGCCGTCTGCACACTCGGGTGTGCTTGTGCAGCTGGAGGTTTGGGTGCAAACAAGGATTGACCCTCCTGGTAATAAGAATTTGTGCTCCCGCCCTTTATTAATCTTCTTACTCATCTGCCTCCGCCTTCTGCGAAACCGCGAGCAGGATCCCATTGCGCCCTGGGCAATGGGGCAATATGGAATTAAAAGGCACAGCGCTGCAAACTGTTGGCAGTGTCAGGGACATTAGCTGCAGAAGAGGGACTGACCGTGTTCACTTTCTAGGTGCAGCAGAGAAATGGATCACAGTCCTCTGTGTAGAGCACAACTCCAGTCCTCAAGGGCCACCACCAAGTCAGGTGTTCAGGATATCCCAGCTTCAGCACAGGTGGAAGCTGGGATACCCTGAACACCTGACCTGTTGGTGGCCCTGGAGGACTAGAGTTGTTTAGCCTTAGTAGAGAGTTTACGCAAGCTATGGAAGAGACGCGGTCGTCTGGCCTCGAGTCACCCGTCAGTTCCGGGATCCGGTTATTCCTGCGATTTTAAAATGTTCCTTGTCTCCCACTTTGTGTTTGCACAGAGGTACAAAGCAGCCAAGAACCGCATGGCTGCACAGCGAGAGTCTGCCTCTCACACCCCGAAACCGGCCAGTCAGGCGGATGAGCCAGCTCCCTGCGAGGAGCAGCCAGGAGAGGAGCTGAACGCGGCCGAGCAAACAGAGGCCGACCCCGAAACCGTGCAAGGTGAGCGTAGCGGAGACGCAGGTCCTCCTGCAAGAGCAGAAAGCCTGGCCGATGAGAAAGGCGGAGACCTGGCGTTGGCGGAAGAGAGGGAGACCTCTTCCGTCGCCAGCAGAGATCCCGGCGCAGCTGCGGATAGTCTAGTGACGACGAGTGAAGAAGACGCAGGGTCTGTGCTGGAGCCAGAAACTCTGCTCACCCAAAAAGATCCGGAGAGCCACTCGCAGGAGGAAGAGCCCATAAACACCCCACCCGAGCAGGAGACCTGTGCACCCCAAGAGGACATCTCCGGCTCCAGCTGCAGGCGCTCCTCCCGGCACAAACTCCGATAGGCACGGAATGCGTAGCGCTTACTGCAAATGCTTCAAACCGGAAACAAAGAACCTCAACGCGAACTCTTCTTCTTTTTTTTAGGATAATAAACGTGGATTTAGAATGGGACCTGGGTGCTGTGTTCTGTGCGGAAAACCCGGAGTGTGGGTGCTGTGTTCTGTGCGGGAAACCCGGAGTTTGGGTGCTGTGTTCTGTGCGGGAAACCCGGAGTGTGGGTGCTGTGTTCTGTGCGGGAAACCCGGAGTGTGGGTGCTGTGTTCTGTGCGGGAAACCCGGAGTGTGGGTGCTGTGTTCTGTGCGGGAAACCCGGAGTGTGGGTGCTGTGTTCTGTGCGGGAAACCCGGAGTGTGGGTGCTGTGTTCTGTGCGGGAAACCCGGAGTGTGGGTGCTGTGTTCTGTGCGGGAAACCCGGAGTGTGGGTGCTGTGTTCTGTGCGGGAAACCCGGAGTGTGGGTGCTGTGTTCTGTGCGGGAAACCCGGAGTGTGGGTGCTGGGCGTTAGACTTGGTCAGAGTAGCAGTAAAAAAGTTCCACCGTGAGGCAGCAGAAGCAAACCCCAAACTCCGTCATAGTGAGGTCTTCATTAAAGGAGAAATCCACACAATATCCTATGTGTGTTTTTTTTTTAAATGTAATAAATCAGTTCTGTAATATCCGATACTTACTACATTTAAAAAAAATTCAACTCTTAATGCCCTTTCTAATGAGTTTTAATACACTGAGCATCATTTTATTTTTTCAGCAGGTTTAGCCCACCTCCCCAGCAGTGCAAGATATTTGCAACACTTTCCTGTTTGGGATAATTTGTTGCCAATATTCCCAGCAGTTTGAGCTGCAAACTGTAACAATAGATAATGTTACCTTAGCAATATAAGGATACATTGTAGCTGCTGAGTTACACTGCCTGAAGGGTTGATTGAAACTGAAAGGCGGCCATTACATTAACCCAGGGAAACAGGATCTTTGCTGATCAATCACGGGAGAACATACTGATCGGCAACATAAGTAATTCATTTTCAATAAACGTAATAAAAAGCTGCATATAAACACAATATATATATTTTTTTAAAGTGCCGCTTGAAAAGCCTCTTTAAACGGTAGTTTCCATGTAATAGTACTGCAAAGTAATTGGTAATTTCTATGTGCCAGTTCCCCACTCGCCGTTTAATGAATAACCCCCATAGTCAAAGCAGATACAAATAAATAGTCTTTCTGTAAGACTGGGCCGGAGTTAGTCCGACATGCAACTTCTGAGCATGTGTGTTTTGGTAAATAGAACCTCGCGTATAATTCTAGTAAGCGGGAGCAACATGATAATTAATTCAGTAAGATGCAGTACAGCAGGAGCGGCCAACTCCAGTCCTCAAGGCCACCAACAGGTCAGGTTTTTAAGATATCCCTGCTTCAGCACAGGTGGCTCAATCCCTGCTTCAGCACAGGTGGCTCAGTCTTTGACAGCCACCTGTGCTGAAGCAGGGATATAATGAAAACCTGACCTGTTGGTGGCCCTTGTGTAAAAGCGTTGGGCCCCCCCCTGGGGTAAAGTGTACACAGACACTTCCTTACTTCACCTTCGCTGCTACATCTGAAGAAAAGTCTTGTGTGAATTCAAGACCTTATATAATAATAATAATAACAGCATGCTCTTGTATAGCGCCGCTAGTTTTACGTAGCGCTTTAGTGAGACGTGTTGCAGGCACAGGTCCCTGCCCCGTGGAGCTTACAATCTATGTTTTTGGTGCCTGAGGCACAGGGAGATAAAGTGACTTGCCCAAGGTCACAAGGAGCCGACACCGGGAATTGAACCATGTTCCCCTGCTTCACACTCAGAGTCCTTCTCCCAATATATACATCAAATAATGCTCACATCGGTCCGTCAAAATGTATCGGTACCTGCAATTATCCAGAAGCAATGCAGCGATTCGGACCTCTGCTTGGCACGCTGGTCACATAATTATTACAGTCTTTAAAAATATACAAAATAGCAAATGCACTGCCGTTTAATCAAATGACGTACATGGTTTAAGAACAGTAGTAAAGTCACAAGGTGTGACATACGTGTGGATTCAGCACCATTACATGCGTGTGGCAGTGACAGAGCAGCTTGATTGTGTTTAGAAGAGTAACTGGAGGTGTCCAGTGGGGACTCATACAGATGCAAAAAATGGACATATAGCGCCAAAAAAAAAAGTGCGTAGAAACAAAATAATAAAAGAAAACATATGAAACTTTGAGTAGGTGTCCAATCCCACCTGGGGACTGCATTGATAATGTTATAATTTCATGAATACAGGTTTCATGGATCGTATTCCTCCCCTCATAGTACCTGGCAGGAACCAGGACACTATCAGGCTCTCCCAGAGTTTATATTGGTGTAACGGCTCTGCTGCCTTGGGACATACATCAGGCATATATTAGGAATATTGAGATTCCATGACTTACGAAGTCTATATATACTACGCTTTGAGTGCAGACCTAAGAGGGATCTAGTGTCAGCATATTGCTTTACACTTTTTGTTTTATAGGATATACATCAGGACTTCTGGGTTAGTGGTGTTTGGACAGGAGAGTTACAGTGTCGCCCCCTGCTCCTCCGTGGTACTGGATCCGCTGTGGTTCCTCTGCTTCTGGAAGTCGCGTCGCGCTTGGCGGTTTGATTCCAGCAGGTCCTGCAGCTGTGCGTGCAAGAGGTCATTTTTCTCCTCCAAGTGGTCCAGGCAGAAGCTGATCTGATCCAGCATGAAGTCCACAGCTGCATAATCTACAGAACAAAAAGCAACTCATTTTATATTCACCCAAAAATAAAAAGGTTTCCTTTATGTACTCGAAGGAGAAGATCAGCACACACTAATAAGTTTTAATGCAGCATATTAGTGTATTGTTATACTTCTGACATAACAAAACAATACGGAGTGGTCTGTAGCGTCCTACCCCCTATGCACTATATGTGGTCAGAAGAAATATGCCACGATTTTCCTTACACTGACTGGTTGATGCTATTACCTGACATCTTGTGAAAGCCCGCTGTTTTTGTAACAGCGAAGGACATTTAACTTTGTGTTTAAAGGATTACACTACAAATGTTAGTGGTTTCTTTTATTTTAAACCCCTATAGCCCTTTTGCTGCTGTATTGAGCAATTCTGCCTTGTTTTTAAATTATGGAGTTGTATTCTGGAGATAGAATTTGAAATTAAAAACAGCCACTGCAAAATCGCACGTATAAAAAAATGGAGCTCGCGATGGTAACGGCTGATGCCAATAAAATAAGGGTGGGGGAGGGAGTCTGCGGTTACAGGCTTCACCGGCAATGAAGTGGTCAAAAGTAGATTTAAACAAGCTGCCTTACATCCGTTTCCAGTAAGAGGCAGGAATTGTGCACCTGACACGCTCCTCCCAGGACTTACTGCCAGTACTGTGACTGCCCTCACATGCACCTGAATGTCACCTCCAGGAGACTGATACCAGAACAGTCCTGCCAAAGCCAGACATCACCTGCACTGCCTAGATATAGCACTGGAGAGAGTTAGCAATGCCGGGATAAGCAATACCATTCAGAGACCGCAATAAAAGCAGAGTTATAAAATCTGTAAACACCCTGAAAAAAAGGGGTCTTCTCGTTTCACCCCCACTTATAAATACAATTGGTCACCAAACTTTGGTAGTGACCACTCAGAGATAACACAACTCCTGCAAGTAAACAGTTGCAAGAACAAATGCAAATATTGCCACTGTTTCCAGCGGTACAATGGGTAAAGGATCATACAAACCCCAAATACAGCTGTATCTCACCCCCTAAACTAGAATTACCCAAAAAACTAACATCTGCTCCTTACTTTTTGTTTTACCTGTAGGAGCTGTCGCTAAATTCTCCCATTATAATCAATGCATCTGTACTGCCATACATTAATAACAATGACACAATTATTGTGTAGTCCAATACAAATACATATAAGGCTAAATAAGCGGCTCAGCGAGTAACGACACTGACTGATAAAAACACCGAGTGTGAAGCAGCGGATCCTGGTTCTAATCCCGGTGTCAACTCCTTGTGACCTTGTGCAAGTCACTTTATCTTCCTGTGCCTCAGGCACCGAAAACAGATTGTAAGCTCCACGGGGCAGGGGCTGTGTGTGTAACATTCCTATGTGCAGCGTATTACACGCTATAGTGTAATTGTGACGCGCTCTGCATCCCATTGGTAGAAAAGCGCTATATATGATTTTATATATACTCCTGTTTTTGTGTGTGTGTGTGATTATATATATATATATATATATATATATATATATATATATATATATATATAGTTATAGTCCCAGTAGGGACCGAAACGTTGAGTCAATAAATTGCACTTTTTTGCATATAGGAGTTCCTGTCCTTTTTTTACATTACAGTAATGTGTTTACACAGGAGAGAGTTTAATCTCAATATAACAGCTTCCTTCCTCCCCGGGCCCCTCCCCGTACCTTCCTCCCCGGGCCCCTCTGTCCCCTCTCCGTACCTTCCTCGGGCCCCTCTGTCCCCTCTCCGTACCTTCCTCCCCGGGCCCCTCTGTCCCCTCTCCGTACCTTCCTCCCCGGGCCCCTCTGTCCCCTCTCCGTACCTTCCTCCCCGGGCCCCTCTGTCCCCTCCCCGTACCTTCCTCCCCGGGCCCCTCTGTCCCCTCCCCGTACCTTCCTCCCCGGGCCCCTCTGTCCCCTCCCCGTACCTTCCTCCCCGGGCCCCTCTGTCCCCTCCCCGTACCTTCCTCCCCGGGCCCCTCTGTCCCCTCTCCGTACCTTCCTCCCCGGGCCCCTCTGTCCCCTCCCCGTACCTTCCTCCCCGGGCCCTCTGTCCCCTCCCCGTACCTTCATCCCCGTACCTTCCTCCCCGGGCCCCTCTGTCCCCTCCCCGTACCTTCCCCCCCCGTACCTTCCTCCCCGGGCCCCTCTGTCCCCTCTCCGTACCTTCCTCCCCGTACCTTCCTCCCCGGGCCCCTCTGTCCCCTCTCCGTACCTTCCTCCCCGGACACCTCAGTCCCCTCCCCGTACCTTCCTCCCCGGGCACCTCTGTCCCCTCCCCGTACCTTCCTCCCCGGGCCCCTCTGTCCCCTCCCCGTACCTTCCTCCCCGTACCTTCCTCCCCGGGCCCCTCTGCGGCTGCCCCCTGTTGTTGGGGCTCCCCGTTGGGTCCTGCCATCCCACAGCTGCAGCCTTCTCTCCACGTGACCGCGAGTCATGTGACCTCTTCCGGATCCAGCTGGGAGAGGGATGACGTCACCAGCGCCCCCATCGCCTGGGCGGGGTGAGCTGGCTCCGCCTCCACATAGATATTAATGATATGTGGGCGTGGCTTCGCGGCTGGGAAGGGCAAGATGGCAGCTCGCAGGGTCCGCGTGCTGAGCGCCGCTGTCACATGGCGGCTGGTGCAGCAGCTGAGAGGGGAAGGAAGTGGGGGGATCGGGGTCAGCGGCCCCAGGCTGCCTCTCACCGGGGCTATGCCCCTGACAGGACCCCAGGCCTGGGAATACCGTGGGTACAGGGCAGGCGGAGGGTGGCAGGAGTCAGGCAGGAGAGGCCGGGGGTTGCTGGGCCTTGTGTTTGTTTTGGGGGGCACTGTGGGGGTGTTTCAGACCCTAAGATATTTCCTGGGGGAGAACAGGGCGGAGCAGGAGCTGCAGGTACTGACCTATCTCCACCCCCTCCCCCACCCCGCCTGTCCATACCTATCACCCAAGCATTAAACCTGCAGGCAGAGCCTCCACCAAAAACCTAAATAGAGGAGGATCTGGGGATTTCATGGCAAAGGGCTGGTTTGTATTAGCAAGAATCCACTGAAGTCTGTGGGACTCTCGTGCTAAAAAAAAAATCAATGAGTCTGACACCAAAGCAGGTCCGCAATGGGAACCAGATGTCACACCAATAATAATGTGTTCTTGTATAGCGCTGCTAGTTTTACGTAGCACTTTACAGACATTTTGCAGGCACAGGTCCCTGCCCCGTGGAGTTTACAATCTATGTTTTTGGTGCCTGTGGCACAGGGAGGTAAAGTGAGTTGCTGAAGGTCACAAGGAGCCGACCCCGGGAATTGAACCAGGCTCCCCTGCTTCAAACTCCATGCCCGTCAGTGTCTTTACTCACTGAGCCGCTCCCTGTATTGCTGGTTTGCTCTGGGTCGGACTGATTTTGAGGTCAGTCTCGCTGATTCTTGGCATCGATGTGTATAGACTTCAATGTGGCTTCACAGAATAACGTCCGTGCTTTTCCATTAAAATGTCACTTTTTGGTTCAAACCTCAAATCTCACTGATTTCGATCCTGGGAGGTTGACCTTTCTGGAAGGCGCTGAAATCACTTTGCGATTTCAGTGTCTTTTTTTTTTTTTTTTAAAGGTTTTGCACCACTAGTAATGTAATTATATTAATAATTCTATTTACTGAGATTAATCGTGAACATCATATGTAAAACAATATGTTCATTTCAATTAAGTTATTTTATATTCTTATTTAAAAAGGGTCACCTTCAGGCTCAGTATTATACAGGGCTACATAAAATGTTGTGGTGACAGTCTGCTCAGTGATAATCCCGAAAGAGACTTCTGTTCAAATCCTTTGGACATTTTCTATACTGAAAGGGTTTCTGTAACACAGTTTTTCTTTTCTGGTTTTTGGTGTGCTGCTACTTTTTAAGGAGATGATTTTCATTCCAGAAATCTGAGAACTAAAACCTATTTTGGAAATAAAGAGGGGGGAATATTTTCACCAAACAGGTCAATAAGTGTTTTGTATGCAGAAAACCCAACCTTGTGTAAATACGTCATAGAGTAGAAAGAATGGGGGCAGGTTATATTGATAGAATTCTTCCTCTGTTTTGCTTGTAAACATGCTGGTTTTGATGTTTGTAATGTGATTGTCAGCTCCCGGATGGATCTCTCGGGCTCACACTTTACCAGTACAAAACCTGCCCTTTCTGCAGCAAAGTCCGAACTTTCTTAGACTATCACCAGCTGCCCCATGAAATTGTGGAGGTAAACCCTGTCCTGAGGCGAGAGATCAAATTCTCCAGTTACAGGAAGGTGCCTATCCTTCTAGCCAACGCTGGGTGCTCCCTGGTAAGTCTGCTATCCACATGGGTGTGTAAATGTAAAAATGTAAGCTAACCCTCCCAACATTTGTACATGAAATAGTTTCCACTGTAGTTCTTCTCGTGCTGGATGGAGGTACTTCCACGCAATTACTATAGAGGTCCCCTAACCCAGGGGTGCGCAAACTTTTCCGTCTGCGCCCTGCCTGCTCTTTCCCCAGGTTCTCCCCCCCCCCCCCCTCTTACCTGTTCGCCGGCGTCTTGTGACGTTGCATTGCCATGGCGACACGTCGCCAGAACCCGCCGGAGACCAGGTAAGGAACATACAGAGGCCTCACGTGAGCTCCACCGGCATTTAATTTAGATTATTTGGAGAAGAGCGCACCCCTCCCCACCTTCCCCCCCAGAAAATCTGGCACCCCTGCCCTAACCTGTGCAGTTTATCACACACACAACTTTCTGTTTAATAGGTACAGCAGGTCTTACAGGAATCCAAATCACCCCTAAATTGTAACTATAAGGAAGTCTACCCCACAGCTATTCTCCTGTTCAGGACGTGGTGAAGCTGAAGGGTATTCATTTGTTTGTTAATGGACATAGGCAGCCTTGAGGGCTATATGTACTACTCATCGGAGAAGTGTGGGATGATTTCAAGAGAACCCGGTGCTAAGGCACTTGCTGTAATCTGTCTCTCCAGATTGTTGGCTTTGAGTTTTGTTCCTAATCTTCCTTTTTTTTTTTTTTTAATGATTCTTTTTGCAGCAACTCAATGACTCCTCCGTGATCATCAGTGTGATGAAAACTTTCCTGGTCTCTAAGTAAGTTCATTAGACAAAACCCCAACCAAGGAGAGAGAAAAAGAAACCCCAACAGCTGCACTCTAGATCATCCTTTAATAATCGTACACCTGCAAAAGGCTTGTATACTAAAACTCACACCGCATATTTGACAGCTATTTAAATCCTGTGTAAAAACACAGGAATATATAACGTCGTGTTATTCAGTTCTGGATGAGCCCCCCCAATTCAGCCATGTACAAAGAGGGGTGTTGATGAGGGTGGTGGGTATTTACTTTTTAAATTGTACCATCCCACCTTCACCGCAATGTTTTAAATTCTTCTCCTTTTTTTATATGTTGGACATGAAATAAGGGATCATTGGCTATTGATCGTTTGTTGTTCTGTCTCTTAGGAGGAAAAGCCTGGAGGAGGTTGTGTCGTATTATCCGTCGATGAAAGCTGTGAACGACAAGGGGAAGGAGGTGACGGAGTACAATAACAAGTACTGGCTGATGCTGGATGAACATGAGACGGAGCGGGTTTATCCAACCAAAGAAGCGAGAATGTAAGAGTCGCCCACACTGGGGCTGATCAGGGAGCCATGCAGAATACAGGGGGATAGGTTGCTGTGTAATGCGATTCATGCCCCCTGGTGTGCTCGGCCCTGAACGGGCTGCGGGGAAAGACTTCATTATAGTTACAACTTGGGGAGGATTTGGACTGCACAAAACCTGAAGAATATACATGATCCATTAGACAAAATCCAGGAAGCAATTACACCGAGTTTCACGTCCACTTTGTACTGGTCTGTTGGTGTGGACTTCTGCATATGTTTCTTTACACTAAATAACGTCACGCATTTAAGGTGTGCGCTGGATCTTTGCTGCTTGGGAGGTTTGCCGCTTTGGTTGGCTGATTCTCGGCAGATTTGATGCTTTTTGTGCATATTTCTTATTGGAATGTATTCACGGAAAAGCTGCATTTCACTGATTATAAAGTATTAGATGCCTGCGCTAATAAGGCACCGTGGGCCATGTTTTCTAAGTGGTGCTATGCCATAAGATAACCTTCAGCACAGAGAGGCGCCTTGTGGCCCATTCAAGTGAGTGGGCTGGAAGGGGTGCGCAAACTGGGGGGGGGGAGGGGAGTGAGACTTTTCTGGGGGGTGGGGGCGCGGCAGTTACAGAGGCCCCCTGCGCTCTTCCCCAAGGCATTTCAATTAAATGCCGGGGGATCGCACGCATGAATCCTCTAACTTCCCTTACCTGGTCTCCAGCGTCTTCCAGCGACACGTTGCCACGGTAATGCGGCGTCAAATTACGTTGTGTTGCCATCAGAATACGCCAGACACCAGGTAAGGGGGGGGGGGGGCCCAGACTGAAAAGTTTGTGCACCCCTGTCTTATGGCATAGCATCGCTTAGTGAACATGTGCCTGTAGGGTAGACGTCCCTGTATACTGCAGTGCACCAGGTGGAATGTATTTTTCACTTTGCCTGTGTCTATCTCCTCCAGCGAAGAGATGAAATGGCGCCGCTGGGCAGATGACTGGCTCGTTCACCTCATCTCGCCCAACGTTTACCGCACCCCCACGGAAGCGCTCTCCTCCTTTGATTACATCGTCCGCGAGGGGAACTTCGGCACCGTGGAAGGCTGGTTCGCGAAATATTTTGGGGCGGTCGCCATGTTCTTAATCGGCAAGAGGCTGAAGAGCAGGTCCGTGTGAAGCCCGACAGGTCACAATCCCGATCGCTGAAGGCGTAGCCCAGTGGCAATGCCTCTGAAGGGGTAAACACGGTTCAAGTCCCAGTGTTGGCTCCTTGTGACTTTGGGCAAGTCACTTAATCTCCCTGTGCCCCAGGCATGCACAATTCTACTGATGTAAACACTGTTATGGCTGGATAGGAAAAACTATAATATTTTCAATCGCCCCGGTTCCTTACACCTTATGAGCTGCATGTGAGCTCTTCAATGTGATGCCAAACTACAAGTACAAAAATACAACAGAATTAGTGAGTACCTGAACCCTGGCAAGGGGTAAAAGGAAAGTCTGCTGCCTGTGATTAACAGAAAGGGTTAAGCCTTTGCCGTGACGTGCAGTAGATATCTCCAGCATGGATACAGTATCCCATTGCACACTTCTCTATGCTTGTTTTGTGGGTCTTCTCCATTACAGGCACAACCTGCAGGATGACGTGCGACAGGACCTGTACAAGGCGGCCAATGACTGGGTAGCGGCTGTGGGGAAGCACAGGGAGTTCCTCGGAGGATCGCAGCCAAACCTTGCAGACCTGGTGAGCCCCATGTCCATCTTTAATGCGCGGCGCGCCACATGTTGCAAAGCATAACTTGGGCAAAATCTGTTTGTGGAATGTCTTCCCCCCCCGGCGGGGGAAAGCACACTCGCACAGCGCCAAAAAACATCCACATGCCTCCTCTACTGACCCCTCTGGCCCGTGGTTTGAGAAACCCAATGTTTAGTCTCCAATTCTCTTGGTTCAGAATGAAGTGCGGGCTCAATTCTGAAGGAGATGAGCCTGGGAGAAAGATTAGCCCCCTGGGGATGACTGGCCTCTGAAGTGTGAATGCGAGAAAAAATACAATGGTTACGGGTTCAATATTTTTCAGAGTTGAATCAAGTAAGAGTTTATTTCATTCCGAGTATACACGGAGAAAGAAGCTCAATGCAAAGCTCTTTTCTGCCATACAGTGACAAACACATAATCTTTATACCCTCCTGGGGTATAATACATGCCCCTAGGTGGGCTGGCTTACAGAAAATTATAATACGTCCCTCCAGGAGGGGTTTACCTTTTTATTGATACGGGTACCTGATCAATACAAGAAAATACAGGTTTTTACTATAAAAGTTTTATACTACACTCTGGCTCACACCTTGGGGGGGGGGGGGGGATATTTCCTGACAACACAATTATCATATTCCTAAGTATAGTGCTGTTATTGGAAAATAAGGAGGAGCAGGAGAAGCAAGATTTTTATCTTTACTGTTCCTTAACTCCAATTATTTTGCAAACACATCCACCCAAATTGGAGTTTTATATGGGTATAGCCTCTTATCTCCAACTGGTTCTGCATTCTGTTCACCCCCCCCCCCCCTTGCACCTGGCATATATACAGATTAGTTGTGGAAGAGTGAAAGACCCTGAGGAAATCTGTGACTTACAGGATAGTGAGATCACCGAGGTCAAATCTCAGTCAAACTTCTATCATTCTACATAAAAAAACATGAAGGACAAACAGAGAAACAAAATGGTTGCATGGATCCTTGTACACCCCCCTACGTGTGCTTTATATCCCACTTTCACAGAAGTGAGCCATTCCATTGTGAGACCTGCACCGTGACGCTTCAGGAAGTCGTAACCTTCACGTGCTTCATATTATCATGTAGGGACTCGTTGCGTCTGTCGTGTTCAACAGTTCTGTGTATCATTGTATATATGCACATGTGGAACTGTGCTTCCAGGAAACAATAGACCTGCTGAATAATAGGACACTAATATTTACAATCTACAAACAATGGGGGGTGAGGTTGATTTTTAAATACATATTGTGTGTGTGTGTGTGTGTGTGTGTCTACACCATGATATGGTCCCAGACAGGCATGCATCCTCTTTGTCTGAAGTCCGATTCCCCTGACCTGTCGGTGTTCTCCCTCCCTATTACAGGCAGTATACGGGGTTCTGCGGGTCACGGAGGGCTTGGAATCATTTGATGATATGATGTCCAACACCAAGATCCGGCCCTGGTACCAGCGGATGAAGGCAGCGGTTCAAGAGGCTGCCCCAGCTGAAATTGGGAGATAAGAATGCGCCGGCCTGTCCTTCCCGGCGTCCCACCGCCGATCAGACTGCAAAGGTTTCGCTACCTCTGCCCTGGTGAGCAGAGTTCTGAGGATAGCGACAGCCGCTCTTACCGACATTCTCTTTTTTAATACGGACGGTTTCAGTCTATTCCAAGACCCTACACTAAGACTTCCCAGAATACCTCTCTTTGGGAACGGTTCTGCTAGCTTCCTGGCTCCTGCTTGCAATCCAGGCAGCGTCTTCTGTTTGCTAAACAAACAACGGTTTTCAAAACCTGTTCTAGGACACGGACTTCAGATCCTTAGGAACCTGGGCCCACTTGGATGGATTTCTTTGTGTGATCTTTTTCTTTATTCATCAGCAAGGAACATTTTTACTGCAATAAATCAGGTTTTTGGTGCTTTTGCTGCTGCATAGATGAGATTTGCCTGTATTGAGGTTGTCTCTTGTACATTAATTTGCACACGTTTTGTGTGTCTTGGAATCCTGCTCATAATCCTTATTAAAGATGCAGTGTTGCTTAAATGTGTACTCCAAGTGGTTGCTGAGATTCAACCAAAGGGATCCCTTTTTTTTGCACTCACCGGGAACATGGATTAGGCAGGAAAATTGTAATCCAAGTGTGTCAATTCAATTGAATAAAGTTGCAGTTAAAAAGTAAACTTTTAATAACCCCCCCCAAAAATTATAAAAAGATTGTGTGTGTGTGTGTGTATATTGATATAAAATAATGGGGTGGGAGCAGGATAGCCCACACTTAACCCTGTGTGGGAAAGAGGGCACCCCCTAAAGGGTTAATATTAGCAAACGCTGCAGATACGCAACCTGAGCACAAGCAAGTGGTGTGCTGGACTATGTAATTGTCCGATGATTACTCACACGACATTGTTGCAATAAAAACCACCCCTCTCAATACTCGTGGGAGTTATTAATGTCACGTCTGAAACTTGTAGCAGCTCTAGTGGGGGCACTGGGTAAAATGGTGACTTAAATAGCAACATTTGTTTCAAGAGTAGAGTAATCAATCTGGAAACTGACACAATGTGTGGGGGAGGAGAGTGCTGAAAAATGTAATTAATATAATCCTCGCTCTTTTTTTAAATGAACGACATACGTTAACAGTAATAATGAAATAGCGGAACATTCTTTAATGAAGTGTAACCCCTCCGTGCCCAGCTTCCTAGGGATGGTACATCGGTGAGATGTGGCTGCTCCGCATGGTTCACCTTGATTCGGGGTGCTGTATTCAGGTGGCTGGAGGAGGAGGTAGCGAGGTTTGTATAATGATGGGCGCCAGGAACTTTTATAACACAACTGTTATTTATTCGTGTTCCTAATCACAGGGACCGCTGATTCCTATATTGACAATGTTGCACTGTATTTTATATTGGACATACATGAGTACGGTTCTTCCACCAGTGCCCACTCGAATGGAGGTACATATCTTGTTTCTTCACTGTGCCAAGACATGGGCCCCCCCTCATTGTCTCGGTAATATTAGGCCCATTGGGGTTCCTAACGGGTCCTGTATACGTAACCCAATACCTTAGGCCTTTATGGAAACTGCCACTTCAGCTGGAGAGGAATGTCCATGCAGTTCTGCGGTTAGAGCCAATCTGCTGGCATCCGGAAATCCTTGTTACCGAGACTTGTTGCTGCATGCAGTTTCATTTAGCATCATTTAGACTCCCTCAGTCTTCTCTAAGGATCCTAACTAACAAGGTTACTATCCCTGTCTATAATATAATAGAGGAGCAGGGCCTGGTCAATACTATTACCTTAAGAACGTGGGTGTCTACTCTTCTCCGAGGCTCCTCTCCTCTTGTCCTCCCGGAACCTAACCTTCTAAAACAGTCCCTACTCCTTAAATACCACTGTGTGACGTGACATCTGATTACCCATAGCAACCCAGGGTGGGACCTAGTAAACACTACCACTGCTAGTAACCCTTTAGGACAGGTTACAGAAGCATATGGGTTGCTTCGCTGGCTGATACTATACATCTAATATGCACTGACCTTAGCCCCTTACAGATGCACTTACCAGAACACCCACTTACAACTTTAGATTGTAAGCTCTTCGGGGCAGTGAATCCTTTTCCTATTGTTTTATGTCTGAAGCGCTTATTCCCATTGTGTTCTAATATTATGTTTACTGGTGTAAAGCTCTTTGTACCTGAATGGATTGCTACATATATCTATATCTGTATCGGAACTAACTACGTGTACCACAGCCATCAGACTTATCAGCGTTATGATAAAGATAAGCACGGGTGGGCTTGAAATCTTTCTCTGCTCATCTGCAAGGCTGAAAACATGTTTATTGGAATATGTTTAACAGTGAGCCTGTCCATTTTGCTGTCATTTTATTTACCCTGCCCAGGGTCAAATCTTTTTACTGCCACATGTCCTGCCAAACATTGGAAAATTTAAGTGGAAAGGAAAGATTGCTTTAGTAGTAGATGTGGTGAAATTTTACAAGTCATTTTTAAGAGCGGCTTTGCGTGTGGTGGCCGTAATCTACACTTTAGGAATTGCACCACAAAACCGATTACTTGCGAGGTACAAACGTAACAGACCCTTTATTTTGTTATTGCGATTAAATAGCAATATAAACATTATATAGCAATACAAAATATTTGTTTATTAATAAGTGAGGCTTATTTTTTTAAAGTAGAAAATCCCATTGAGATGTGGATCAAGAAAGCTGTTATTTGACACTAAGGCAATTTCATTCTTCACTTAGGGTATATTCTAGCTCCATCACTCCTATGGCAGGGAAGGGGTTAATAAGGACAGAAATCAGAATTATTCCTTATATAATAATGAATGTATGTAAATATGGGAATCGGTTAAATTGAAAGGCCATCCATAGGTGAGCTGCTGTGTTTTCAGCCGCCATCTTTTATTGGCCGACATTTTGTCAGCATCTCTGACAGAAGGGCTGGTCACGTGACGTTCCCTGGACTTGTTAGGCCTGTTGCCTGGGCAACACTGCGGGGGGTGGGCTCTGTGACGTTCGGCCCGAGGTGCCGGCAGCTGACGAATCAAAGAGCGGTGATGGGGTGGAGACGCTGTTTGAACCGACCAATGGGAGGGCGTCGAGTTGCGTCCCGGAAGAAGAGCTCAGTGAGCGGCGGAGCGGTGGGCTGCTAGGGGGGCCGGCCCGGTACTCAAGCTCTATGGAGGTCGGGTGAGAAAGCGCCGCCTTGCCAAGGCCGCTCATGGTAAGGAGAGGAGGGGGCAGCAGCAGCAGCCTGAGGTCCTATTGTGACTCCTCACTGCAGGGCGGCGCTAATAATAATAATAATACTACTACTAATAATAATACTTCTAATAATATACTAATAATACCAATAATAATAATACTACTACTAATAATAATAATACTTCTAATAATATACTAATACCAATAATAATAATACTACTACTAATAATAATAATACTTCTAATAATATACTAATACTACTACTACATAATAATAATACTACTACTACTACTAATAATAATAATACTACTACTAATAATAATACAACTACACTCATGTTGGTGCTATTAATATTAGTGTGGGGGGAGGGGGTTAAGCACTAGTGTACACTTTGTTATTGCTATTATTATTAGTGTTGTTAATTCTATAAGTAATAGTAATAATGTGTATCCTGCAGTGCTATCAAGGAAATTAATACTTACACTAATATTAGTGTTATTTTTCATTTATTTGATAGCACTGCAGTGTAATTATTGTTAATGTGTTTGATAGCACTGTAGTGTACATATGAATAATAATAATGTATTTGATAGCACTGTAGTGTACAGAGTAATGTATTTGATAGCACTCTAGTGTACATATTATTATTAATGTATTTGATAGGACTGCAGTATTATTATTATTATTATTGTATTTGATAGGACTGCAGTGTAATTATTATTATTATTAATGTATCTGATAGCACTGTAGTGTACATATTATTATTATTATTATTATTATTATTATTATTATTAATAATGTATTAGCACTCTAGTGTACATATTATTTATTATTAATGTATTTGATAGGACTGTAGTGTAATTATTATTATTATTATTAATGTATCTGATAGCACTGTAGTGTACATATTATTATTATTATTTATTATTGTATTGTATGTCTTTATTTATATAGCGCCATTAGTGTACATAGCGCTTCACAGTAGTAATACATGTGGTAATCAAATAAATAACAGATAATATAAATAACAGATCATGGGAATAAGTGCTTTAGACATAAAAGTAACATTTCGGAAGAGGAGTCCCTTATTATTAATGTATTTGATAGGACTGCAGTGTAATTATTATTATTAATGTATTTGATAGCACAAGTGTACATATACTTGTTATTTATTTGATAGCACTGCTGTATACACAGTACTAAACATATATTTTCTTCATACCCTGTGGCATTTACAGTTCACAAGTTTGCTATATGATGAACAGAGAGAAAAGGTAACCTGCTCAGGATTGCAAGGAGCAGACCCTGAGAGTTACTAATAAGAATGTTTCTATATAATGCTGACAGTGCACACAGCCCTGTGCATAGAATGTTTCAGGCACAATGAGTCTCTGCCCTAAATAGCTTGCACGCTAATCTTGGGGCCCAGAGAGATAAAGTGACTTCCCCGAGATCAGCTGACTTTAGCATTTGAACTGTGTTCACCCACATTCACCTACATTACCGTATAGCGCATATAGCTGCTGTTATTGTCCTGTGCAATGCTTTCATGGGCAAATCACCACCAACCAGACGTAATGTACTTCTACCGGAGTGCGCTGAAATTGTTAGGAGGAAATATTAAGTCAGTTCTGGCTTTATATTAGCTGTCAAATTCAGATCTTTTTAAGTGATGCCCCTGCTTCCAGTTCTTTAAAAGTATAGTTCTAACATTGCTGTTTCAACATTTACCTGGCTAGGGCTTAGAGAGCCGTATCTTACAGAGAAGCGTTGCAGACAGGGAGCGGTTTACATTCCGGGTGTTTCCAGGAAAGCTGTTACCTGTGAACGTTACTTGGCTTTGGTTTGTGTGTAGACGGTTGCAGGATGCATCAGTAGTAGCCATGGGAACTGTTATCTGGGAGTTGAGTCAACTGGGGAGTAATTCAGTCCCTACTGTCGGGTATCTCCTAAACAGCGCAGCCTGGGATGCCGCTGCCTCGTTCCTGACTCTTACTTTCTTAAAGGATTGATTCCCCATATTAAATGTAAGGTATGTGCAAAGACCAAATGGTGTCCGTTTTCATATGGCATTGCGTACAGCAACATAAGGGGAAACCTGGATATTAAGATGTTCAGTACAATCTCCTTTTGCAGTCCATTCATGCGTTTTTCATACTTCCGTATTTGCTGACCGATGTTTTAGTGTGTTTTTATCTTTTTACAAGCATTACCCTTTCGCTGCCAAGGGCGTCCTGCAACACTTTGCGGGTAAAGGGGTAAATGCGGGTGTGTGAAGTGTTGCGTGACCTGTGGTTTCATATAGGTCCGCAATCCACTGAATCATGACCAGCAAAGCGCCATTGACATTTCATGTATGTACGATAAGGTCAGATGACACCGTGGTGCTTGTAGATCAATCCTACTGATGGTGACCTTGGAATGACCTATTGCCAGGCACACATCTCGGTTTTATTCATTCAGTGAGCGGGCGAGAAGAGAGCGAGAACCGACTTGGTATTTTGAACAAACATTAGTGAGCTGTCCCTCGCTCGAATAAAGAGCAATAACATTAGGGCTACATTTAGGACACGTTTCAGTGCGCTCAGCTGTTCAAAGCTCTAGTAATATTGGTCCTGGAGAAATGTAGATTTGTTGTGGGTTATAATACCTTGTAGCTGACCAACGTTAGTATTTATAGATGAAGAAATCAGTAAGGTGTGTGTGTGTGTACAATACACTTGAAGAAGAAACCTATGATGTTTGGAAAACTCGTTGCACTATAGTTTTTTAGGAACAACCTCAAAGGTTTTCCACCCGCAACGAACGTGCTTTCCGTAGGAGGAATAGTTTGTAGCTTGGTGTCAAAATATTAAAATCCCTCAAACTTGTAACAAATGTTCATTCTGTTCTCTTGGGTACTTGTAAAGTTCTTGTCTCTGGCTTTCAGTGATCAGGCGGTAAATGATTTTATTTATTTTTACGTTGCACCCACCCATCCTGGCTATTCGCGTCCTCGTTCTGTACCCATCAGAAAAGAACAATGAAGACCAGGTCCCCGTCTCCCCCGTTGCACGTCCATGTGGATGAAAGTACCCCGGTCCATGTGCACATAAGGAAGGGTCAGAAACCAACAATCAAGGTACAGGTGCAGACCTAGCTGACCAGATGGTGTCACATGGGGGGTGTTTTCTCTCCCGATATGTCTGCAACTAGCTGCGCTGTTGTTTTTGCCATACAAAAAAAACTAATTGGCTATCCTCCTTTACAACACTGTTATTACCCCCATTGTGACACGTCGGTGTGTAGGCTCCTGTTTCATGTCTGCTTACCTTGCACATCATTGTGGACACTGTCCCACCCCTGATGATCCATACCATGAAACTGGGCAATAAAGTGACGAATTGTTTGTTTCTTTTTGTGCACATCCTCCTGTTTTTCGTCTTATGTTTTATAAACAGAAAGGAACAAAGAGTAAAATGAAAGGGGAGACGGGTAGTTTGCGTCACAGCGTGAATGTGAAGACCAGGGTCCCTTGGATCCCTCCGGGGAAGACATCTATGCGGGACTCCGGACTCAGGTGGGAGGTACGTGAAGCGCGAGCGACCGATTCTTCCGCTATCCATGGCTGACATGGATTCGGCTCCTCTTGCCGCAAACTGCTTGCCTTCCAGCAGTGATGGGGTTCAGGTGTTTCATAAGGTGCATGCCTCCCTTAAATCAATGACCTAGCAACGCATCATTTGCATTGTTACACGAACACCGTCCTGGGCTCTGATTTTGCTCAGTTGGGCCTCAGGACTAGAAACAAAATCCTGGGCCTTGTGGCCCCTGATCACCAGGGCGGCAGCCTAACTCACTACAGAGTCATTGCCTTTCCTGGGGGGGGGGTCTATGGCTTGCATAATTATCTGTGAACATAAGATCAAGGTATCATCGGTCCGAGGCAAGCAGAGAGCATTCTGTCCTCTCTTCTTCTGGTATGTATGGAAGGATGGAGACAAAACTTCACACACTTATTTGGGTTGAGATTGTGAGGAACACCCAATCCTCTTCCACCTCTCGTAGACACCTGGCAGTAATCTGCACATCTGTAGTGATCATGCAGATTTCTGGAAGATGTAATGATAATTATAAGCTCTGCACAGCGGTTTAACTGTCCTAAAAAAGGTAGTGTTCCCGTGTCTGAGCTAAATACATTCTAGACCACATAAATACAGGGACATAATTCTTTGGGCCTGTTTATTAAAAACGCTGTATTCAATATGTATGCTCTAAAAACAAAAGCTGTAAGTACCCATTTAAAATGAAAGTGAAACTCTATAATTGTAAATTAAATTGTAAAAAAAATAGTGGTTCTCTATACCCTCCAGTATAATTACATAACAACATCTGGTTCTGCAGAGGTTGCGTTACCATCATATCATTCTCTTGGCTTTGTTTTAAGGCATCACAGCCAGCGGTGGAAGGGATGTGATATCTATGGCGCTCAGCTCTAAAGCGAACTGTACTATAAATTAATAATAGGATAAGAACTAATAATATTACATCACTGATACTGCTTGTATATTGCTATTTATTACTACCTGATTGTTATTATTTCTTTATTAGTAATATTATTAGTTCTTATCCTATTATTAATTTATAGTACAGTTCACTTTAGAGCTGAGCGCCATAGATATCACATCCCTTCCATTCCTACTATCTGACCAGGGGTCAGAGTTATATCATAGGCAGCCGGCCTAGCATTTAGGACATAGCGCTCCCTTTTTTTCGTCCCTTGTATCACAGCCAGCGGTGCAATACATCTGTATGGCAAAGGATAAAGTAAATCAGATCTTTTCTCTTGACTGTCCTACCGTAACTCCAACAGTGCTCTCCTGAGCTAGATAAATGTATGCATTAATACTGCTCACTAAAATGGCCTCTTCTTGCATCAGCCACAAGTCGGCAAAGCCCTCATGAATGCCGAGTGAAATATTACTTTCCAAGTTGTGCAAAGAAGGGAGGGATGCTCTGAGATGTTTGAAAGCTTTTGTTCATAAACATATCAACTATTTGTTGATCCAATAAAAGGTATCCCCCCTACCAATGCACAAAATGACCTGGTCTTTGTACATATCTAGTCGAGTGTTTAGATTTGGAAGGAGCAGTGGTAGTGCAGGACAAAGGCAGCCATTTCTGCACCCAGCACGGTGCTAGTCCTGAATAAATAGGCTTGGCCAACGTTCCTTCAGAATACTGATTGCCACATGTGGAATGACCAGCAACATCTCCTGCTTCCTTCCCCCAGGGTTTGACCCATCGCTTGGAGATAACACCCCCAAACACAGAGAAGATGTTTTCAGCGCTGCGTTTGAGCGATCTTTCTACAGACGAGGAGGAAACCATGCGCGGCAAGATGCGCTGCTACGAGAAGAAGATTGACAACTTGATGAGTGAAGTTGGAACATTGAAGAACGAGGTGAGGGTGATGGGCAGCCAGGCTTTAGTGAATTTGGATTGTGTCAATGGAAGGCAAATCTAGTTGCAAACTGTCTTTGTGGTCAGGTGGAGCTACACAGAAAGGACCAAAGCCTGGGGAAGCGTGAGGAGCAGCTGGCTGCGTCCAAGCGGTTTCTGAAGTCCCAGAAGGATGAACTGGCTGATGTCTCGCTAGAACTGACAGAGACCGAAAATGAAAACACACGACTCAAGAGGAGCATCGACCGAATCAAGGAGGAGCAGGGCTTCAGTCTGTATGTATTCAGCATCCCAGATATTCCACATTCTCGCCGTGGGTAGCGGGCAGCTGTTCATTAGAGCAGCAGGTGGTCTTTGGAGCGCCCCCTAAAAAGAAATATATTGTGTATAAAGCAATATTGATTTGACTCCTCCAACTCCCATTATTGCCAATAGTTACACCCATTGATCTTAACTTAACCCAGTGCAAACAAAAATAGAGACTGTTGATTATAACGTTTTGTTGAGGACCAGCACTAATATAGAGCCCAGACCAAGGACTGTGTGCTAGGGCTACTTTTTATAGAACCATTGCAGAGTTAAGACTATCCATGTAGAATCGGTGACATTATATAGTGCAGCGGTTTCTGTTGGAAATAGTTTTCCGCACAGCTACTTTACATCGTACGTGTGCAGAGGGTTTTAAACTGTAGATGTAGGGAACTTCGGGACCTAGGAGAGAGTAGGCTGTGGGTATCATTGAGATGCAGTGATATCCAAAGCTATTAGGTGAGGGAGACTGGCTCTCGTCTGACATCCGCTATTTTAGACGGCAGAAACAACAGCTGCAAGAAGAGCAGTCCCATCTCCTCTCAAAGCTGGTGGAAGCCGAGATGGATGGGACAGAAGCAGCAAAACAAGTGTCTTTGCTGCGTGATACCATCAACAGCATGAGACATGTAAGTATTGCATACACTGGGAGACACACACACTGCAAACACACGAGCCTGTCTGTCACCTTGCCTATGCTCCTCAGGAAAAGCGAATGACTAGCACCAACGTGAACCTGCTCACCAGACAGAAGGAGGTCCTGCTGCAGAAACTGAGCACGTTCGAAGATACCAACCGCACTCTGCGGACGTTGCTGAGGGAGCAGCACAGCCAGGAGGTAAGTAGAGGTTTTGGGGAGGAGAGTCTGGGTATGCTGTACGGCACCGTAGATTAGGAGAGCGGATAAGTACGGGTTTAGAACACCTGCCTGGCTGCGTGATCACAAGGTACAGGGGAAGTCTAGTAGCAGCACCACTGTCTTTTTTCACTGTTGTGCAGTCTGTCTAGTCACCTCTTGACTGCTCCAACATGTAGAGGTCCAGCATTGTGATTCTGTGCGGGTAGAGTTTTATACCATACTCCTACTCTGCAGACAGAAACACACCGGCTACTGGAGCAGAAAGAACTGCTGCTGAAGAAGCTGTCTGACTCCGACGCGGAGAGAGCGGTATGTCTGCCGGGTGATCACCGTTTAGTGGGGAGCAGAGTAATAATGGGGTTTAATCAGTGGCGGAACAAGACACCCGTGGAGCGGGTGCGGTGATTGCATAAGTTGGGTTCCATTTCCGTTGGGTCCCTACTACCACCGCCACCACTCGACAGGTAGGGCTCTGGGGTAAAGGGGAGGCCTTCAGACAGGCTGGGAACGCTGTTCCGGCTGCTAAAATGAATGTCAGAACGGAGTTCCAGCGGGTGGGAGATGGGCCCGTGAAGGTGGTGGGGTCATAGTACGGACGATCCGGCTGCACATATAGTGGTTCTGTCACTGGGTCTGAGTGGTGACGACATTCTCAGGAACGCAATACCTTATTCGGTATTGGAAGACGTTGGCCTTTATTGTAGCAAAAGACGAGAAGCCTCAGTGCTACGTCCAACATGACAAATGATATAGTTAAATACTTATCTGTGTCTCCTCATGTGAGGGTCATTTAGTTACCTTCTTTGGTCAACGCATTTTAAGCTTGCAAACCACGCCACGTATCCCGTCCTTTTTTTTTGCAAGACCCAACACTACTTGCGAACGTTCTCTTTACCGCTCTGATAGAGGAAGGAGTCTCAATAGACTGGCCATTCACAGCTGCATCACAACACTTGCTATTTAAAATTGCTCTGTGTGAGCTTAAACCCAGTAGCAGTTATATTATTCCTGTTGAATGATGGAGAAGGTGACGTCACAGTATGTTTAAATAGGGGCCCTAGTCTGTCTGTATGGTGTTCTTTTCTGAGTCCATAGCTAATACACTCAAACATCTTCTTGGGTGAGCTACAAAGTGATTAAAAAAAAACTTATTTTAGTGATTTTTGCGCTTTGTGATGTTTGTTTGATTCACTGTAGTAATCGGATTAACACCGGATGCAGTATATCCTTCTATTCATCTGCACCTTATACACGATATAGCCTCGCGGTCACTGCCCACTTAGGCATGTTACTCCCCTATGCATGTAGAGAGTAACAATACCTGCAGTGGTTCAGGCCTCTGATCCCTTGCTTATTGTCACTGTGCCCTCCGATGCAGCATCTCCAGATGAAGCTTCACGAGAGGGATAAGGAGCTGGAAGATCTCCTCATCCAGCTGAATACAGAGAAGGTCAGAGAGTGCCCGTTCTTCCATTCTCGCACCTCCCCCTCTTTCCGTTTTCCTTTCCTTCTAGTGGAATCTACGTTGGACCTTCCCCCGATTTCTGACCGGTTCTGTTTCTCACAGGAGCTCTCCAGGACCGCATCAGAGTTCTCCAAGTCTCTGGAAGCAACGCGAGCTCATTTGCAGGGACAACTGAGAAACCGCGAGGCGGAGAACAACCGCCTGTCTGTGCAAATTAGGGTGAGATAGAAGAGGCTCTGCCGTTGAATCTGCCTCGTCCTTTCGCTTTTGACAGGGTTCTGCGCGCATGTGTCTCGCACAACAGCAGGTTCTGTGCGGGGCTGATCACACAGGATCTCCTCGACACAGAGAGCCAGTAGAGTTGAGAGTGTGTTGAACAAGCGAATTGTAAAATGAAAAAACTAATTGTTGCATTGATGTGACACCTGGTTTTATTTCCCAAACTGCACGTTTGCTGGAATCGGTGCAGTTTATTGTAACCATGTGAAGGAGCAAGATCTCCTCCTATTATTTCATGTGCTAGTGGTTCATTCAGAAACGGCTGTAAGCTCCTGAAAGTTTTCATTCTTTTTGCCCGTTTAGCCATTTAAAGATGTCATTTCTATCCAGGAAGTGTTTTTGGTCATACTTTTTTTTTTTTTTTTTTTTAATGTATCTTTTAATGTATAGAGCACCATAACTGTGCACCGTGCTTTACAAAATAGACAATAGAATATAGATAATTATAACACAACCCGTGCAACAAAAAGCCGTCCTTGGTAAAGGGAACCCCTACCCTGGGCAGCTTAAATCTAAGTGATAGTTTGGGAGTTGGAGGCAGTAGGATGAGTGGGGGAGAGGTAGTCCAGGCTATTACATTGCCTCATGGACAAGATGTTTGTCCAAATGAGTCATGCAGAATGGTTTGTCATTATTTGCTGCTTTGTGGACATGACCTGTAGGAAGGGAATCCTGACCCGAGCAGAGAGGCCAGCGGCAGCGCAAACGTTTTCTCTTTCCTGTCCTCCCAGAACTTGGAGCGTATGGAGTCCACGCAGAAGGGAGAGCTGGAGCAAATGATGGAGCAGCTGAACGAGATGAGGCAGGCGGTGGATTTTGACAAAGAAGGCCTGAAGAAATCTGCGCGAGCCCAGAAACAGCGCGCGGAGCGCTGTGAGGAGGCCATGGAGCTGCTTAATGCACAGCTAATGGAGAAGGTGACTGGGGCCGGCAGCAGGGGAAGGAGCGTATTATTTATTTATTTATAAAATATTTTACCAGGAAGTAATACATTGAGAGTTACCTCTCGTTTTCAAGTATGTCCTGGGCACAGAGTAAAACAAATAATACATGGTTACAAGTACAGTTACATAAATGAACAGGGTATACATTATATACAAGACATTGCGTGCACAGTTAAAGAAAATATATATTATGAGCGTATGAAACAGTTACAGACCAGATTAAAGTGTGAGACAGCCTTAGGCCTTGCCACGCTGCCCACTACAGCGGACGCTGCGCGCACGAGAGCCCTCCCCTCAATGGCGCCGGGCCCGCTGCGAGGGGGGGGCCGCAGCGCTCGCGCGAGAGCTGCTCCTGCTCTCCATAGAATTGAGAGCAGGACTCGCGTCGAGCGATTAGGCACGCCCCCCGGCGGTTCAGCCAATGAGGGCGAACCTGCCGGGTGACGTCATGGCCGCGCCCCTGTCACTCCCCTGCCACGCCCCCCCCCCCCCCCCGGTCTCTCCTCCTGCAGTGAGCTGCAGACCGGGGAATCGGCTTAACGCGCCGCCAAAAGCGCGGGCGCGCGTTACAGCAGAGAGACCGGGGCCTCAGCCTTAGATTTGAAAGAACTTAAGCTGGTGGTGGATGTGGCGTATGTTTATCATAGGTCGTGATCCCTAAAAAGGACCAACAAGAGAGGTTCTTTGGTGATGCAACAGTGTGTATAGAGCTGTGAGTTAACACAGAGTCCTTATGTCTGCTCACACTATTGCATCTATGAGAAGCAATTATTGTGTGAAGCGCGTTCTTTTACACCACATCACCAACTTGAAATATGTACACACACACCCACCCAATAGGAAGCCGCAAGGGATGGCGTCACGGCTTCCTATTGGCCCGTGGGACCTTTAAACAGTCTTATTGTAAACCCAGCCAGGGCTATCGGTAGCAAAACGCCACTTTTAAGCGGCATTTACATTTCTCCTGAACGAATACGGTTACTTGCATTTTCCAGCCTTTTATGGTTGTTGATTTTCTTGAGCTGGAGACAATAGTGGAGCAGCATAAACAAAAGAAATCGGCCCCTCTGTCTGCTCGCCATTTTCCTGGGCCGGCATGTAAATCAGACTTTGAGACATTCTTTCACACGGGACCAAATGGGATTTTTTGGGGATAGAATTGGAGGTTTCATCTGAACCCGAGGGGACAGACGTGGTTTCGAAAGACTACATCTCCCAAAACTGTGCAGCAGACTTCAAGGTCTCTGTTCAATCACAGCACAGCATGGATTGAGTGGTATAATGGGGATTAAATGACACAGACATGTTCCCTCCCAGCCAGCACCGCAGCCACACGGCAAACTTTTAATCTACTTTTATAAACAAACCGCATAATCGTTTTCTCCAGGAATCTCGTACTATTCCGTTACCTTTACAGTGAACTGAAATATATAAACGGGTAATTCGGATCCGCTTTCCTACCTGCTATTCTGTTTCAATGTAGTTTAACCCGGCGCTATGTCCCTCTTTTCCCTCTTCCCATGGCAGGACACGCACCTGACTGAATCTCTCTCCGCCATCGACACCTGGAGGACTCGTTATAACGTACTGACGAAGGACAAGGGTCAAATGGATGAGGAGGTCGCCCGGTTGCGGAAGTAAGAGGAGGGAAGAGGTCCACACAGTAATATGGAGAGCGGGCGGTGTATCCTTCTATGTAGGCTTGTTCTAACCCTGTCTGTGTTGTGATTACCAGCCGAGTAACAGAGGTGCTGGAAGAGCGTCAGGGCATTGAGGAGAAGGCGCGCCTAGATCAGGAATCTCTGCTGGACAAACTGCACCGGCAGAACTCGGAAAACACCTACATGAAGATGGAGCATGAGATGCTTAAGGTCCGCACACCGCATGGTCACCCGGCCGGCATGGGAACTTACAGGGTTGCCTTTAAAAGTCCGTCAATTAAATGAATACCAGCATGGGGTGACCACCTGCCACCTGGAAACTGCTGGCTTAAAGGACAGCCGGACTCCCACCATTACATCTTATTCTCTTCAGTTGGGTTTTAGTTCTGGGCCCGGAACGAGCAGCAGAGAGTTGTGGGTGTCTGTGTGACGCTGGCCGTAGAGTTAGAGGTGTGCCTTGCGGAGCCAACCACACTTACTTGGGCTGCTGTAGAGACTTTGCCGAGCAGAGTAGGAAAGCAGCCTTCCGCACACACCGTTTGCCCTTTAGGGATCCCTTTTTTCCTGATCTATTCATAGCTTGTGGCTGCAATACTCCAGCACAGAACCGTGACTGGAACAGAAACAGCTTTTGTGACTAAACTTACAAGACTCTTCACGTTAGCCAGCTAGTGCCTGACAGGGTCCATGTTTTACTAAACCATGCTGCTCCATAAAGCACCGTCCACCTCATTGAAGAGGAGGCGGCTTCCCGCGAGGAGTAGAATGTTGCTGTAAATATGGCCCTTGATTGCTCCCTTTGCCCTGTTCTAAGAGGGCTTGGTATATGTAGGTGCAGCATTCACTGTGCTTCTTGTGTTAACGAGCGTCCCTTGCTGCCTCTCTCTGTAGGCAAATATGACCACGGTGGAGGAGAAGTTGTCATTGGCTCATAGTGAGGTGCATCAGCTCAAGAGCTCTCTACGGCAGTATGAAGGGCTGGTGGATACCTACAAAGGCCAAGTAAGTGTCACGCGGGCAGCATTGATATGGGGTGTATCTTTCGCCAATGAGGCACACAATCTATCTCACACTCCCAATCAGAGGTGCACTATTTGCACTTAATATATTAAACTACAGGGGGTTCATTGTAATATTTTTGTGTGTGTGTGTGTGTGTTGATAACCCGCTTCCAGGGTGCGGTTTGGGCAACCAGCAAACTGGGTAAATGCCCGGTGGGCCCATGGGCCTGTGCCGCCTGGGATGGTGGAAACAGAGGCCCCGCGCTCTTCCCACTCAACAATGAAACTAATGTCCGGGGGAGAGAGCGCGACCTCTGAAACTGCCGCTAACCAGAGCGGCATCTCATCCTGCAGCGTTGCGTTGTCATGGCGACTCGTCTTCAAATGGCCATGGCAACGAGCCATGTGACATGACACCGCGTCGTGGTAGGAGGGCCGGTTAAGGCGAGATATCGACCCAAGCAGTATGTCCCCAATCCGCCCCGGTCTGCTTTCGTTGTTGTAACAGTTTTGTTATATTGGGATGGTATAAAATGTCTTCTCCCCCCCCCCCCCCCCCTTCCCCAAACCTTGATTAGAGGGATGTGCTTCTGTTTCTGATGGACATGCGACATTGTGCTGATGGTGCGTCCTTCCCCCTCCTCCTCTCGCAGGTACAGAAGACTCGGATGGAGGCGGACGAGATTTGCCTGAAGCTGGACTTGTGCGACAAAGAAAATAAAAGCCTGAAGGAAGAGATGAACCGGGACCTGGAGCAGGTAAAACACCGGCGCGGCAGCTGGAGAGACGCAGCCACAGCCCGGGAAGCACAACGTGCGCGGCGTCTGGAGAGACGCAGCCACAGCCTGGGAAGCACAACGTGCGCGGCTGCTGGGGAGACGCAGCCACAGCCTGGGAAGCACAACGTGCGCGGCTGCTGGAGAGACGCAGCCACAGCCCGGGAAGCACAACGTGCGCGGCGTCTGGAGAGACGCAGCCACAGCCTGGGAAGCACAACGTGCGCGGCGTCTGGAGAGACGCAGCCACAGCCTGGGAAGCGCAACGTGTGCGGCTGCTGGAGAGACGCAGCCACAGCCCGGGAAGCACAACGTGCGCGGCGTCTGGAGAGACGCAGCCACAGCCCGGGAAGCACAACGTGCGCGGCGTCTGGGGAGACGCAGCCACAGCCTGGGAAGCACAACGTGCGCGGCTGCTGGAGAGACGCAGCCACAGCCCGGGAAGCACAACGTGCGCGGCGTCTGGAGAGACGCAGCCACAGCCTGGGAAGCACAACGTGCGCGGCGTCTGGGGAGACGCAGCCACAGCCTGGGAAGCACAACGTGCGCGGCGTCTGGGGAGACGCAGCCACAGCCCGGGAAGCACAACGTGCGCGGCGTCTGGAGAGACTCAGCCACAGCCCGGGAAGCACAACGTGCGCGGCGTCTGGGGAGACGCAGCCACAGCCTGGGAAGCACAACGTGCGCGGCTGCTGGGGAGACGCAGCCACAGCCCGGGAAGCACAACGTGCGCGGCGTCTGGAGAGACGCAGCCACAGCCTGGGAAGCACAACGTGCGCGGCTGCTGGAGAGACGCAGCCACAGCCCGGGAAGCACAACGTGCGCGGCGTCTGGAGAGACGCAGCCACAGCCCGGGAAGCACAATGTGCGCGGCGTCTGGGGAGACGCAGCCACAGCCCGGGAAGCACAACGTGCGCGGCGTCTGGAGAGACGCAGCCACAGCCTGGGAAGCACAACGTGCGCGGCGTCTGGGGAGACGCAGCCACAGCCCGGGAAGCACAACGTGCGCGGCGTCTGGGGAGACGCAGCCACAGCCCGGGAAGCACAACGTGCGCGGCGTCTGGGGAGACGCAGCCACAGCCCGGGAAGCACAACGTGCGCGGCTGCTGGGGAGACGCAGCCACAGCCTGGGAAGCACAACGTGCGCGGCGTCTGGGGAGACGCAGCCACAGCCCGGGAAGCACAACGTGCGCGGCGTCTGGAGAGACGCAGCCACAGCCCGGGAAGCACAACGTGCGCGGCTGCTGGGGAGACGCAGCCACAGCCCGGGAAGCACAACGTGCGCCAGACATTCTCAGTCTTCTATTTAACTTCAGTGAAGGGGCCGCTGAGGCAACGCTTAACCCTTTACTGCCAGGCTAGTGTGTTGCTGGCCCCTCTGGCAGTGAAAGGGTTTGAAATAATATGGGGTCGATCTATTAAGGCAATTTTGGAGCGAAATCAAGGGCATTTTCACCCTGCACATGTATCAAATTTTTGCCCCAGCTTGCACCTTGGGTAGGGTCAGTAGGGGGAGTCAGTAGGAGGAGTTGGGGAGGAGTTACACGGTGCACAGATTATAATGAGATGTATCACATTCTGCGTCTCTGTCCCAGCATGCACCTTGGGGAGAGTCAGTAGGAGGAGTTGGGGAGGAGTTACACGGTGCACAGATTATAATGAGATGTATCACATTCTGCGTCTCTGTCCCAGCATGCACCTTGGGGGGAGTCAGTAGGAGGAGTTGGGGGGAGTAACATGGTGCACAGATTATAATGAGATGTATCACATTCTGCGTCTCTGTCCCAGCATGCACCTTGGGGAGAGTCAGTAGGAGGAGTTGGGGAGAGTTACATGGTGCACACATTATAATGAGATGTATCACATTCTGCGTCTCTGTCCCAGCATGCACCTTGGGGAGAGTCAGTAGGAGGAGTTGGGGAGAGTTACATGGTGCACACATTATAATGAGATGTATCACATTCTGCGTCTCTGTCCCAGCATGCACCTTGGGGAGAGTCAGTAGGAGGAGTTGGGGAGAGTTACATGGTGCACACATTATAATGAGATGTATCACATTCTGCGTCTCTCTGTGCTATGCTTTCTCTTTTATTTAGCCCCAAAAATCCTCAATATCTGAAGTGACTTAAATCTAAAATTCTACATCGGATGTAATTAACGGTTCTTGCATATGCCGCAGCTCTACTCCAAAAAACTGTGCAGTGCGTCGAAACCGTTTTCTCCCTGTCCCTCCATGGCCGCGCATTACATGGGGATCTATTCTCCTTCCATCCGAATTTAGGACACAGACTTCTGACCCAACTGAGGTTTTATAAGGCCTATCAATACCGGAGCATGATCTGTGTCTTGACCCGTTAAGGCCGGCTCAGTTCCTCTGCCGAAGCCGTCAGGGCAGATTCCTCTCCCCCTCCCTTCCCCTGCTATGTTCCGGCCAAAGGAAAAGCTCTTACCGGGCTTAATGTCGCCCGCTCCGCTGGGCTGGAGCTTCCTGCACATAATCCTCCCCAGAACTCTCTGGCAAACTCGACTGCGGATGTGTAGTCTGCCCCTCGCCATAATGACATCACCGCGGCGACATTCTGGAGAATAGGCTCCACAGAGGTGTTCCCCATACTTTCTGCCCTTACCTGGCGGCTTTCGGTGCATTTGGACAGCACACGGCCCAATGACGTCGCCGTGGATGCTGGAAGTCGCTGGCTACACTGGAAAACTACACACAGATCTGGTTTGCAAAGGCAGATTGTCTTTTGGACAAGATTCAGATTGATCAGTTTATGAATCGGAGAGAAAATACAACTCGGATGTATATTTTCATTTCGGGAGATGATGAGGCCTAAGGTAATAATTCCTCCTTTAACGTAGAAAATATTGACGGGCTTATGCACTGTATTATCAAGGAGATGGCTGCGACTGGGTCTTCCTGAAGAAAAGGATTACATAAGTTAACTAGATAGAGTATTTTTTTTTCTAGAAAGAATCCTAGAGTTTTTTCCAGTTCATGAAATCCTTAAGGACTTTCATCTCCTTAATGAACACTTCCAGTCCACTGCACTTCCATTTGGCCGCTCCACGGGTGTTCACAAAGATAATCACAGTATTGGTTGCACATAACAGGCATTTAAAAAATAAAATGTTTGCCATATCTGGACAACATCCTCATCGGAGCCCGCCCAGATATGGAGCACGCCCAGAAGGTCACCCATATCCTTTCCCAGCATGGCTGGTCAATCCTCTACTAGAAAAGGCAGGCTTTTTCCATCCCAGATATTATTAGAGATGGATTTGGACACGTCGAGGGCAAAAGTTATTCTGCCAATGGACAAAAAAAAAAAGACCATGTCGTTGAGCTATGCAGGAGAACGCGATGTCGGCAGTATCTCACAGCCATCCATTCGTGACCACCCTGAGAAAGATGGTGTCTGCCATGGAAACAGTACCTTGGGCTCTCATCAGACGAAGATCCGACGCAATTTCTTTACGAAATGGAACAAATAGGCCGTGAGTATATTACAAATTATAGTTCTGTCTTCAAAGACCTGCATCTCTTTGAAATGGTTGGAATTGGAACACAATCTGGCCAACAGATGCAAGCACTTTGGGTTGGGAAGCCAGTCTCCAGGAAAACATTTTGTTCGGCGTCCATTCAGGGGCCTTGAATCAAAGCTTTTAATCAATATTTTAGAACGACAAGCACTTGCATCTCAGGACCATCTCCTGGGGGGTCGACCAGTCCAGGTTAATTCGGACAACGTTACAACAGTCTCTTATGTCAATCACCAGGGTGGAACCAAAAGTCCTCAAGCTGCAAGAGATGTCAAGAAACCGAGACGGGTCAATCAAACATCCCAGCAATATATATTACAGGCACAGAGCATACACAAGTGGACTTTCTCAGCAGAAACTTCATAGACCCAGGAGAATGGTCTCTGAATCACAGAGGGAGAGTGGGCAGCAAATTGTGTTGTCTTCACGAAATATCAGTTAAATGTATCAGCATGGGATGAAGCTCCTTTAGGGGGAAGAAGGTTCTTCAGGGCTGTATTGCTATAATTTGCCAAACCCTTATCTTTAGCTTTGGGATATTCCCTCGTGTTATGCGCTGCCATGGAGGAACGGGGAGAAAATGTAATTTATTTATTTTTTACGCGCCGATTTATTTTTTTCCCGGTCCCTCCATGGCAGCGCATGTCCAGTTCCCACCCTTTGGTTTTTTTTCTTGGCATGATTTGGCGGTACATTTTATTTTTAATTATGCTTGGCATTCTTACGTGATGTCAATGTCTGGATACATGTAAGATTATCAGGCACGTCTAGACGTACAACGGACCATGCTCTGGTATAGGAGGGGCTGATGGAGCCTCAGTTGGGTCAGAATTCTGTCCTACCTTCGGACGGGGGTGGGGGGGGAAGCATAGACCTCATGTAATGCACTGCCATGGAGGGACCAAGAGAAAATAATAAATTATTGGCGAGCAAAACATTTGCGTTTTATCTGCGTTGATACATAGACCCCAATATTGTTACCATATTCTCTCTAGTGATTTCCCTTGTTGGAACATGTTTTCTTTTGTAATATGCAATGAGTTTTATATACAAGCCACATGAACATTACAAAACTTAGCATTGTTGGTAAAAATGTGCCCACAAGTAAGTGTTCAACTGCGTAACAAAGCTACTCCCCACCCAAGTAACGACCCCAAGGAAGAAACGGCAAGCGATGAGGTTGTTGGTTCTGAACACCGAATCTCTGTGCCATCTTGGGCAAATAACTCCCTCCTTTTACCTGATATTGTCCTCCTTTTACCTGATATTGTCCTATCTGTTACATAGTAATATGAATACGATTTTGTTTTCTACCCTCTCCGTTATGGAGTCTTCCATTTTGACCAGGGTACCGCGAATGAGTTGGCAGCATTACATCCCAGAGGCTGCCGCTTCTGGGATCTAGTTATAAGGCACTTTGTAACTGGTATAATTACAAATTAGCACTAATGTCTCACCCTGTGACCGCTCAGCCTCTCGCTTTTTATGTTGGTCTGTCTTCAGATGCGTAGGAAATTCCAGAGCCGCCTGGCTGAGCTGGATCAGCTCCCGGAGTTGCTGAAGCTGACGGAGATGAAGCTACAGGAATGTCAGGACCAGCTGCAGGGATACGAGCAGAAGAATACAGAGCTCTCCTCCATCATATCAGAGCTGCGCACTCGGGTAAGGAACTGGCGCAACAACACCTCCTCGCTCAAGATATCGGATGCAGTGGGGCGGCTGAAGCGGTGATGTGACAGAGCATCTCACTACCTCTCCACGTTTCTCTCCTTAAGTCTCTCCTCTACCATCATCACGTTCCTCACCATCGCATGTTCTTCTAATTAAATATGGCACTGTTAATAAATGAAGGTCTCTAGTGGTTTTTCCTCTCCTTGTGGCTGTGTTTGTGTGCCTGTCGGGGATAATTCTTCCCAATAACTCTCTCCAGGCTTTTGACCTTCTCTTGCTCCCATTATTCAAGGCTTCTATCTTTGCTCAGCCTAATAACTCTTCCATGTTGCACATGGCGCTTTCATCCCCTTTCTTCACAGCCCAGTCTACTGGTCAGGGTGAGATATGCTATCGGAGGTAAGGAGGTGGCAGCATCTGGTTTTATTTGTAGGTTCTATGTCAGACGATACAAGAATGCAGGTAGTCTCAACTTGAACTACTCCTTCAGCATGTGATTGATCTCTACCTGCCATTCAGACTTGGGTTCCTCCTTCCTGTTCAATATCAAACAAGATATAGATGTCACTACATTGCTTTGTTAATTTTGTAGATGGAGAAGCAGGGAGACAAGATGGAGTCGACAAGGGAGAGGTATCAGACTGCTATAGAGGAGAACAAGCGTTTAGTCCTGAAACTTGAAGAGCTGGAGAGGTGAGAGCCAATGGGGACTAGACTATATTTCATACATCTGTTCAACGCAACATTCTCATTGTTGGAAGAGTGCATTTGTGTCTTTTGGACAAACCCCCTTAAGGATGGAGCACTTCAAATGAGACCTGCTCCTAACCTGTTGGGACGAACTGCAATAGTACTAAATGGATGTCTGTCCTCCTGCAACCAGGAGACTGGAGGATGATGGTACTCAGAACAGGGAGCTCCTGCAGATTGTGGCCAAGCGCGAGGAGTCAATACATCAAAACCAGCTGCGGCTGGAGGAGAAAACCCGTGAATGCACAGCCCTGGCACGTCAGCTGGAGGCCACCATTGATGATTCCAGGAGGCAGGTGAGTGGCATCAGAGATGTATTTACATCCGCACTTAGACACAGTACAATGGCGTGGCTAAGACTGTTTCAACTCCTGCAGGTGGATCAGACAAAAGAGCACGCCTCCTCCAAAGAGCGAGTAGTGCAGTCCAAAGTCCTGGATCTGGAGACACAGCTGAGCAGAACCAAAACCGAACTGAACCAGTTCCGTCGCAACAAGGAGGATGTGAGTAACGGGGGAGTACTGTAAGGGAATATAGCAGTCATGGGTATAAGTGGTTCTAGTAGCCATAGTGGTCCGGGAGGGATGTATATTTGTTGCAGGCTGTGATACCTTTTTAATGGACCAATATGGTAATGCTTGTTGAACACAAGCTTTGGTGATCTCACAAGTCTTCAGATGTGTATGTTAAAAAGAAACTTGGGATGTGTCAATAGCGTGTGTACAACTACCGTAGATGCATGGAGAAGTTGATTTAATTCATAAAATTATACGAGCCTGTTACAAACGTGGGTGTGGGAGATGTTCCAAGCTTTGCACCCTGTATAAAAGGGCATTTTTCAATCGCTGCAGAATACTCCATATTGAGAAACAGAAATGGCTGTTTGCCAGCCCTCCCTCTGTATTCACAATGTCTGCTCAGTGCTACGGGGGGTGTTCATCTTTAGAGCAGAGGTCCTCATGCACATCTCTCCCCTTTTTTATCCTGTGTCTTTTTATCTGGATGTTGCAGTGGGAACAGTCCTTGCAGGTGATGTGTGTGTTTGTGTGTGTGTTTGTGTTTTGGCATAACCTCTTCATTCTGATTGGTTGGTGTCCTGCCCCTGTGTGTGTGCAAACTGACTGTGACATGAGCACCCAGGCATGCCGCCCTCTGCTTGTGATGGAGGGGTTATGTGCTGCTGTAGGTTGCAATGGAAGAATAATGTATATATTTTTTTGTTTCCAGGCTGAGCGTCGGTTCCAGAGCCGCCTCCAAGATCTGAAGGACAGATTGGAGCAGTCAGAAAGCACCAATCGCAGCATGCAGAACTATGTTCAGTTCCTCAAATCCTCATACGCCAATGTGTTTGGTGACTCTGCTTTGACCAGCTCTCCCATCCGCCCCCGGACTCCACTCTAAGGAGGCGATGTGAACTCCGTGTCCTAGATAGACAGAGGTTTGATGTATGAGGAACATCAATGAAGTTGATTCAAAGCCATTAGGGAAAGAACAAGGTCAACACTCATCGATCCCTCCTGACTAATGGAAATAAGGCGTCACTCTGCATATTAGCGTGCAGTCTTCCAGCTGGCTCTAGAATGCTAAACACCATGTGGTATGGAGTAGACACCATCATTTTCAATCTCAGGAACATACAGAACAGGTCGAAGGGGGGGGGGGGGGGGCGCGACCTTCAGATGTCAAACGTTTGCCTGTTCGAGCTCCTCACTGGGCTGGTTATCCCAGATAGTGGGGAGTTTTTTTATTTTGTATTTATTGTCCTCCGTGCTTGATGCCTGTATTGCTTCGAGTGATCTTTTTGCTAACGAGAACGCTGGCCCCGGTGCTGGCTGGGCTGCGTTTAGCAAAGCGGCGTTCCGCACAGGGGAATTAAAACATTTTATTCCAACCTCCACAGACGTGTTGAGGGAATGTGGATAAGGGCTGCACCCTTCCCCAAAACTATTCCGATCCTTTAATTTCGGGCTCTAGTAATGACACTGTTGGTAGAGAGAGCAGCCATTACACACTAATATTTACACATATTGATCACACCAGCATCACTCAAATGCATAACCTTTTCTACTCTCTCCTTTGCTGTGTGTTTTGTACGTTGCTTTTTATACTTCTAGGTTATATTTATACTAGAACCATGAATTCGTGTTTATAATGATGAAACTTCAAGAGCCATTTCTTTGTTTTTTGTTAATTATTTTGTTTTTTGTATGAAAATGGTTTTTATGTATTAAAAAAAAATGTAAAACAATCTCACGGTGCTACAGTAAAATTCTGGAAGTGTTGATCCGTTTTGTCCAGTCTCCTGCATTTCAATGCATTTGGATTTTTTTTGAGGGAAGAAAACCCAAACTCACAGGGTCTGTATTCCACATATAAAGGCTACGCCTGTTTGGAATAGTACATGGGTAAAGCAGAAGTTGTAGGTAATGAATACCCTTTTCAGGACCATAAAGTTCTGTTCATGTAGTAACAGCCCACTCAGGCTTACCTGTCCCCTCCCTGCCCCTCTCCTAACTTTAACCAAAAGGCTCACCCACCATTGGTGAAAGGGCACCCTATCACCCTCCTGGCAGCATAGAGCTGCCACTGCACTCCTATGTGGCTACCGCCTGTACAACATCCCAATATGTTTTCGCCTCTCTGGTCCCAAGTCTGACTGCACATTTAAGATGGATTGCGATAGATCTCCCCACTTGTGATTTTGCCCACACATATTCACAGCTCCTTCACCAGACAATGAATGCAGGCAATCTCGCAGACCGCTTGCTAGTCCATACATCAGGAGTGGCCAACTCCAGTCCTCGGCCACCAACAGGTCAAGTTTTAAGCATAGTGCTGCTTCGGCACAGGTGGTCAATCATTCACTGAGTCACCTGTGCTGAAGCGGGGATATCCTTAAAACCTGACCTGGTGGTAGGCTTTGATCACTGGAGTTGGCCACTCCTGCAATACAGGATCGAGGACAGACCGTTTTATGGCTGAGTGCACACACATTGTACACCGCTATTGAACATTATAATGAAGGTACAAGGAAACGAATCAGAGATACTAGCATTTTACGACAAGAAGAATCTAAGGGGGTTGTTTTTCCAGCTCTGTTATGGGGTAATGCACCTGCACGTTAACACCCATTACAGTTGGGAATGGGGCTTCATGGCTCTGGGGGTCTGACTTTCACAGAGTGAGACTTGCTCCAGGTGAGTGAGTGAAGACTGACATTGTCCCTGTGTGTTTATTCATTAGGTTACTTTTAATTCCCACCCTAAGCATTCTGGGACCTGCATACTCCATCTGTGCCTATTTAGCAGGTAGTCTAGCTGTTTTGGGTCCTGTACCTAATAAATACTTGCTGTACATATTTCAACTAGTTGTGCTTGTGAGAGAGACCAGGGAAAGGGTATCTCCTGCCTCCATTAGCTTGAAGACCCTAGTTTCAAAACACACACACCCTCGGTTATCCAACGGAACCCGTTCTGGAAATAGCGTTGGATAGTGAAACCGTTGTAAAGCGAGTCCCATGTTAATCAGTGGCGGTGAACGTTGGATAACGCATTCAGGCGTGGAAAAACTGCCCTTAGGTTTGCAAGTGTTGGATATGCCATTCGTTGTAAAGTGAAACGTTGGATAACGAGGTGTGTGTGTGTGTGTGTGTGTGTGTGTGTGTGTGTGTGTGTGTGTGTGTGTGTGTGTGTGTGTGTGTGTGTGTGTGTGTGTGTGTGTGATATATATATATATATATATATATATATATAAATCACTGTGTGCTCATTTGCATGTCATTTCCCAGAATACCTTGCTGCAGTGGAAGTGCTGTGTGCTAGGTGATAATGGTGAAAGGCGGGTGCAGACCTGTCTAAGACATGCAGATGAGCAAACAGTAACATTTCCATTTGCTATATATATACATATATATATATATATATATACACACACACACACACACACAGACATACATACACAGCTCAACCCCCTTATAACGCTATGCTTGGGGTCCAAAGAATCACATCGCGTTATAAGCGGGTCGCGTTAGAAATAATGTACAATTGTATGCATTGTACAATAAAGTATTTAAGATACCAATAATCGTGTTGTAAAGTATTCATAAATACGAAAATTGGGAGCTACGCTGGCATCGCGTTATAAGCGGATTTGCGTTGTAACGGGGTTGAGCTATATATATATATATATATATATATACACACATATACACACATACATATATTTATATATACACAAACATTTCTTCAAGAAGCAAACCTCATACATTGTAAAGGTATTTTATCACCCATCTCTTCATATTAACATATAATACTGTACAAATCTGTTAATATGCCTGTATTGTCACTAGTTTCTAAGCTCCTGTATCCTACACTGACAGTGCATAAAATGCCCCCATTATACGACCAATACAAGAGAAAGTCATGATCCAGGCCCGATAGGACAGCTGACCTGCAGCCAGCATGGGGACGGGGCGTGACGTGAGGTGACGCGACAGACCGGAAGCGGAAGCAGTGTGTTTGAAGTAGTGGATTCGCCTTGGTGTTTGGTACCGGCTCCCGCCATGCCGTCCAGGCGGAGCTGGGAGACCCTGGAGGCCCTGCGGGACTCCCCCAAGGGGCAGCTGCGGTATAGCAGGGAGGAGGTGAGAACCGGGAATACAATCCCAGGGAAGTACGAGCTGTGTATCCTCTCAGCCCCATCCCCCCCTGTGAATCCCCACTCCCTTCTCCCCCAGGATATCCCCCCCCTCCCCCAGGATATCCCCCCCCCTCCCCCAGGATATCCCCCCCACCCCCAGGATATCCCCCCCTGTGTATGCCCTAGCAGCTCCCCCTCCCCCGTGTATCCCCTAGTACCACCACCCCTTGTGTATCCCCTATCTACCCCCCTCCCCAGTAGTTTCTCTCCCCCCCCCCCCAAATGGGAGTCCTTGCAAGTGAGACATGTTACCATGTTTTGAAGCTAACTGCTTAGCGATGTTTAACATCTTCCCTGCCAGATGGGCATTGCAGCAGGCCTCTGCCCCAAAGAACATACACATTGGTATTAATGCACATTGCACACCCTCCAATATTTTGCATGTTAAAATTAGGCACGGCTGCAGTTCTTCCGCTCGTGCTGGATGGAGGAACTTCCAAGTAATTGCTATAGAACTCCCCTAACCTATCCATCTTACAACACACACACAAACTGTCTAATAGGTACAGGTGGTCTTGCAGGAGCCAAACGCCTGTATTGTACCTGCTAAATTGTTATAGCTGGAGGATATGCCATGGGAGTGAGGTTCCTGTATCCACACAGAGCATGAATGTGACTGAAGCAGGAATTGAACCTACAAAGCTTTGTATTCTGAATCAGTTGTTGATCCTGTTTTGCTGAAAGCTTCCTTAATAATTTTGCCTCCCAGTGTCTAGTACGGTGCTGCTGTGCTCTCTCGCCGAGCTGGTCAGTCTGATTTTTTCTGTGTTCTCACTCTCAGGATATATTTGAAGTGTGCCAGGCCTCTCCCAAGCTGTCTCAACACTCTGCCTGGGTCCTGGATAACCTCCAACATGCACTGCCTGATCCTGCCCCTTCTTACAGCCCGTCCTTCCGGGATGTCAGCCTCTCCATACAGAGCTCTGCATCCTCCTCGCCGCTCGTATCGCTGGCTTCCTCCACCCACACTGGAGCCAAGGAACCAGAGGTAGCAGAGGCCGACATAGTGCTTATGTTAGCAGGCCATGCAATCCTGCGCTGCAGAGCTTACAATCTGATTTTGGTAATTGGAGAATAGGGAGGGAAAGCAGTTTTTTTTTATAATAGGTGCTTTATGTGTGATACCCGCTCAGCCTCGGCTAGGTGCGTGAGAAAGGGGTAGCTGCACTAGGGGGAGAGAATATAGCATGAGAAAAGAAGTCCCTACCCCTAATGATTCTCCAAGGTGGGGAAGGTGCAGGAGAGCCCTATTTAGTGCCCTGGGATGTAGATGGTAATTACAAAGTTGTAATTCTGTATTCTACCTGACTATAACATGTATACTGTAACTTTAATGGTACAGTCCTAATGTCCCCTGATGGTCAGTAAGTAATATGGTGTATATTAAAATAACGTTTGATAAACCGAGTATAATACAGCGGGGAAATGGTAGCCACAAAGTGGTCCGTGAAATAGCTAATAACAGTATCGCATAATGGTGGTCGTGCGCTCCGGCACAACCAGGGTCGCTGATGGGAAATCAGTAATAAATTCTTCTAAACGGAATATAAAATGGTCTGGTCTGAAGCAACTAAAATGACAAAGAGCTGGAACATTTTCCTAAATATTCTGTCTGGCGCCTAAGTTTTTACATAGGCTGAGGGTTCCTGCATTTGAAGGCCGCCCTACAGCACTGCTATACTGGCAGTGACCTAAAGGCCACGGGCTGCAGGAGGAAGCTGCCTCAAGTGAATGTCACACGTCTCCTGGCATCCCATGTGGTCCTAGGGACCACTGTTTAAGAACCACTGGTTTTAGGTCACACAGACCATTATTATTATTATTACTAATGATTTTTGGTATGGTTGCTTTTTCCCCTCTTGCCTTTAGTGGTTACAGTTTCCCCAAACGTAATTTTGTTTCGGGGGTTTAACCCACTGACGGCACACAGTGCTCTGCAGATCAATGCATTGATGGCTACCCTGGAAGAGAAAGGTTAACTACAGAGCCTGGTATACTTTGCAGAGGGTCTCGGCTGAAGCTTGCATACCATATGTATGGCTGTGACTTGGGGGCTTCTTCTAGATCCGCCAAAGCGGCAGTTTTCCATCGAAATTCCCCATTAACTTCAATGGAGACTTTCGGCCACAGACGGTCTGCGTCGGCAGATATAGAACACGCCCTTTAACACCGACTTTTTTTCATTCCAGCCCCGTCGAGACTCCGAGGAGTCAAATAAGGAGGCGGAAGCTTCCCTGATTTTGCAGTCATCCCGAGCGACAGAAGTGGAAGGCTGTATTTGGACGTACGAGAGCGCTCAGAGGATGAAAATGAAGGTAAGAGGGAAATGAAAGCGTTTAGCACCGTGTAGTCCAGTGCTTTTCAACCAGGGTTCCTAGGAGTCCTTGGGTTCCCCGGCTTCCCTTAAGTGTTCTCTGTAATTTTCGGGTCATTTTAAATTTGTACCAAATACAGAAGAATTTATAATACATCTGATCTCAGACGCGCTATTAGAAAGGGTTGGGGTTCCTTACAATGCATCTGATCTCAGACGCGCTATTAGAAAGGGTTGGGGTTCCATACAATGCATCTGATCTCAGGCGCGCTATTGGAGAGGGTCGGGGTTCCTTAACCAAAAAAAGTTTGGAAACCACTGGTGTAGTCACTGGGAAAATCTTCCTTTCGGGTGGCGGATGAGGCTTTATTGACTCGGCCTTCTAATATTTCTGACCCCCAGGAAGAATCGCGTCTGCGCCTGGAGATGACCGAACAGCTCGTGAAGTCCTTCTCTGACCAGGCCGTGGAGCAGCTCAAGCGCTTTGAGGAAATGATGGAGCTGAAGCAGCGGCAGGAGCGACATCACCTGCAGGAACAGCTGGAGAAGGGGTGCGTGACGGGGCCCTCCCTGCCCCCTGAATCCTTGCCCCCCCTCCTGACTCTTTGCCTCCCCCCCCCCCTTTGGTGTCTCACTCTGGCTCTTGTCTTCCAGCTGTAAGGAGGCGCTGGGTCAGCAGGAGAAGCTGAAGGAAGAGCATCGGCACCGAGCAAAGGTATGGGCCAGCGACGATGCTTGCAATTCCTGGTTCTGTTGTATAATATGGGACATCCTGCCTGTCCCTTAAGCCCCAAATCCTACCGGTCACCACAGATGACCCCCGAGGCCCATTTCCCTGTTTGGTCAGCAATATGCTCCCAGCGGAACGATTCTGCTGCACTTCCAGCTCCTGAACCTGAAGCTGCGTGAGGCCGAGCAGCAGCGACAGCAGGAGGCGGAGCGTCTGCGCCAGGAGGAGGGTCGGGAGAGGATGCGCCGGCTCTGCACGCTGCAGCAAGAGGTTCTGCAGCTCATCCAGCAGCTGGAGCCCGACTACAAGCACCAGGAGACGCTGCGCCTGGACCTCTCCGCCTACAGCAACCGCGGGAACCAGATATGCGGCCTTGTGTCGGGGGTCGTCCGCGCCAGCAGCGAGGTGAGCAACACAATCCTGCGCGTCATTAATAATCGCCAGTCTCCGAGCCTAAAATGTGAGTAATTACCCCCAATGTAGGTGGTGGCTGCATTACCGCTTCCAGTGGGGTTTTTAGCAGTGGGGTTTTTCCGTTGAGTGTGATGTGGGTTTTTTTTTTAATGGAATAAAATTTAGGATTTTGTTTTATTCTGCAGACGCAGCCATTTCTGTAGCCAATTGGTCGGTCATTGAGCGTGCTCGGCAGATAGTGTTATATGTTGCAGTACATCACAATTTCTAGATTAACTGTAAAATGTCAAATAGCTGTAAAAGTTAAACTTCTCCCCCACCCCCCAAATTGTAGTTGGTTACATTCATATTCTGAATATTAAAGCGTCAATCCGAGTAGTTTTTATCTCTTCCCCCCCCCATAGTTTGAAGCAGGGGGTCTCCGGAGCTGAACCGCATTCATTTCAACTCCGGGGACCCTGTTGCCCCCCCATCCGTAGTTGGTCTGTTCTGCCATGTGATGCCAGTGATCCTGCCCGTGGCAGGGTTGGCGTGCCTCTTACTGTAGGTGAGTTACCCCCTCCCTGGCTCTTTGCCCCCCCGCAGAGAGGCTTCCCCACTCAGGACGACGTGAGCGTGGGGGAGCGAGCCGTGCAGGAGATGCGGGCGCTGGTCAGCAGCATGCAGAGGGAAGTGGCCGCGGCCGAGGAGAGGAGGAGAGCGGAGGAAGCCGCTGCCAGGGAGAAGCAGAGAGCCGATGAGAAGCAGCAGCAAATCAAAGCTCAAACCCCAGCACCAGCTCAAGCCCAGAGACAGACCCAGAAGGAGGGTAAGCATTGCCCGTATTAACAATGCTTTCCAGTGATAGAGTTCCACCCTGGAGGTGGCTGCCTGAATAGCTTCCTGCGCTGCATTGGTCTCCATGACAGAGTTGGCGGTTTGTAGTTGGGCAATCCATGTTTTATTTGGATCACCCACTGCGTTAAATTTGGTGCAATCCTCCTAGCTTCAGTGTACCCCGTCTTTCTTCAGGACTCCAAGAGAGAGCCCCAAGAAGCACAATCCAGCGATACCAGCATCTGCAGGACAACTGTGACCGGTGTCTGAAAGCCTTCAGCCAGCTCAGCACATGCAAAGACACTCCGGTACCCCCAAATAACACCGCCTGGCTCCCTGTTTCTCTTTCTTACCCCCCCTTCTCGCGCACCCTGGTTCCCCCCCCCCTTCTCATGCTCCCTAGTTCTCCCTTCCCCCCCCCCCCCTTCTCGTGCACCCTTGTTTCTCTGCCCCCTTTTCTCGCACACCCTGGTTCCTCCCCCCATCCCCTCCATCTCACGCTCCCTGGTTTTCAACCCCCACCCCCTTATCGCGCTCCCTAGTTCTCCCTTTCCCCCCCTCTCCCCTTCTCACGCTCCCTGGCTTCTCCCCCCCCCTTCTCTCTTTCTCCTCCCCCCTTCTTGCGCTCCTGTCCCCTTGGCATTCTCTTCCAAGCCCTTCACCTGACCTTGCCCTCTCTCCCAGGTAAAAAAGATCAAGGCGGACCTCCAGAAAGCAGTCACCATCCCAGTCAGCCAGATCTCCACAATTGCAGGTGGGTTTAGGGGGGTGTACGTTATAAGCCCTTTGCAAGGAAATGCGTTGCCAGCTGCACCTGGCAGCAGAGGGGGTAGAGATTGTGCTCACCCCTCCACGTTTTGGGGATGTCATTTAAAGGTTGTCCCTCTAAAGACCAAAGTGATCGAATAGGGGCATAATTGGATGTCATTGACCCCATTCTTTTTTTTTATATTTAAAGTCTCCATAGTAACAGAGCTGTGGAGGTGTTTTACGATCTTTACCTAATTTGTAAGCGGTTGTGTATGCCGAGAGCGGTTGTGCATGCCGAGAGCGGTTGTGCATGCCGAGAGCGGTTGTGCATGCCGAGAGCGGTTGTGCATGCCGAGAGCGGTTGTGCATGCCGAGAGCGGTTGGTTCCAGACACTTTTTTTTAATTTATTTTTTAACTAATCATTTTGCCACCAGTCAGAGGCAGGGGAAGAGCAATTATTACTAGATAGAGAAATGAAGTTACCTTTGAAGTATTTCCTAAGAACCATATATAATGTAGCCCTGAAGTAACGTGGGAGGAGGAAATCAGAAAATGTGTGTGCGCCGTGGAGAAGAGCGGCTGTAACCGCTGTACCCGGGAGATCATTGGGGAGGCTTCATCCAGCAGTGGGGAGACACGGGCGGATACACACCATACACATACACCACACACACACACCATACACACACACCATACACATACTCATATACATACACACACACACACACACACCACACACACACCATACACACACACACCACACACACACCATACACACACACACCATACACACACACACATATACTCATATACACACACACGCACACCATACACACACACACACACACACGCACACATGCACACCATACACACACCATATACTCATATACACACACACACATGCACACCATACACACACCATACACATATACTCATATACACACACACATGCACACCATACACACACCATACACATATACTCATATACACACACACATGCACACCATACACACCATACACATACACACCATACACATGCACACCATACACATGCACACCATACTCATATACACACACACATGCACACCATACACACACCATACACATATACTCACACACACACACACACGTGCACATTCTTTTGGCTGTATGTGTTTCTGTCGGGTTAAAGTGCTTTTTCTCTGCAGGATCTCAGCTGAGGGAGATCTTTGAGAAGATCAATAACCTGCTCCTGGGGAAGCCGATTTCCTGCGGGGGACGGGCGGTCTCGGTGACGCAGCACCCCCAGGCCTTGGACTTCGTATGTTACAAACTGGCGGAGAAGTTTGTGGTGAGTGCGCTTTCCGAGATCAGCCTGTGTCCCTCTGGTGTATTTGTGCTGTTCGGGGCTGGGTTATGTGGGGGTTACACCGGCAAATGCTCCGTTACGACAATCTCCCCTTTTTTATATGTATTTATATATTTAGTCTGTATTTACCTTTTCCTGGGTGGGTAGTCGGGTTCTCTGGCGCTGAAACGCGCTGTTTTGAGCTCCTTTTGACCCCCCCCTTATTCCTGAGATACCGCGGAAGCTAGCGCTGGTGTTGTCCATCCAGGGGGAAATGTCCCGCGTTACGCGGGACAATAGGAAGCTGCAACGTCATCCGGGTGGTTTGCTTTAACCAGGACATACCGGTGTTACGTTTCCCGGTGTGTCTCAGGTACCACGGGCCCCTGGATCTGAAATTTGGTTCCGGAGACCCCCTGCTTCCCACCCATAAAAAATAAATGGGTCTCGGTCCAGGGGAAGGGTGCGGCTTTAAATGGTCCGTACGGTATGCTAGGACTCGGCTTCACTTAATCGTGGCCCTAGTGGCCCTTGAGGACTGGGGTTGGCCATCCTGTTTTTATATTAATTGGGTTCTCGAGGGAAACAAATCCTTGAGTGATATCTCCACGTGGCCGCGAGGCCAGTAACTCCCGGGACGTGGTCACCGCTTCAGCACTATACTGGTCTGGTTTTAAAACCTTGGCGTGGATGGTAATCCAGTCTCACCAGGTACATTGTTATGGACTCGCAGTCTGAAGTCCCCTCCGCAAGCCCAGGGCTGCAGGTTTTTGGGGAGCTGCTAATAACTTGTTGCCTTTTTTTATTTGTTCTGCGCAGAAACAAGGGGAGGAGGAAGTCGCCTCCCATCACGAGGCTGCTTTTCCTATTGGAGTGGTGGCTTCTGGGATCTGGGAGCTGCACCCCAGGGTGGGGGAGCTCTTCCTGGCTCACCTGCACAAGAAGTGTCCCTACGCTGTGCCCTTTTACCCTTCTTACAGGGAAGGAACCCCCGTGCAAGAATATCAGAGGTATGTGAGGCATGGTCAAGGATAATTGGCTGCAAGGACATCTGGCCACGGGGGAGCTGGGAGTATGTGAGCCTTAACCCACGCCCCCTGCGCCTTAACCCCCTGCCCTACCTTGGTGACTAGTCCCATTCCCTGTGAGTCACCGCCATGAAGACCTCACGGTTCTCCGGAGAGGCCGGATCAGAACAAATGTTAGAAGTAGAAGGGCCACAAGATTAGGGTCATTTTTGATTTAAAGACTTGCAACTGATAATATTTCAACGTTTTGGTATAATATAGAACGTCTGCACCGTATATATTTACATCACCTTAACTCTCCGCTCCTGCTAATTTCATACCGGTTGGTTAAGCAGCTGCAGGTCACACCTTGACCCACAGGTGGCCAGGTGAAGAGCCCCGCTGTAATATATTCTGTATCTGCGTCAGTCACCCCTCATCAATACAAAGGGGGCTACTTCTGCACATGGTCATTTCCTCAACCCGTTTAACATGCCCATGACACACAAGCTGCACGAGAATTAAACGTGACGCATTTCCAGCTTGCTTCCCTGTAATACCAATGTAAGGATTGGATCTGGTTGGAAGCGAAAATTGCATTTTTTTGCTCACCTTAACGTTGATGGGGGAAGGGTCAAACAAATGACAACTGTTCAAAATCAATTGTAGGTCAGGAAAAACACTGCTACATTCAAACGGCTGCTTTTCTGTTCCTAAGATTAGCTGCTGGAAAAACAATAGAGGGAATGACAAGTGATTTGGACATGTTTAAAGATGAATGGCACGCACACCGTGAGAACAATCACATGAGCCGGCTTGTCTGGAACCTAGAAGAGGAAATACCTTTTTTATTTATTTATTCCATATTTATTGGCTGCTATTTCTCTGGGTCAGAACCTGGGTACTGGCCGTATGCTCCGTTTTTTTGTTTTGTTATCAAAGCAGAACTGGGAGTTGGTGGTGGAGTGTTTTTTATTGGTTCGCCTCCCGCTCTGATCTCGTGCGCTGTGTGTCCTTAGGCTGCTTGGTTACTTGGTGCAAGATTCCAAGGTGGAACAGCAGGACAACTTTCTGAAGCGAATGTCGGGAATGATCCGCCTGTATGCTGCCATCATTCAGCTACGGTGGCCTTACGGGACCAAACAAGGGGTATGTTTTATTACTTGAGTAGCTAACCACTTGCTGGAGTGGGAACCTCCGCAGTTTCTCTAGGGGACAATAGATGGATGTTTCACAGTGTTTGGCCAGGTTAGGAAGATGGACATTTCATGTGGGGTTTTTTTTTTCTGCCTGCCCCATAGCCTCACCCTCATGGGCTCAATCACGGCTGGCAGTGGCTGGCACAGGTGCTAAACATGGAGCCGCTGGTGGATGTCACAGCCACTCTGCTCTACGATTTCCTGGAGGTGAGTAGGTCAACGTGCAAATGCTGTGACACATTGTTCCCTCTCTGCTCTGATAATGGGTCCCATTCTGGGCATGGAGGGAGTTCCTACTGAGATGTCGTCAGTGCAGGAAAATAAGCCAATGTCGAGTTGCTGATGGTTCATATGAAGTGATCCCCACCTCGTGCACACATCATCGTTATAGTGGAGGAGCTGTGTGTTCTGTACCACGATTGGAGAGTTCAGGGGTTATTCATTAAACTGCGATAATGCTAATTGGGGCACTATCGCACCGAAACTTGGACGACGATGGTCATTTCCGTGCGATAGTGCCCCGATCACCACTATTGCAGTTTATTAACCTGCTTTGCCTCTCCATTTTGTCTGTGGTTCCCTGCTTCAGTCCTTATGAACCCACACAGGTCAGGATTTAAGGATGTCCCTTCTCCAGTGGTTCAGTCAAAATGACTAAGCCACCCTCCAGTGCTGAAGCAGGGATATCCTTAAAACCTGACCTGTTGGAGGTTCTTGAGGACTGGAGTTGGGAATCGCTGGTCTGTCATCTGTCTAGAATACCAAAAAAGTCCAGTGTAGATCGGGGGGGAGGGGGGGGGACCAAGTTTAATCCTCGGGGAAAACCAGCAGGCCAGGTGTCTAAGATTTCCCTAATTGAAATTGAATTAACAAATGATTATCTCCGGTTATCACTAAGGCCGCATGCTGACCAGTCGTTGGCTGTGGAGGACTGGACATGGACCACCTTGGTTTAGATGCATGTCTGATTCCACGCGCTGTGTTTGTGTCACTTTAACTTCCTCGTCGTCCCTCGCAGGTGTGTGGAAACGCATTAATGAAACAGTACCAGGCCCAGTTCTGGAAGCTGATCCTCCTAATCAGGGATGAATATTTTCCAAGGTATGAGGCTCCTGTCTTCTCTTCCCACATGGTCTCTGTCTTTCTGAGTCTCCTTCACTAATTCTCTGATGTGACGATCTCCAACTGTCTCCAGTCTTCTGACCATTCTCATCCTTCTTTTTTTCTTCTCTCCCCCGACCTCTCCTGTTTTTATTGCCTAAAAGTTGTCCTCCAATACATTGCTTGGCAATGAGTTTGTGGTACCTCTGGCAGTGACAGGGCTAACTCTGACTCCATCTAACATTTCTCCCCCCCCCCCTATCCGCTTTCATAGGATCGAAACGATAACCGGTTCCGGAGAAATGGGCTCAGTGACTCGGCTCAGGCAGTTCCTGGAGGTGAGGGTTCCATGTCCCCTTGGATCAGGGGGTGGGCTTGTCTCTCCGGGTTGTCTCCTGGTCTGAGTGCTGTCTCCTAATTCCTGTGTTGCAGAAATCCTTGCAGCGGAAGGAAATCCCTCTACCCAAAGGATACCTGCATTCCTCATTCTGGAGAACCTGACTCTTCCCATCGCTTCTGTTACCATGGAAATAGCCAATAGGGAGAGCGCTTCTCCTCCTATCCTTGAATGTGTAGCGACACCTGGTTTGGCGCAATGAATATTGATCGCCGACTCCCTTTTATATTGTGTTTTTTATACAAGACTTCCCCCCCCCCCCCCCTATAATCCATAACTTTTTTTTATTGCAGATTATTTTTGTTTTTAATATAACCGTTGTGGTTTTTAGAATGATTATTGCAGATATCATTGGACTGTGATGCCATGTAGTGTGCAAAACAAAATCTTTTGTTGTTGGGAAAGTTATAAGGCACCAAACAGAATAATCCGAGTGTTTAGCTCAAACCTGGCGGCCTCGTGCAATGAACCTGGAAATACCCACAGAACGATTACACTTGTTTGAACATTAAGATGACATCACTTTAATCTAGGCATCTGAAACTAGCCTGGGTGGTTCTCATACTGTCCATTCTGGGGGTGGATTATCGGATTTGCTGCTTTGATCCAGAAACGTAAATATTATGAATTGAAGGGCTTGTGATGAAGTATCATGTGGGATCCTTGAAATGTCGCACACAACAGCTTTCTTTGCTAAAGAATGTATTAATCTCTCCCCTGCCAGAGGGTCTAGCAAAAACCCTTCTCTCCTTCCTTGCTTCCCTCCCCTTCTCTCCTTCCTTCCCCTTCTCTCCTTCCTTCCCCTTCTCTCCTTCCTTCCCCTTCTCTCCTTCCTTCCCCTTCTCTCCTTCCTTCCCCTTCTCTCCTTCCTTCTCGCTCTCCTTTCCTCTCTCTCCTTCCTTCCCTTCCTTCCCTCTCTCTCCTTCCTTCCTTCCCTCTCTCTCCTTCTCTCCTTCACCCCCTCCCCCTTCACAAAGCAGGGGGTAAAAAGAGAATGATGGACCCTTTAACCCCTGCTGCTGGCAGCCAAGTGGTTAAATGTAAGTGGTGTCTGCTTTATAGGGGCAATTGAAGAATTGCAGTTGCTCTTTAGGTGGTGACTGGATATTTCGCCCTTTGAAGCCTTTTAACGTGAGGCCGAAAGGCACTTGGGAGTTGCCTGGATATTTCTCAAGATGGCAATTGTAGAATATAAAACCTACTAAATGTAAAGTGCTGCCTGGCCTTATACCGAGATCAATCCCAGTTACTCCTCCTGGATGCATTATATATCTATATCCTATCTTGTCATTATTGATCGATATGAATGATGATGCAGTTTACGGTTCCTGAGTGGTTCATTGATTTTTATAAAATAAATGGGGATTAGCGGAGACGCAGTCACGCGTTTTAGCGCTTCTTGTATTAGGCCAGTTGCTGCTGTGGCGCGCTCTACGGCGGGTCGCACAGCCCTCTATGAGGCAGGCCCCAGTGGCCATGTGCGGGCGCGCAAAGCGCGACGACGCGTACACTGGCAGGGAAGACCAAGAATGTTGTCTTTTCTTGCCGCAACGCGATCACGTGGTTGGCTGGCAGCCATTGGAAGGGCAAATATGCTCCGTTATGGCCGCTTGCTCCCCTCCCCCCCCCCCCCCCCCGCACATCCCATCGCTCCCCTGCAGATCGCGGCTTTTATCTGTGCATGCACCGCCAGGCGCGCATGCACCAGTAAACATGGGCCGTACCCTTACTGCCAGTGTGTTACCCCTTCCACTTTCAGAGGGTTCCAACAGATTTGGAATGCCTGTGTGGCTGCAATGAATGGCTCCCGACTAGATTAGCAGCAGTTCGATTGTTCTGGGAATAGCTCACTGGATTAATTGTCTGTAACAGAAACAGTAACATTTTCATGATGTTTTCTCTGCCTGTTTACCTTGATTTGAGTGATACAATTCATTCGATTTGACTTCTTTTTGCTGCTGTATCTTTCTGTGCCTTTTTGACATGCTGACCTCATTCCATGGTTTTATCCTGTCGTCAATATTTGTAAAAAAAAAAAAAAAAAAAATTATATAAAGGTAAAATGATTTAAAACAAACTTGCCAAGCTCTTGATTTGCCGTTTTCTTTGCATTGGAACACCGGCGGTAGTTGTTTCCAGGGATTAAAGCGCCATTTTCACTGGAATTTAAATGTCTGATGCAGGATTTCAGTATCCTGTCGATTTACTTCTTAATGTGCCTAAGGATTGATTGGATATCAACCGTCCAGCAATGATGTAATAATATAGGGGGGAAACGCGCGTTGGACGCGTGTTGATGATGTCAGCCCCTTTCATGGGGCTATTTTAAGACAGTGTCTGTCAGCCGTTCACTAGATTAGCCATATACAATATATATAAAAAATAGTGTAGTGGCTGGGTACTGATTCCTGGAGTGGTCTGGACCTGTCTAGGTGGTTATACTGCCCACATTAAGATATATGATAGGATATCAACGGCCACCACTATATTCACTATTCTACTAGGCTAACTAGCGAAGAGCTGGGCTTATTTGCTCACTCTGGCTGCATGCATCTTCAGCAGCCTTCTACTCTCCAGTTTCAATGATATATTGGAGTATTTAATAATTAAAGGCTGTCTTAGTTGCACGAGTTACTTTATTTAATTTATTTTTAGTAGTTATCATATTTTCTTTGGTAATATATGTTTTAAGTATATGATATTAAAGGTTAAATTTTAAACATAGGTAGTGTGCATTTAAGTGAATTTCCTTTGGAGTACAGGTCACTGTACCCCTCATTTTTCTCTAAATCCCATGTTTATCAGTGGCGGTGAGCGTTGGATAATGGCGCTTAGGGTTGCTTTGTAAAGCGTTGGATATGCCATTCGTTGTAATGTGAAACATTGGATAACGAGGACTACCAGTACCACTACTTTTTAATTCGCAACACTTAAAAAAAAAAAAAAGAAAAGTGCTTTAATTTTAAAAAAAGTAATATTTCTAAAATATTGTACAAATGGCTTTACACACCTGAATAAAAAAAAATGTAACCCAGACACTTCACTGCATCACCCTTAGGTCACATGTCAACGCTCTTAATAATTAGAATCAAGTTGAAAATAGTGCATTAAACCAAGTTCAGGCCCAGGAAAGTGACCGGTCTATGCTACTGGTTGCATACACGCAGGACACAGCGCAGCCATTCATGCTTCTGCTGGCATCCTATCCAGCAGCCATGATACCTTGCAACCCTGTTCGGCAATTTCCGGAAGAGCTCGGCTAAGCCCTTCCTTTTAGCTTCGTGCTGTCGCTGCAGTGGGGGGTGGGGGAGAAAGAGGTGTGGGGGGCGTGTTCCTCGCTCCCTCGGCTCTTCGTGCGTTTCCGTAACGTCTCGTGCCGGGCTTGCGGAGGGTGACGTCAGCCCAGCGGGCCGGGTATAAAAGGGGCAGCAAGCTCGCGCCGCGTTCAGAGGAGAATCCGGGAGAGCTGCAGAGCGGAGCGGAACCCGACACACTGAGCCGGTGAGGCCGCGCCCCTCTCTCCCTCCCTCTCTCTCTCTGGGGGGGATGGGGAGACAGAGAATCCTGTTTATCTTCCCTAGTTACCCCACCCTCCTGATCTAGCTGGGGCATCCTACCTCTAAATACCCCCCCCCCCCCCCAACTGACCCCATTAACCCCTTCAGTGCTGCGAAGGCCTGTTACACAGCGATCTGAAGCCTCTCCATCACTATTATAATGAATATGTGCATGGTTTTTGTGTTTGAACATTGCAAGTGTTTATATATAGGGTTTATATACAGCCCTGGTGTCACAGACTTGCATAGTAGAAGAGGTTGGAAAAAAAATAAAAAAAATTCACTTCAGTCCATTCAATATAATGTTACATTGAATCGGCTGAGATCCTCATCCTATAATCCTGTGGGTTCAGAGGACGGTAAATAAAAACTCCCCATTAAATATCATTCATTGATAATCTCTTAAAGGGGTGGGGGGGGTGGATAAATAGCTGGCTCCATTGTTGGCAGTCAGACTTCTCCCTGTGGGGTGAGCCCCCTCCCTGTGTTTACTTATTTGCTGTATCCTTCCTGCCTATAAAACATGTGTAACCTTTCCCAGAAACTCTCTATAGTATCAGCCAGCACCGCTGGGGTTGTGTTGCCAGCACAGGCAGTTAGGGGGCTGATCTGCCACAGGCTCGTGGGGCGGTTTGTTTGTTTTTTCTTCCTGATAGGAGATTAAAGGGTTAACGAAGCCTCCCTTGTGTAGAAGATTGTGTATCCATCTGCAATGGTTCACACAGGCACACGAGTTAATATGGATTGCATACACACCTAGGTGTTATCACTGGTGTATGAATAGAATATACACATGCATGTGTTACTTTTTTATAATGTCATTATTTGTGAAGTGTCAGGTGCAATATGAGTGTGGGGTGTGTGTATATGTAATATATATATATATATATATATATATATATATATATATATATATATATATTCTGTCATCTTGTGTGTTCCAGTGTGTGTGTGTGTGTTTTTTTTTTGTTGTATATATTTACAATATCACGCCATACAATATACACACTGATTTTGTTTCCAAAAGCCTATCTAGATCACTGGATCTCCCCCCCACCCCCCCTGGTTTCTATTGTGCGATGTACCAATGTAGCAGGGTTATTGCACCCGCTGGCAAGTTCTCGTGGGATATTGTCATCACTTCCATTGAATCCTATGACAAATCTGCGATATTTTGCATTAGGAGCGGGCGGAATAACCTTGGTTACATCTGCACGGGAGACACAAAGATGCGGGCGGACAACCGTCCCAGGGGCTCCGTTTATCTGCTTATTTTCTGTGACATTCTACTGTTTTTAATCTCTTTCCGCCTATCACAATCCCATGCATTTTTAATTGTGTTATCGTGCGCGCTGGCGAAGGTTTTGTGATAACCTTTATTTAACACCTTCGCTGCCATAGAGGCCAGCCATAAATTGCCTCTGAAATAAATCTTTAACCCCTACGCTGCCAGCCACGCAGTGCAGAGAAATAGAACAGGCCTTTGGCAGCGGACGGGTTACAGATTGCAGCCCCTGTCTCCAAAATGAGCAGTATTTGGATTACCCGTGTTGTATCATATTTAAAGACAGAGGGAGTAACCTTCAGTAATGCATCCAGGGTGTTCAGGGCAGGGAGGCTGCTGCATTGTCACGCCTGTGGGTGTCGGCTGCAGGAATTGCATTCAGGATGAGGAGATGAGTAACTGCCTGTGACTAGGGACAAGCTTGTCTTTAGCACCCACCCAACACAGGCTCCCCCCCCCTGTGAATTTTGGGTTCGATCGAAACATTTGTTTGCCGATTGTAAGCAGTGTGGTGGAAATGGCTTCCCAAGGTCAGGTGCAGGGAGCGGCTCATACTCTATATCATTCCTTAACTTACAATGATAAGTTGCCCCTATCTACATCAGCATGTATTCCCTGTGCTGGGTGTATTACACTGAGCTGACATGTACTGGCAATTATAAACACATTTAAAAGAAACAAAAATGCCTTTATTTTGTTAAGTATATCAGATATATGTTCAAAACTGTTACAGGCCGACCTCGGTTATCCACCGGAACCCGTTCTGGGAGTAGCGTTGGATAGTGAAACCGTTGTAAAGTGAGTCCCATGTTAATTATGGCGGTGAGCGTTGGATAATGCATTCAGGCGTTGGATAATGCATTCCGGCGTCGAAAACCGGCCCTTAGGGTTGCATTGTAAAATGTAGGATATGCCATTCGTGGTAAAGTGAAACGTTGGATAACGAGGACTACCTGTATTGCTGTGATCTATATGGTTTTGTTTTAATGTGCTATTATAGCAAAAGCTAATTTTAGGTTAAAATCTTGGGGGGTTTTGGCACTATTTTATATTGTTTGTGTGTCTGGAGTACAGAAAGAAGATGCTTGCCAAATATATTTATTTTGAATGCAAATTCCCCTTTTTTTGGCCCTGCCACACAAGTATTTCCAGTATCCAGTGGTAGAAATAGCAACATATCCATTGACAGAAAACAAAGGATAGACAATTGTGAAGTCAGAAGTCGGGCAAATCTACTTTACAGAAAGTAAACATTTTTTCATTCAAATTATAGTTAAACAAAAACCCAAATATATTCTAAAAACAGAATTACGGGGGCCCAAAATATGAATAAAATATTGATTCTTTAATCTTGCACAATAAAAAAATAACCTTTTCTAGTTGTAATATATTCACCAAGTTGGCTTTATACTCTGTATTAAAGCATGTTTAAGCAGTGGCGCGTACACAACATATAATAAACATTTTGTGCTCTGGTGGCTTTTCTTTAACATTCTGTGGTCTGCAATTTGTCATTTTCCCTACAGAGATTGGTAAATATTTGCCACATTTTGTTTGCTCATTTCAAAGGGCTTCAGAAAAGGATTAACTGTCTGATATCAGACTGATTAATCATTATAAAAGTAATAAGCATACAGTATTAAAAAAAAATCCTTAAAATAGAAACTGTCCTGCAGCCTCATACTGTGTATGGTCATAGCTGTGTAGCTATCCCCAGTGATGAAGGGTTAAACTTTTCTCGCAGCCCTTGTACATAAATGCCCTGAACATTTGGGATTCCAGTCGTGCGTTGAGATCCCCTATGGTTAAAACCAGCTGCACTCACAAAGCGGAAACTGGAGCAAGTATGGGCTCCTCAGCATCTCCTGCACCTGGTGCTGCCATTTTCTCTGCTTCTTTCATAGATATCCATCTATATCAATGCCTTGTACAGACCGCACACAGCGAGCCCTGCTCCAAAGGGTTTCTGGAAGTGGGGCGGCCTTTGATGTTACTGATGGATATGGGGAGGGCATTCCATTCCCTGACTCCCTGTACCCAAGGGGCACGACCACATATCTTTGCATTGCACACTCACGTGTTCCCCTTTTCTTCCCTTGCTTCAGTGCTATATTTTTCTTACCTCTCCTGGGGAGGATGCAATGTGCCTCAGAAATGTGAATAGCGGGTGTCACAATGATGCAGTTCCATCCCAGAGGTGGCTACACAGAGGGCACTGAAATGCTAATTGAGAACTGGAATTTTATCATGGAACCTACTTGTTCACTTTTTAATATGCATCCATTGTAATGATGGCTGGGCTGTTATTCACAGCAAAGATGCCAACAGTAACCAGATATTACCATGTTAACACACGCTGAATGCTGGGTATGGAAGTCCCTGAATCAAAGAGCTTACAATCTATAACAAAGGCAAAGGGTGGGGAGCTGTGTGTTGGTCCTTTCTTCCATGTAGTAAAAAGGAGAGAGAGGGAGTAGTAACAGAGGTGGGAGAGGGAGTAGTAACAGAAGTGGGAGAGGGAGTAGTAACAGAGGAGAGAGAGGGAGTAGGGGGTGTGATACCTTTTATTGGACAAACAAGTAGTTGATATGTTACAAGCTTTCCAACCTCTCGGGTTCCTTCATCAGGTCTACCTACCTCTACCCCGAGAGGTTGGAAAGCTTGTAACAGATAATCTACTTGTTGGTCTAATAAAAGGTATCATATCCCCACTCCCTCTCCCACCTCCGTTACTACTCCCTCTCCCACCTCTGTTACTACTCCCTCTCCAACCTCCGTTACTAGTCCCTCTCCCACCTCCGTTACTACTCCCTCTCCCACCTCCGTTACTACTCCCTCTCCCACCTCCGTTACTACTCCCTCTCCCACCTCCGTTACTACTCCCTCTCCCACCTCCGTTACTACTCCCTCTCCCACCTCCGTTACTACTCCCTCTCCCACCTCCGTTACTACTCCCTCTCCCACCTCCGTTACTACTCCCTCTCCCACCTCCGTTACTACTCCCTCTCCCACCTCCGTTAGTACTCCCTCTCCCACCTCCGTTAGTACTCCCTCTCCCACCTCCGTTACTACTCCCTCTCCCACCTCCGTTACTACTCCCTCTCCCACCTCCGTTACTACTCCCTCTCCCACCTCCGTTACTACTCCCTCTCCCACCTCCGTTACTACTCCCTCTCCCACCTCCGTTACTACTCCCTCTCCCACCTCCGTTACTACTCCCTCTCCCACCTCCGTTAGTACTCCATCTCCCACCTCCGTTAGTACTCCCTCTCCCACCTCCGTTAGTACTCCCTCTCCCACCTCCGTTACTACTCCCTCTCCCACCTCCGTTACTACTCCCTCTCCCACCTCCGTTAGTACTCCCTCTCCCACCTCCGTTACTACTCCCTCTCCCACCTCCGTTACTACTCCCTCTCCCACCTCCGTTACTACTCCCTCTCCCACCTCCGTTACTACTCCCTCTCCCACCTCCGTTACTAGTCCCTCTCCCACCTCCGTTACTAGTCCCTCTCCCACCTCCGTTACTACTCCCTCTCCCACCTCCGTTACTACTCCCTCTCCCACCTCCGTTACTACTCCCTCTCCCACCTCCGTTACTACTCCCTCTCCCACCTCCGTTACTACTCCCTCTCCCACCTCCGTTACTACTCCCTCTCCCACCTCTGTTACTACAATCTATGAGAAAGAAAAGAATGTGGCAGCACCAGTTTCAGTGGTAGAGAGACTGGCAATAGATGTTTATGATGATGCAAATGCTTTTACTTTGATTTACCTGTTACAGTTACATATTCTGTTCCTCCCATCATCCAGCTAGCATTTTCTGTGTCCTGTCATGTTGTCACTCCGTAGACCCCGAGTCCAGGTATTGTGTGATGTGCTTGCAGTGACAGTCTTCCCCTCCCCTGCTTGCTGTGTTCACAAGTCACTAAGTCATGTTGACACATCTTCACCTATTTCATGCTGCAATTTGGCTCCTGTCGATAGGTCAAAATCCCTCTTCCAAAACTGCATTATATTGTGTGACCTGTGCTGTGGTTTCTATACAGCGATCTCCTTCTTGTGCACGTTTCCTGTTTTGGTTTGGATTGTGGGATTGGTAAAATGTTGTTAATCTCCCTTTTAACCCTTGGCTGCTAGCAGGTCCTGTAACACCCTACTTCACATTGCTCAGAGTATAAATATGAAGATGTAAGTGCCGACTGTCTTCCTCCGTCTTGTGAAACATTATGGCGAAAGGAATACACCATATTGAAACATTACGGGGAGTTGGTAACCGGTAAAACAAGATGGAAACGATTGCGTAACTTCATGTGTTCCCCTCCGTCTCCTTTCTATAGGGCACTTGTATTACTCACGTGAGTTTCCTGGATATAATGTATATGTACGCACTGCTTCAGAGCCATACTGAACCACGACTTATAGATTCTCATAAACTACTAATGGGGTCCCCATCAAAACACTGACTCATAGCCTATTTAAGAAACCAGCGGTTGACATGGCAAATGGTTGTGAGAAATGGGCCCTTTCTGTGGCTAATGTTGTCCTTGTTTTTCAGGTAATTGCATTTTAGTCAGTGCTGTGTTCTAGGAAATCACCCCTGTGTTGCATCTAGGACAGCGGGGCAGGCATTAGGTCTTGTTGAGATTCTACTTCAGGGCGTAGGATGGTGCTCTCTACCACACCCGTAACATCAAGCCCTGGAGTTCTGGACGGTTCTGCAGTGCCGTGGGCCGCAGTGTGAGCCAGCACTTGACGTCTTTGAGCATCTGTTGTTTCTCCTGCAGCAGTTTAACAATACTAAGGGCCTCCGATTTCCAGCACGTACAAAGCGGCCTCTCTCAGGATTCAATAGCATATTCTGCACGTTCCCTTTACCTTTCCCTGATAACATTGCTGGAAGGAAAGCTTCGCTCTGGGGGAAGTGCGGCTTTATTTATATTCATTGCTGCTCTGAATCTGTGCAGACGATTCTTATGAACCTAGATTTCAAACTACGGTATTTATGAAGGAGGCTGGCCCACAGATATTTTGAGTTTGATGCTTTCAGTATCACCTTTTCCCCATTAAGATGATCGTACGCACTTTGGCTTCTTGCTATATAGTGTATAAATGTTTACACTCAGTGGGCTATATATATATATTGTTAGCACCTAAATCAGGAGTGGCCAACTCCAGTCCGCAAGGGCCAACAGCAGGTCAGGTTTTCAATGACTTGGCCACCTGTGCTGAAGCAGGGATAGCCTTAAAACCTGATATGTTGATGGTCCTTGAGCACTGGAGTTGGCCACTCCTGATCTAAAGGCTCTAAGATCAGTGGACCATAATGTGCCTTCTTAAGACTGTGCGCCGTTTAGTAAATATTTCCCAATTTGAGTGTGAATTGTCTAAACCAGCAATTTATTACAAATTTGGCTCTTTCAGGGACATACACGAGATTACATCTGTAGGAAGGTCAAACCACGATCTGACTTTCATTGGTGGTTTCCTCACTTCCACACCAGTGAACTTGAGCTGTGTTACTTAAATGTGTGGTGTTTTTTTTATTAAAGGATATTTACTAGATGTACTACAACATGGCCTCAAACCTATTAATTCAAGGGTGCTCAACTCCAGTGCTCAAGCGCCCCCCCCCCCCCCCCGACCCCAAACAGGTCAGGTTTTCAGGATTGCTCTGCTTCAGCACAGGTGGCTCCAGAGCTTTGACTGAGCCTCTGATTGAGCCACCCGTGCTGGAGCAGGGTTATCCTGAAAACCAGACTTGTTGGGGGGAGGGGGGAGGAGGGGCTGGAGTTCAGCAGCCCTGCCTTAATTCATAGCTATTTAAATACAGCCGGCATAGTTGGGCAATGTGCCGATATGATGGTAATATTGCAATTTTTTTTTTAATACTGTAGACTTATTGTCATTTGAATCGCAGTATTGCCATCCGCCGTAGAGTTTTTCAAATAATTGGGTTATTGGTGTGTTGTTTCTATTGTGTGTTTTGTGTTATTTTCTCTACTTTTTATTCAACAGAAGTAGAGAAAGGAGCGGCTCAGTGAGTAAAGACACTGACTGGCACCAAGTTTGAAGCAGGGGAACCTGGTTCATTTCCCAGTGTTGGCTCCTTGTGACCTTGGGCAAGTCACTTTATGTCCCTGTACCTCAGGCGCCAAAAACATAGATTGTAAGCTCCACGGGGCAGGGACCTGTGCCTGCAAAATGTCTCTGTAAAGCGCTGTGTACAACTAGCAGCGCTATACAAGATACAAGAACATGCTATTATTATTATTGATCTTTATCAAAATAAATATCCTGATCCATTCATTCATGTCGTTACCAATGTAAATGTATTTATTGCTCAACTGTAAACCTCCCTTTGCCGTGTCCTGGGTCCCTTACAAGATTGTTTTGGGAATGGGGTACTGCTGATGTTCAATCTCCATGTGGTGTTTTCCCAGTGTGCGATTAGCCCCGCAACGCTTTGTAAATCAGTCTGTTCCTGGCGTCTCTGGTGGCAAAGGGTATCGGTGCCTTGCAGAGCATTGAGCAGCAAGCCTGTCCGACAGGAGATGGGCCTGTGGGTGAATTTAAAGTCATGCTAACAGGGAATCCCAGAGCTTCCAGTCCTCTTACTGCCCAATCCTCCTTCATATCTGTGACCACATGCTTATTCTCACTAATCTTGCCCTTAAGGACAGGCTATGTCAGTGTTGGCTTTGGGACTGGCTGGCTTGAGTAGGACACAGCCGCAGTCTGCGCTTGGAGCGAACGCATTGAGCCAAGCACGCCCAGATAAAGCTGCTGTGCACGTACATTGCAGCTCTATAAATATCCGCCCGTGGAATGTTCTTTATCAGACATTTAGGATACCTTGTCCCCGGGCGGTGGCCAGGGTTTTCCGGATATCCCTGCTTCAGCACAGCACGTGGAAGGAAACAGGCTGCGTGTTACCGGTCTTGTCTTTACCCCTGGAATTCAACGTGGGGCAGATCTAACCTGGGAAGTACATTTTATGGGTCTGTTCCCTTCGTATGCTTTAACATCTCCAGTGACGATTGCAACTTTGGCCAAAAATATTGCCAGGAAAATGTACTTTGAATCCCAGAGCGCAGGACATTAGACATGCAGAGGGGTTGTTAAACGCAATGCTTCCCTGGCAGGTTAGCGGGAGTATGTACTGGTTTCTGACGTCTGAATAATGCATTAGCAGGGCGAAGGGCAACGAGGAAAAGGCTTCATTTGAAATAGTGCAGCCTGGAAGTTTGTGGGTGAAGCCTGCGTGTTATCAGCCCCGTACAGCTGGGGGGAGGAGCAAGCGGCTGCAATCTGCAGCAATGTGGGGTTTATGACCTGAGGAATGCTGCAGCCCTTATCTAGGAGGCTGGTAGTTGCTGATAGAAGCTGCACTGAAATACCTTTTACACAGCACTGTTCAGTCATTGCACAAAGTCTTGATGTACGTGTTTAAGGTTCAGCTCCATAGAGCCAGTATAACCTTTACTAGGTTCATTATGAGACCTTAATTATATCTACTATTTATTTATTTTTGCTTCTACAGTGTTGACGTTGTACATGGTGCGGTTTATATAATTTTACAGGCGTGTTATCGAATTTCCAACCTAATGTTGATGCCCGAGACACAGGGAGATGTAGTGAGTTGTCCAAGAAGTTACCATGGAATTATAACTGGATTCACATACATGAAAAGCCAGAGTCCTTATCTCAAAGCTTTCTTCAGCACAGGTGGCTCGATCAGCTCCTGCTTCAGCACAGGTGGCTCAATCAGAGTCTGAGTCTTCGAATGAGTCACCTTTGCTGAAGCTGGGATATCCTTAAAACCTGGCCTGTTGAGGACTGGCTTTAAGCACCCCTGTCGTAACCTGCAGTCTGTTAGTAAGTGGCACTGCACCTTTAACCCATTCTGGAGGCCTGCAATTTATTATGCTGCAGCTTGTTTGACTCTTGCCGTGTATGTGGGGCGTTGTATGGGTCTGCAACGAAGCTGTTAAGATTCAGGCTGCAGAAGTCTGCAGTAGTGCTGGGGACGGAGCCCGCAGAGCTACTGCTGAGCAGTGTGTTGGCAGCAGACGGACACGGTGACGTCAGCTGATTTGCCGCAGGAAAGATCAGTTCATTAGTGCTGCCCCAAAGCACTTCCAGAACAATGCGCTTCTCTGCTGACTTTCACAGATAGCCTTTTATCCAGTTAATACCAGCATGGAGAGGCCAGCTCGGTCAGCAGCCTTCAAACATTTCCAACGCTTCACAAACAAGTCCGTCCCTAATCCTGAAGCTTCCTCATATGAAGGATTTCGGGGGTTCGAATGTATTAAATGCATCACTCTACAGTATAAACAGATAGGTGATTTCAAATGCAAAGGTGAAATGATGTAATAAAGACTAGAGCACTACAAGTAAACAGAGGACATTGGGAATAACTGTGCCCAGGGTCTTCCAATCTGTATGAGTCCATATATGTGCTCTTGAGCTCAGTAACGGGAAGGTGTAGTTCTCCGTTTTTACAGAGGAATGATACAGGACGTGGGTTTGCGTTTTGGTTATCTAGGTCAGGCCATGCTAAATTCATTGAATGTCAGCGGGGTAACCTTGGGAAATACACAGGTCCTTTTCCCCCCACTTGTCTGTGGCATCAACATTAGATAATAAGGGCCATAATCCATCGAAATGGGGAATTTCGGCCGCTTTGGCGTGTAGATCAAGCCCCTAAGTAGTCATTGCACACTGTAGCAAAGATAGACTCTTAATCCCACAGCCGAGGGGTGGCCAACTCCCGTCCTCAAGGGTCACCAGCAGGTCAGGATATCCATGCTTCAGCACAAGTGGCTCAGTCACCTGTGCTGAACCAGGGATGTCCTGAAACCCTGACCTGCTGGTGACCCTTGAGGACTGGAGTTGGACATGCCCGCTGTAGCTGCACACCGCAGTGTGTACACTGGGGGTGGTTGGAAGTCCGAGCGCACACACTTCCACATTCCTGTCTGATTGGAACAATGCGCGCTGTTTCGCTATCTCATGTCAGGAAACCGTAGTGCAGCAGGATGGGGCCCTGCTCAGTTACTGTGACGTTCACAGGGTGGGGCCTGGGAATTGCAGAGCCAAGCAAACCCTTTGGGGAAAACAGCAGTTCTTGATGTGTCTACGCCCAGGCAGTATTTGGTAAATGAATGTTTGAGAGGGGTACTGATGTGATACCACAAAGGGCCACGTACCCCAGTAACAGAGGCAAACATACTTAGATTGATGCTTAAAAGTAGCTATATAAACCTGCATAAAATAATCATCTTTGCAACTCCTGATTCATGTATTCCTTGTATAGTGCTGACCATGTACACAATGTGGTAGGCAAAGCTCCTGCCCCCAGGAGCGTGCAATCTAATTTCTGGTGCCCACGGTCACAAGATACGGACGCTGGGATTGAAACCCTTTTCACCCACTTCAAATGCAGTGTTGTTAGCACCAGTTACTCTGCTACTGCTTTCATAACTTGCTTATTTAAACTGCTCCATACCCGCCGCCGAGGGGGCTCAGGATGCCGCAGGTTGTCATACTGCAGTGAGGTTTTGCCGGGTATCCCGGCGATCCGATGCGCTGCCTGCTGGCCGTTCCTCTCCATGCGATAACTGCGATGGAATGCTTCTGGAGAGCAGCCAAACTATCCCGGAGCCTGAATATCAAAGCAAAAACGCACGACTGAGCTGCTGCAGTGTCCGTGCAGGAGTATAATATGGGGGTGGGGGGCGGCCTTGTTTGTTTCAGGTGTGGGTGCTGTGGAATGTGAGTGAGACCATTTGTCCTGTTTCTTCAGCCTCCTCCCAGTTTCCAAGAGAAAATTGATCCCGGCAGTTGTCTTGACAACTCGCTGGTTCCCTTTTACTGTTGGAGGGGAAACGCATGTACCACGACCAAAAATAGCATCTTATGAATTCCTTAACCCCTTTTACGCCGAGGGTTTCATTATGGATTCCTTATCTTTTCTCCACATAGGTTTTATTTATATATGGATAGAAATGTGAATTTCTTCATTTCTTCCTTGTGTAGTGAGTGGTATGCATGTATATCTTTATAGCGCGCCCAGTGGCGGACTTAACCGTTTGCTGCCTGTAGGCTTGGGGGGCGGCCCTCCTCCGCATAGTAGCGACGTCACTGCGGCATGTGACATCACGTTGTCATGGCAACGCATCGTCATGGGTCGTCGTGACGAGGCAACGCTACAGGAGGGGGTCCGCTCTGAATAAGGTAAGACTCACTCACACACACACAGTGTCGCCAGAAAATTCCCACTCTAGATCAGGGGCGCACAAACTTTATTCTTTGCACAACCCTGCTCGCGCCAATGCCGTATCTATATTTTGGCAGAATTGGTGCATTTTTATTCATTTTTTTAGCGCTTGAATTTACTTTTTTTGTTGCCAGCACAATAATAGCAATATATTTCAAGCCACTGGCAAATAAAGTGTTAAGTGACTCCCTTCTGACCTGCATTAAGGAGGCTTTGTTTACTTGTCTGACTCTTTACCAAGGTAGCAGTTGTGTTGTTGCTGTGCTTAGCTGACATGGGCTTGATTCATTTCAGAAAATGGATTCATGCGGAGTTAAAGTGCTGGAGACGGCAGATGACATCCAGGAGAGACGCCAGCAAGTCTTGGACCGTTACCTGCGTTTCAAGGAGCTCTCTACCGTGCGGCGGCAGAAGTTGGAGGATTCCTACCGCTTCCAGTTCTTCCAGCGCGATGCAGACGAGCTGGAGAAATGGATCCAGGAGAAACTCCAGATCGCATCAGATGAGAACTACAAAGATCCGACTAACCTGCAGGTGAGAGCTTCAGCTTTGAATCCAGAAAAGCAAGTCTGGATCTGTGTCCAGGACCCGCACGGGGACTGGATCTGTGTCCAGGACCCGCACTGGGACTGGATCTGTGTCCAGGACCCGCACTGGGACTGGATCTGTGTCCAGGACCCGCACTGGGACTGGATCTGTGTACAGGACCCGCACTGGGACTGGATCTGTGTCCAGGACCCGCACGGGGACTGGATCTGTGTCCAGGACCCGCACGGGGACTGGATCTGTGTCCAGGACCCGCACTGGTCCTGGATCTGTGTCCAGGACCCGCACTGGTCCTGGATCTGTGTCCAGGACCCGCACTGGGACTGGATCTGTGTCCAGGACCCGCACTGGTCCTGGATCTGTGTCCAGGACCCGCACTGGGACTGGATCTGTGTCCAGGACCCGCACTGGGACTGGATCTGTGTCCAGGACCCGCACTGGGACTGGATCTGTGTCCTGGACCCGCACTGGGACTGGATCTGTGTCCAGGATCCGCACGGGGACTGGATCTGTGTCCAGGATCCGCACGGGGACTGGATCTGTGTCCAGGACCCGCACTGGGACTGGATCTGTGTTCAGGACCCGCACTGGGACTGGATCTGTGCCCAGGACCCGGACTGGATCTGTGTCTAGGACCCGGACTGGATCTGTGTCCAGGACCCGGACTGGATCTGTGTCCAGGACCCGCACTGGGACTGGATCTGTGCCCAGGACCCCCACGGGGACTGGATCTGTGTCCAGGACCCGCACTGGGACTGGATCTGTGTCCAGGACCCGCACTGGGACTGGATCTGTGCTCAGGACCCCCACGGGAACTGGATCTGTGTCCAGGACCCGCACTGGGACTGGATCTGTGTCCAGGACCCGCACTGGGACTGGATCTGTGTCCAGGACCCGCACTGGGACTGGATCTGTGTCCAGGACCCGCACTGGGACTGGATCTGTGTCCAGGACCCGCACTGGGACTGGATCTGTGTCCAGGACCCGCACTGGGGCTGGATCTGTGTCCAGGACCCGCACTGGGACTGGATCTGTGTCCAGGACCCGCACTGGGACTGGATCTGTGTCCAGGACCCGCACTGGGACTGGATCTGTGTCCAGGACCCGCACTGGGACTGGATCTGTGTACAGGACCTGCACTGGGACTGGATCTGTGTCCAGGACCCGCACTGGGACTGGATCTGTGTCCAGGATCCGCACTGGGACTGGATCTGTGTCCAGGATCCGCACTGGGACTGGATCTGTGTCCAGGATCCGCACTGGGACTGGATCTGTGTCCAGGATCCGCACTGGGACTGGATCTGTGTCCAGGATCCGCACTGGGACTGGATCTGTGTCCAGGATCCGCACTGGGACTGGATCTGTGTCCAGGATCCGCACTGGGACTGGATCTGTGTCCAGGACCCGCACTGGGGCTGGATCTGTGTCCAGGACCCGCACTGGGACTGGATCTGTGTCCAGGACCCGCACTGGGACTGGATCTGTGTCCAGGACCTGCACTGGGACTGGATCTGTGTCCAGGACCCGCACTGGGACCTTAGTTCTCAAACGAATAGAATTAGCAATAACTCCGGCATGATGAAACTCAATAGGTCAGGAGGTCGCCGCTCCCAGGAGCTTACAATCTAAGAGGTACTGTTAGATACTTAGGCCGAGTCCATGGTCCCTGCTGGCGTGCAGAGGCGCAGGGAAAGCGGGTGCTTTCCCTGGCCTTGCGGTTGCTTACCGCACGCGCTGTCAGCAGCCGTCAGGGGGCGGGCCGGGGGCGGGCACGTCACTGGCCAGGGGCGGGCCAGTGACGTCACGGAGCTGGTTCGCCCTCATTGGGCGAACCGCTCACGTGACCGGCCTGTCTCGCCGGCAAGCGGGGGAATTTAAAATTCCCCTAAGACCTGCGCTTCCGGAAGCGCAGGGGAGCGCGCCTCAGCGTGCTTCCGCCAGCAAGCAAGTAACATGGCCGAGGACTTAGAGTAATCGTTCCTCTTGAGCGCTTTCTGCTACTTTATCATGCCTTTTTAACCCCATTGCCTCCAGGGGGTCAAGCAAGGCATTGCAGGCCCCTCAGGCAGATCCGGGTGTACAGTTCCTTGTTCACTTGCATAAAATACATAGAAAACCCAGAGAGAAATACTTATTCCAACTATCATCTTCTGATGGAGCAGCAGAGTTTTGCATTGTTGCAGTACTAGCAATATGGAAATTAAATACATGTATTGTTCCCAAAACCCCTACTAGTCCATGCTCCGTGTACTCGTCACTGGTCATGAAGGTTACAGGCGCTGTTGGTCTGCACAACCATTGGGACGGTGTATGGAATAGATCGTGTATGGAATAGATCTTTCTGATGTCAAATGCTTAACACGTGTGTATATTCTGTGTACGAGTGACCTCTTTATTTACCACGTGCCGGGCTCTGACGGATCAGTCCGGTTCTGTCCCTCGTAGCACCCAGGAAACGGGTCAGGAATGTGTGCTGCGCAGGAAGGCGATGCTGAGTTTGTATGGTTTCGTTGCAGGGGAAGCTGCAGAAACACCAGGCCTTCGAGGCAGAAGTCCAGGCGAACGCGGGAGCCATCGTTAAACTGGACGAGACTGGAAACCTGATGATTTCCGAGGGGCATTTTGCATCGGAGACCATAAGGGTGAGTGTTCCCAAAGCTGAATATAGGAGCTTGCAGTACGTTTCTGTTTAGTATGCTGCAGCGCTGATTGGAATAATAGTTGGAGAATAATAGTGTGAGGATACCATCACTTCTAAACACTATCAGATTGTGTCCCAGCATTAAATAGATTAATGCAGCCTTTCATGATTGGGGATTGTTTTTTCTCCATGAAATTCCACATTCTGCCGTTAGTAACAATACCCTTCTACACCCTCCAAACAGTTTACTGCTTAGCAAATAGCATCACTGGAGGCCTGCATTAATTACACCGGCCTGCATTAATTACACCGGCCTGCATTAATTACACCGGCCTGCATTAATTACACCGGCCATTCTCCTCTGCCCGCACAAAAATACTAATAATTGCTCGGGGTGCTCTTATTCACTGTGGTACGGGTGAATGTGTTACACAACGTGACTCAGGTGTGTCCTGGGCTAGGGAAGTAGGGGCTTGTGACACAGCTGTGCAGTGTCAGGTGGGTACGGTATGCATTTTCATAACGCATCTGTCTGTGGTTTAGTCTTTCACGCCATACCGGACCGCACAGCGCCCGAAAGTAACCGCTGTTCAAGTGGGGGCTCACATCCTAGTAGGTGAAGGCGCCTGGCTGTGCAGTGATGCCCTCTGCCTTCTTTGGTGTTTGTAATCTTCTTTCTAGCTCTGTTTCATGAAAACTGATGCACATTCACAGCCCCTTTTAACATGGGAGGGGGTAACAGCTACTGTTGAGGGGTGGGCAACTCCAGTTCTCGAGGGCCAACAGGTCAGGTTTAAAGGATATCCCTGCTTCAGCACAGGTGGCTCAATCAGTTCCTGCTTCGACACAGGTGGCTCAGTCTTGGACTGAGCCACTGATTAACCACCTGTGCTGACGCAGGGATATCCATAAAACCTGACCTGTTGGTGGCCCTTGAGTACTGGAGTTGGCTACCCCTGGGTTAGATGCTACCATTATCTCCTTTGCTTTTATTGCCCCACGGAGTATTAAAGGGGTTGAAGCAGTTTGGGCCTTATTAGAGCCCTCTCGTGTGTCCCTATATCCTGGTATTTACCCGGAGTCCAACATAAGTCCCGGAATTTGTGGTTAGTTGGACACAGCCCCCATTCCGCTTCCCTTTGGTCCCAGTTACAAACATTATTGGTACTTGTGCTGAGATAGTGGGAGACACCTGTACTGTTCCCGTGGGCCTACTCGCCACGCTCAGGTGTGCGCGCTGATACTGTCAGGTAGTCCATATTCTTTAAACCTTTTACTTGTCTCCTGATTGTGTGAGTCTTGACGTGTCCTCCAGAGTGCGCCCTTTGTTGCGTGAGTGACAGCGCCCTTGTAGGGATTGTAACGCTTGTTTCCCACCTGTCAGACCCGGCTGGTGGAGCTGCACCGCCTGTGGGAACTGCTGCTCCTGAAAATGCGAGAGAAGGGGGTCAAACTGCAGCAGGCTCAGAAGCTGGTGCAGTACCTGCGGGAGTGCGAGGACGTGCTGGACTGGATCAATGACAAGGTGCGTTCATTGTATGCTCGGGTTCGTGTTCGAGTGGTGATAATCGCATCACAATTTCTTGGCCTCACATCTTGGGGTTTTGGAGATGTTAAGATGAATAAATAATCAGGTAGCTGAGAGAATAAAATAGGAGCCAGGCTGCATTTTCAGGACCCAGCACATTGTATCTGTGTGACACTTGACACACACACACACACACCTCTGCTCTCGGCTCCAACTAGTCCCACATCAAGCCCTCGCACTCGCATGCCTCTTGCTCTCCGCACCGAGCGACGCAGTGACAGACGCGCCCTGGCACTCTCTTGCGCCCTGGCCCCCTCTCGCACGCACTGCCGCCCTCTCGCGCGCACTGACACAGACAGTCATCACAGCACACAGGCACCGGGAGGGATGGGGGGCATTTTAAGGACTGGTTTCCTGCGATTCTTCACTTTCTGATGATATCCACTTGCTGGGGAAGGTAAGGAGAGTGCGTTTGGGAATTTGTTGCAGACTGTAGCATGTCGCTATGACGGCAGCGCGCGGACCTGGTAATATACACGATATTCCTGCGTTATTTGCCTGCCTCGGGTCTTCCCGGCCGCGAGGATTTGCGATTAAAACATTCCACGTCCTCTGTAACCAGGAGGCGATCGTCACGTCCGAGGAACTCGGGCAGGACCTGGAGCACGTGGAAGTTTTACAGAAGAAGTTTGAAGAATTTCAGACGGACCTGGCCGCTCACGAGGAAAGGGTTAACGAAGTCAACCAGTTTGCGAGCAAGCTCGTCCAGGTAACAAAACGAGGGAACCGCTTTCCTCCTCCGCGCCAAATAACCGCCGCAGTAACCGCATGAACGCCGGTATTCGCTTGGTCTGCAGGAGGAACACCCCGAACTGGATTTGATCAAGACCAAACAAGATGAGGTGAACGCCGGCTGGCAGCGCCTGAAGGGGCTGGCTCTCCAGAGGCAGGGGAAGCTGTTCGGAGCTGCGGAGGTTCAGCGCTTCAACAGGTGTGTGAAGCTGATGTGTTATCTTTGTCTCGGGGATACCCTGTTACTGGCCTATAGTGCCGCAGAGGCTGCAATGTGTTGCAAATGTGTGCCAGGCCCCTCTGGAACTAATCTCTTGGGCTCCTGTGGGTGGCTCGCCCACACATCGCCATGAGTTTTTACCTGAGTACCTGAGTGGAAGGATGTTGGCCGGACAACATGTTGTACACTGGTTTTGAGATTGGCCCGATTCCATTCGTTCTCACTTAAAACATTCACCATATGGGATCGGTGAATCCGGAGCCTCCAGGGAAAGCGCATGGTGGATATTTCTTTCAATCCTAGACCTTTCTTTATTATGCTGTGAAGCAGCTTCTTTGTGCTAGCGCAGGGGTGCGCCCAGTTTTCTCTCTGCGTCCTCCTGCGCTCTCCTGCCCTGCTCGCGCCCCCTCTGCTCGGCTCCGGCGTCAAGTGACGTTGCGGGGTCATGTGACATCACCCCGTGGCGTCATTTGACTCCGGGTTACCATAGCGACGCGACATTGAAGACCAAGTAAGAGACGTTACAGAGGCCTTGCACGGTACCCCGGCATTTCATTTAAATGCCTTGGGTGGGAGCGCGGGACCTCTAGCTGCCGCGCCCCCTTAGAAAACCGTGTGCGCACCCCTGTGCTAGAGTACATTTTAGCCCCACTCATCTGAATGGCCCGACACTCTGCTCCGGTACTGGGAAAGGACTTCAAACTTATTGAGCAAGAGCCCTAACTGTGTATTTCATTAAACTAATGCAGACGTTTGAACGTGTGCAAGCTGGATCTTTATAACATGCATGGACAATGTTGGATCCATAGCACCCGTGCAGGTTGCAGCAGAATGAAACAAGCTAACCTACTCCTTTCTTGGCTTCAGAGATGTAGATGAAACCATTGGTTGGATCCGAGAGAAGGAGCAGCTGATGGCATCCGATGACTTCGGCAGAGACCTGGCCAGCGTACAAGCCCTTCTCCGTAAGCACGAGGGTCTGGAGCGGGACCTGGCCGCACTGGAGGAAAAGGTACAATGCCCCCCCGGCCTTCTGGCAGGTTCCTCTAAGGACGCGGGAGGACAAGGGTGGTAAGGCCGCAGAGCATGACTCTGATCCTTCTGCGTGCAGGTGAAGGCTTTATGCACAGAGTCGGACCGCCTGCAGCAGTCGCACCCACAGAACGCCCCCCAGATTCAGGTGAAGGGAGAAGAGCTGATCACAAACTGGGAGCAAATCCGCACCCTGGCAGCAGAACGTCACACTCGCCTCAACGACTCTTACAAGTAAGTGTTGCTCAACTGAATGAGAGCTGGGAAGAGATCACAGCTACAATGGGAGGAGCATCTGTCTTTAACATATAGCATTGTAATGAAAGCCTGTGTGCCTGCCTGTGTGCCTGCCTGTGTGCCTGCCTGTGTGCCTGCCTGTGTGCCTGCCTGTGTGCCTGCTTGTGTGCCTGCCTGTGTGCCTGCCTGTGTGCCTGCCTGTGTGCCTGCCTGTGTGCCTGCCTGTGTGCCTGCCTGTGTGCCTGGCTGTGTTCCTGCCTGTGTGCCTGCCTGTGTGCCTGCCTGTGTGCCTGCCTGTGTGCCTGCCTGTGTGCCTTCTCAGACCCTGACCCCAGCGTTACTTACATTAACTTTGATTGTAATTTCTTCTCCTCTCTCAGGCTGCAGCGATTCCTTGCGGACTTCAGGGACCTGACCAGCTGGGTGACCGAAATGAAAGCGCTCATCAACGCTGACGAGCTCGCTAACGATGTGGCTGGAGCCGAGGCTCTGCTGGATAGGCACCAGGAGCACAAGGTAAAGTAGCGTGCACCCCAGGTGTGGCGGCATCATCAGCAAGCGTATCTCTTACCAAAGATAGAAGTAGTGGTTCTCCGAAGACGAAACTGGTAACTCACACACTGGAAGACCTCCCATGTAGTTGGCATTAAAATACTTTGTGTAGGGGGCAGAATAACGTCAGATGTCAGGAACGGAAACCGACTTTGCATAAATACAGATAAGCGAGTGCACCAATATACAGTTCAGTGCAAAGTGCTACTGCATACAATATTAGAAAGGAGGTGCACAAGAGGCCTAGCTCGAGGCATAATAAGGGGGTCTGCTCTTACAATGAGACTAAACACATGGGTTCAGTGTCCCTACAAAGCAATACGATGGCACTTGTCTCACCAAAGGTTTCTTCATATTGAGGCAGCAGACTCCTGGTTTATGCTCATTGCAGCAATGATGCAGGTAGTGCTGTGATTCTGTGAAACCGCTGGGTGCAGTCGGTGAGCACAAAGGCATTTCTTTTCTTGTTTAATATTGGCTGCGGTTTGAATAGTCTGTTTTGAATGGCGATTCCATATTTCACTAAGCATTGCTTTTTCATATATTTTGCAGGGTGAAATAGATGCTCACGAGGACAGTTTTAAATCTGCGGATGCAGCGGGACTGCTCTTGCTCAGTGCTGGACATTATGCCTCCGATGAAGTCAGGGAGAAGGTAAAATTACGCTGGGAAATTCCCCCCATAACAGCTGTCCTGATATGGCTGTCGTTGAACTTTATTATTCAGATTGTCTATCGCTTGGCTTAATTCTCCCCACCTTTTTTTCCCCAGATCACCATCCTAACAGAAGAGAGAGCTACCCTTCTGGAGCTGTGGGAACTCCGCCGACAACAGTACGAACAGTGCATGGACCTGCAGCTTTTCTACAGAGACACCGAGCAGGTGGACAACTGGATGAGCAAGCAAGAGGTGAGCTGGCCCTCTGTCCTTCAGCCGTGCTGGGGGGAAAGGGGGAACCTCTGCATCATTCTGACCTCTCCTTCCATGTACTAGGCCTTCCTGCTCAACGAGGATTTGGGAGATTCTCTGGACAGTGTGGAAGCTCTTCTGAAAAAACATGAGGACTTTGAGAAGTCTCTCAGTGCCCAGGAAGAGAAAATCACGGTAAGATACAGCTCCGTACGTAAAGGGGGCCCCCTTTGAGTTTGCGTCTGTCATCCAGACTCTGTATATACCAATAATGGACGAGCCCTTAAAGATCTTTTGGGTTTGGTCGATGCTTTTAGTTGATACATTTTTATGGATGTGTCTTTTATATGATAAAATGAGACCCTGGTTAGTGCCGAGGTTTAATACGTGATCTCTTTGCAGGCCCTGGATGAGTTTGCTACAAAGCTGATCCAGAATAACCACTATGCCATGGAGGATGTAGCTACTCGCAGAGATGCGGTAAGCGTAGGAGGTCGGGCGTGGGTTTATCCACATTAAGCCACCCCAAAGCTGCGACGGTTACATGTGGATCATGGAGTTGGAAAGTTGTTGGGGGGTTTCCCCCCCTCCCTTGGCGCGAGCACCGACTTACCGCTCTGTGCCGTTTCAGCTGCTGAGCCGCCGTAATGCCCTCCACGAACGGGCGCTCTACCGCCGCACCCAGCTGGCAGACTCCTTCCACCTGCAGCAATTCTTCCGCGACTCGGACGAGCTGAAGAGCTGGGTCAACGAGAAGATGAAAACTGCAACGGATGAGGCATACAAGGTGGGGGTGGAGGGGGTTCGTGTAGGTCCAGGGCAGGGACGGACAACTCCAGTCCTCGAGGGCCACCAGCACGTCGGGTGGTAAGGATATCCCTGCTTCAGCACAGGTGACTCAATCAGTGGCTCAGTATTCTTCTGAGCCACTGACTAAGCCACCTGTGCTGAAGCAGGGATATCCTTACTACCTGACCTGTTGGTGGCCTTGGAGGACTGAAGTTGGCCACCCCAAGCTTTGGAAACTAAACTTGCCCAGTGCTGCTTACTGCATTACCTTACAAAGCTTTGTAACGGGATCGGGCTCGCCTTGGACCCTTCTTGGACCCAAATGCAATTGGCAACCTTTATTTTCCAAGTGTCAAAATGCAGTTCAATATAGAATTAAACTCAACCCGTGTAGCCCCGACCCCTGAGGCTTATTCCTTTGTTTTATAGTCGACTTCTGCCCACTTAGTGACTGTTCGTAGTGTCCCCCCCCCCCAGGGTAACATTCTCCTGTTCCCACAGGACCCGTCCAACCTCCAGGGGAAGGTGCAGAAGCACCAGGCTTTCGAGGCGGAGCTCTCTGCTAACCAGAGCCGCATCGAAGCTCTGGAGAACTCTGGGCAGAAGCTAATCGATGTCAACCATTACGCATCCGACGAGGTGGCCACGCGCATGAATGACGTCATCACGCTGTGGAAGAAGCTGCTGGAAGCTACAGAACTGAAAGGTGGGACGTGCAGGCGTGTTCTCTAACCCAGGGGAGCTCAACTCCAGCCCTCAATCTCCCCCCCCAACAGGTCAAATTTTCAGGATATCCCTGCTTCAGCACAGGTGGCTCTGATTGAGCCACCTGTGCTGAAGCAGGGATATCCTGAATTCCTGGCCTGTTTAGGGGGAGTGGGGGGCCTGAGGACTGGAGTTAAGCTCCTCTTGCACCCCCCTGTTGCCGCCCCCCCTCTCCTTACCTGCTCCCGGGCTTCGGCGGCCCGGTTAGAGAAGTTGCAGAGGCCTCACGCCTTCCCCGGCATTTTATTTAAATGCCTTGGGGAAGAGCGCAGGGCCTCTGCAACCGCCGCGCCTCCAAGTTTGCACTCCCCTGCTCTACCCAATGGAAAGCCAAGGGGAAAAGGCGGCACGAGTTAAATGTCATGTTTTACCTGCTGATACCCAGGTATAAAGCTGCGTGAAGCCAACCAACAGCAGCAGTTCAACCGTAATGTGGAGGACATTGAGCTCTGGCTGTATGAGGTGGAGGGACACCTGGCTTCAGATGACTATGGCAAAGACTTGACCAATGTGCAGAACCTGCAGAAGAAGCACGCTTTGCTGGAAGCGGACGTTGCAGCTCACCAGGTACTGGACTTTCAGAGAGTCCGCTCTGCATCTGATGTATATTGTCCATAGGTTAGGAAGATCACGACAACAATCTTTGGATTCACTAAACTCTTGTTACGTCAGTGCACATAACGTGGCAATATCCAAAAACGGGACCGGATGTTCGGCTCCCCGAGCTAACGTCCTATTGACGAAGCTATATGCAGCAGCCATAATTGAGCTCATAATCTTACACTTAATTGTCACGTTGTCAACATGTTGACTTTGTACCGTGCCGTTATGCAAGAATTGCCGTTAATCAGCGCGTGATATCTGGCTTTTGCTGGCGCAGAGAAGAGGAGCAGGAATTCACGCCATGTTCATTAAATAATGGTGAGCTGGAGCGTTGCACCCATCCAGACACTGCTAAAGCCCTATTTCAGGGTGTGGATGCAAGCAACGCTGCTAGGATTAACTGGCTTAACTCCAGTCCTCAAGCCCCCCCCAACAGATCAGGTTTTCATGATGGGATACCCCAGCTTTAGCGCAGAAGTTCTGATTGAGCCACCTGAGCTGAAGCATGGATGGATTATGTCACCTGTGCTGAATCAGTGATATCCTGAAAACGACCTGTTGGGGGAGGGGGCGGGGTGTCTTGAGGACTAGAGTTTAGCCATCCGGAGTTACCTGACATATTACTTCCCTGCTTCAACCTTAATGGATTTATGGGACGCTGAATTTGTATAAAATTTCCACCTCATCACGAAGATCCGGTTGGCGTTACGTTTTGTTACTGTCCAGGGAGGATATGTGTTTCTTATCGTGATCTTAACTTGGGCCTGGCAGAGGTTTAGCTAGGGGTCCTCTGCTCCCCCATTGAAGAAAGCGTTACAACGTCTTCTGCACGCCAGCTGGATGAAATACAATGTTGCAAGATGACACAAACAAGTCCCCCCTTTTTCACCCACCCCGTAAGGAGGCCCTTGCCCACAGGATCTTAAAATCATCTGGGTGAAGTCTGGGATCTTTCTGATTTTTTGTTTGTTTGTAGGATCGTATTGATGGAATCACCATCCAGGCGCGTCAGTTCCAAGACGCAGGCCACTTTGACGCAGATAACATCAGGAAGAAGCAGGAGGCACTTGTTGGGAGGTACGACACACTGAAGGAGCCCATGGTCGCCCGCAAGCAGAAGCTGTCCGATTCTCTCCGTCTGCAACAGCTTTTCAGAGACATTGAAGACGAGGAGACCTGGATAAGGGAGAAGGAACCCATTGCAGCCTCTACCAACAGGGGTAAGGGCTACTGATTTTGCTTACTTGTGTGTGCACATTTGTGACCCCTTTGATGTACCCTTTCTGATCAGATGTGCAGACCGGTCTGGGGGATAACAAAGGAAATCTGCTTTCCACTGATGTCCTTCATGTGCTTTTTGGTTGTTTCAGGCAAGGATTTGATTGGTGTCCAGAACCTGCTGAAGAAGCACCAAGCCCTGCAAGCCGAGATAGCCGGACACGAGCCCCGCATTAAAGCCGTTTCCCAGAAGGGAGACTCGATGATCAGCGAAGGTGAAGAGCGACTTTAAATCCTGGTTAAAAAAAAAAAAACATTGGGTTTCGGCGCTCCTTGGTCGAATGTCATCCCCGCCTTACCTGCTACCGTATTGTAATACACTCTGCACTCTGCTTTGTAAGCAGCACGCAGACCAGAATTTTATTTATAAAAATGTGTTACCAGGAAGTAATACATTGAGAGATACCTCTCGTTTTCAAGTATGTCCTGGGCACAGGGTTATAAAAAAATACATGGCTACATTAAAAGAACAGGGTTATGCAGTGAATTCATGGACAGATGGAGTTGGAAAATTGGGTACAGGGGATGCCGTATCCAGAATGCCGTAAAACTATCTGCCAGGTTTGCATTGCAGAGGTGGCTTGTTGAATGTCTCCCGTATATAATGTTAAAGCTCTGAATATTGCTAAAAGGGTGTATATGCCGAGGTGTATGTGTAAGCTTTAGAGCCTCTTCTACTAGACCTGTACCAATTTCAGCTCTTGGCTGAAGTTCTAGACCAAGTGTGGTCAGCTCCAGTCCTCAAGTGCCACCAGCACGTCAGGTTTTCAGGATATCCCTGCTTCAGCACAGGTGGCTAAGTCTTTTGACTGAGCCACCTGTGCTGAAGCAGGGATATCCCTAATACCTGACTTGGTGGTGGCCCTTGAGGACTGGAGTTGGCCGCTCCTGATGCAGCTGATGAGTGATCTTGGTTTTTTTTCATGTGCCGACTCCCTTGCCCTCTGAAGATGGTCCTGCGATGGCTTTTTGTTTAGCCCTCATTATACCTTTCTTCTCACCAGGCCACTTTGCTTCTGACGAGGTCAAGGCGAAGCTGAGGGAGCTGACCCAGAAGTGGGAGTCTCTGAAGGGCAAAGCGTCCCAGCGCCGGCAGGACCTGGAGGACTCCCTGCAAGCGCAGCAGTACTTTGCCGACGCCAACGAGGCCGAATCCTGGATGCGCGAGAAGGAGCCCATCGTCGGCAGCACGGACTACGGAAAGGACGAGGACTCGGCCGAGGTGAGAAGTCCTCCCGCGTCAGCCTAGACCCGGTGGGCGTGCTCCTCCATCGCACGCCTCCCTCATGTGTCGCTCTTGTTCTTCAGGCGCTTCTGAAGAAGCACGAAGCTCTTATGTCTGATCTCCGCGCATATGGAAGCAGCATCCAGGCCCTGACGGAGCAGGCTCAGTCCTGCAGGGTAAGTGTCTGCGGGAGGGGTTTGTGTGTCAGACGGACCTACAAGATATAATGCAGGATACTATCATTTCCTGTTTTATTACATTTATTTTTGAGGCGATAAGAACGGGTGCTAAAATTGGTTTCAAGAAATAATGTGCAGAGGGAATGGTTTGTGTCCATGTGACAATAATGCAACTGCCAGCAACAGATCCCCTGTGTCTATAATAACTTTATTTCATATGGCGCTTTTCTCCTAATGGGACTCAAAGCGCGTCACAGTTACAGTATAGCGCGCTGGGCGCAGCACATAGGATTATTACAGACACAGCCCCTTTCATGTAGAGTTTACAATCTATATGTTTGGTGCCTGAGGCACAGGGAGATAAAGTGATTTGCCCAAGGTCACAAGGAGCTGAATCCGGGAATTAAACCAGGTTCCCCTGCTTCACACTCAGTGGCATTTACAGTCCGTATCGTTACTCGCTGAGCCGCTGTCTGTGCGTGTATATAAAACTCTATTTGGAGAGATTGTGCCCTTTTTAACGTTGACCGACACCGCTGCGTGGACTCTAAGAGCATATTCCTAACTTGTTCTCATTTTTAGCAACAAGTTGCCCCAACGGATGACGAGACTGGGAAGGAGCTGGTGCTGGCACTGTATGATTATCAGGAGAAGAGTCCTCGGGAGGTCACCATGAAGAAGGGCGACATCCTCACACTGCTTAACAGCACCAACAAGGTAACGGCCCCCCCTCCTCCCTTAATGAGTAACATGCGCGTCTGAACGGGGGGGAAAGCTGCATTGTAGTGAGGTGCCGCCTGAGCAATTCCGATCATCATGTATCTCTACTGCAGGACTGGTGGAAGGTGGAAGTGAACGATCGGCAGGGCTTCGTGCCAGCTGCGTACGTGAAGAAGCTGGACCCAGCGCAGTCTGCATCCCGGGAGAACCTGCTAGAGGAACAGGGAAACATCGCTCTGCGACAGGAGCAGATTGATGGCCAGTAAGAGCCTTCTCTCATTGTTTAACCCGCTCCCGGAGGTCCTCTCAGACTAGAGAAGCAGAAGAAGGGAGACGGGGAAGGAGATGGCTAGAACTCCTCCGTGTAGATTTCATGCTTTCACTTCCAATATTCTACATGTCGTCCCACATTCCCCCGCTTCCCTATATTCTGCATGAAACCAGGTTTACAACTAAGAAATCACACACGCCTCTATTTCTACATATGATTTCGCTGTCTCACTTATAATATAACTCGGGGGGTAGCCAACTACAGTCCTCAAGGGCCACCAACAGGTCAGGTTTTCAGGATATCCCTGCTTCAGCACAGGTTGCTTAATCAGTGCTTGCCTGTGCTGAAGCAGGGAAAACCCGGAAACCTGACCTGTTGCTGGCCCTTGAGGATTGGAGTTGACCCACCCCTGCTCTAACCCATACTAGTTTGGGGCTGTAGGACTTGGTCCCGCGCCAAACAACCTGAAGATCTTCATGTGCTCCCCCCATTCACAGCTACAGATCACTGAGCGTTCGCATGCATCTCCTGCCTGTGACTGATTTCCCCCCCCCCCCCCTCCCCTCCCATTATCACGTCCTTCTCTGTTGCTTACATCATTGTCCTTGATTTAATCACCTTGAAATTGTTGCATCTCGTAACCTGCACCTCCCTGTTCAGCACCACCTGGATGGAGCAGCACCTCTTTCTTTCGTTAATCACACTAATTATTTGCATGCTTTTGTTTTTTTGTTGCTGTGCCTCCTCTTGTCTGCGCAGGACTCTCTTATCTAAGGAAGCTGGCAGTGTTTCTCTGCGTATGAAACAGGTTTCAGAACTGTGAGTAGAAATAGCCATGTTTGACCCAGCAGTTCTATCTGTTGCTCACCCAGTGCTTTTCTTGGCTATATTGGGTTTTACATATGTTCTATGGAGGAACAGGGTTAAAGACCGCATGATCAGTGATGCTGCTTGCATAGCTAGAAAAACTGGAACGATGACGGGGACGCTGGCTGCATCTTTGGGCCAACATCAGCACTTTAGCTCCTAAGCATGAGCACTTCGGAAGATTGGTTACAGAAACTTCAAGGCTGCGGGTGGCATTTATAAAGCAGGGTTGTGACATGTCAGAGGTTGACTTGTTCACAATTCTTGCTACTTAAACACTTTGGCTCAGACTGTTCTGCGGGGTTTTCTAATCCTGTCATAGTTCCTCTGGTGTCTGTAAGGGCACCACGTTACTAAAAGTATACACCCTGGAAAGTAATAACTGCAAGTTTAAACAGGTATTCCATGTGACATTGGGCTACGTGTGGAATGGTAGGGACTATTTGGACCTGTTAGATTTGGGAAGAAGGCCGTTAGTCGCAGCAGAGTATTGAGACCTTTTGTGACAATTGTCAAAGCAAGACTGACCTTTTAGATCAGTGCCACTCGTGACCTACCTGCCACCTACAGCTCTGCAAGGCCCTTTAATTTGTGCTGTTTATAAAAACAACGAATAAGTAACATCAGCATTAAAACTGAATGCTCTGGAAGACACCTGATGAACTGCCCCAGGTTTCCTGATCGGTTATACAAAAGTTACAATGGGAAAAAGCAAGAGCAGCCATTTTCACAGTGTTGCCCCAAATGACCGCATCACGCTTGTTGTCATGCCATTGGGAAGTGTGCATGCTGTCTTGCTGCAACTTAGTATTGTCTAGTTGTGGGTTGCAGCTTGAGGTGTCTCGGCGGTGAGGTAACGCTTTGCGGCTTAAAGGATGTGCAGATGCTGTAGGAATTGTGCTGTGCGCACTCGGCAGAAGCGGCTTACTGGGCTTTTCATCGTGTGATCGTGTTCCTGACGCTGAGCTTTTGCTCCTCCTTGTGCTCTGCAGGTACCACAACATCCTGGAGATGGGCGAGAAACGCAAGGACATGCTGGGGAAGAGCTGCAAGAAGTTCATGCTGTTCCGCGAGGCCAACGAGCTGCAGCAGTGGATTAACGAGAAGGAATCTGCTCTCACCAACGAGGAGGTGGGCACGGACCTGGAGCAGGTGGAGGTGCTGCAGAAGAAGTTTGACGATTTCCAGAAGGTGAGTTTGGACATTGCCCATCTACATTCTTCAATCCGGTAACACGAAAAAAGGCAAAAGTTCTGATTGGGGGGGGGGGAGGGGAGGAGGGGTGCCGTTTTAACAGCCCTCCCCATCGACGTCGCAACGTCCTGTGACGCTGCGTAGTCATAAGGTCGCTGCGTCCCATGACGGTACGAGGCGTTGTCGTGGCATGTGATGTCTCGTCACCATGACGCCACAACGTCGTTGAGGATGGCTGCTCTTATACAGAGGCCCCCGCTCTTTCCCGGCAATCGGCTCCATTGGTGTGGGGAAGAGCGCGGGGCCTCTGTAAGCGCGAGACCAATTCTTGGGTGCAAATGCGCACTTGCACCCCTCCCCTGGTTGCGCTACTGAACATGAGTATTACAAATTCACACATTTTATATAAAATCGAAGTGTATCCGCTTCTATATTTAAGCATTGCCAAACTGCTAGTTGTGCCAACATCTGGCTTCTCGGCAAGAACTCTTTGCATTGTGGCTGCCGCAGGATGCATACTTTAATATGTGTAAAGCGTTATTTTTGTGGGACATAAATGGAAAGAGGGTGTATTTGGCGAAAAGAAAATCAATGACTCCTAAAATAATTATCGGCATATATTGGTACGACACGATTCATGTTCTTACACGTGGCACACCGTTTCCTTTCAATGGCGTGCGTCGTGTTCATACATATGACCGCGTTAAGAATCCTTTCCTTCTACTTGCGATGTCTTTTACACCAAGAAAAACGTGACGGCTAATTTTGGCACATTTCTGGCTCACAAAAGTGGCGGGTGCTTTTCCGGTTTTGTTACATGTGCGCCACCGACAACATCCAAGCTCTGCCTCTTAACTCCGCCCCCAGCGTCATTCTCTTCTTGAAAATAAAGTCGTAGAACAACATGACAAAATCTGTTTTATACTGTGCCGCGCCAAGACACGGCAATTTGTTGCGATTCTGTGCGTCAGTTTTGCAACAAAATTGCTTTAAGCAACACTTTATACATAAGCCGTCTGATCTGACGTATTTAGGGGATTGGTGGGTAGTGCTCTGGAGACCCTCAGCTGTTGGGCATCGCAGGAGGCATTTGATATAACGGAAACACAATAATGTGAAGCCATGACGAGATCTTAGCGAAGCGATTTATACATCATGTAAACTAATATCTTCTCCAACTGTTTCCTTTAAGGACTTGAAAGCGAATGAATCGCGCCTGAAGGACATCAACAAGGTCGCCGACGACCTGGAATCGGAAGGGCTGATGACAGAGGAAGTGCAGCCAGTGCAGGCAGTGCAGGCAATGCAGACACAGGTGTGTAAGAAACAGACCCTGCCCCCCTCTCCAGAGAAACGCCGCGCGGGAATGTAACAAGCCAATAACGCCGCACACCACAATGTGTTGGCACAGAAGGGAAGCCCTACACACCAGGCCAAATACTGAGAACAAAACCGCACATACTTTTATTCAACAAGAACACAATGTGTCCGTGTATAACAGGGGATGGGCAACTTCAGTCCTCAAAGTCCACCAACAGGTCAGGTTTTAAGGATATCCCCTGCTTCAGCGCAGGTGAATCAGTCGGTGGCTCAGTCAAAGACTGAGCCACGATTGAGCCACCTGTGCTGAAGCAGGGATATCCTTAAAACCTGACCTGTTGGTGGAGCTTCAGGACTGGAGTTGCCCACCTTTTGCTGTATAGGGTAGATGGGTACATTTCATCAGTTACACCAAACAGTGGTTTATTTTTAGTACAGAGACGATGTCCTCCTGCACTGTGCATAGTATCGCCTGCGATTCCCCAATGCTCTCACCCGCCTGCGATTCCCCAATGCTCTCACCCGCCTGCGATTCCCCAATGCTCTCACCCGCCTGCGATTCCCCAATGCTCTCACCCGCCTGCGATTCCCCAATGCTCTCACCCGCCTGCGATTCCCCAATGCTCTCACCCGCCTGCTTTTATATTCTTATAACTAAGCCTTTATTTAAATCATTTGACCCTTTTTTTTTGTTTTGTTTTTGTTTCAGGAGGTGTACGGGATGCAGAGGGTAAGTGTCCGGGTTTTTCTGGGTTTTGAGATTAGCAGCGTTTGTGGGAAGTGACCTTGCTATTAGTATCTTTTATATGCATGGCGCCAACCTATTCTGCAGCACAGTACAAAGTGGGAGCACGGACAATACCATTGTATGACAGGTACATGTATGTTAACACACACTGAAACAATAGGATGGCGGTGCTTCACCCAGCCAGCTTACATAAGGCACTCCAACGGTTTAAACGGGCAATCCAAGCACTTTTTATCCTTATTTATTTTTTTAATTTTATTTACGCAGGAATGAAGCAGGGCGTCTCCAGAGCTGAACGCTGTTAATTTCAGCTTCGGGGACCCCCTGCTTCCAGAGATACTTGCCTCCGAAACGGGTGCCAGTAGCCGCTCTGGCTGGGTAGCAGGGTTCACATAATGGCCGCTTTTCAAAGCTCCCACGACCGCCGCTTGGATTTCTCCTGTAACACTAGTAACTCTTCGTTGAATCTCCTTGAGTTATTTTATTTAAGTGGCTTCTTCCACGATGGTTAACAGATAAACATTTGCCGTGTGCGCAGTTATCGATGACTCACTGCGTCTTGCTTTGCAAATAGTCTTTCCACCTTCTGCACTGTGCCCATCTTACAATGCCCGTCTCCTTTGTGTGTTGTGCAGGATGAAGGCGACTCCAAGTCCGCCTCTCCGTGGAAGGTAGGAGTCCTCTTTTGTCTGATTCTTATCCTCAATTTCCTTAGACATTATCCTGTTTCCAAGTGCATTGACTTTGTGAGAATTGGCTAAATTAACATCAAAACCCGAAGTTAAAGGAGGTTGCTGACTTCCCAAAGCAAGTGCTAGGCACAATGTTATCTCCTCGTTGTTGTTTTATAATGCGATGTAACGGTCTTGGGTATATTGTACGTACGCACGAATAACGTTCTATGTGCATCTTTTTTGACAGTCTGTTCGGACGGCCGTTCACTCTGTGGCTACCTTCAACTCTATCAAGGTAGGAACCTCTGATTCCTGTAGTGTGCGTTTCTACATTGCTCAGAGATTGTGCCCTGTGTGTGTGTCGCTATTTCTTATAAAATGACCTGTTTGGAGGTTCTTGAAGACTGGAGTTCAGCACCCCTGCCTTACGACATGTTAATGCAGGCTTAATGCGTTCTGGTTTCAGTACAGCTCTCTCTAGCTTAGCCTTTAACGCCATTGCGGTTTACGTTTTCCTGCTGGGTTTCTCTGCTGCAGGATCTGAATGCGCGCTGGAGATCCCTGCAGCAGATGGCAGAGGAGAGGAGCCAGCTTTTGGGCAGCGCCCACGAAGTCCAGAGATTCCACAGGTAATGTGCCATGCAAGAGCAGGGCCCGTGTGCAGTCACCAGTCTTACCGCGCCCAATCACTGAAATGATTGTGTGCCACCTTCGCTGACACAGATATAAATGTGTTACATTGTGTGGTGCATCACAGACCTGTTACTGTTGAATTGTCGTAGTACAAGATTTTCACAAGCTGACCTATGAATGAGGCCAGTAATCTATAGCCCAATGGGAATCAACAATTGATAAGTACTTCAACATGTTTTGTTATTTATTTTTACTGTCGCCTTTGCTACCGCTGATCGATTCACATTACAGAATCAGTGACCAAAGTCAAACTGATATGGGTCCCGAGGGATGTAATAGCGGTGCCTGAGCTGATCCACTGGTTCTGTATCACTTTGTCCCAGCTGTACAATCCGTTTAATGTAGCATCAAAAGCTTGATGGAATATGTAATAAAATGGATAGGAAGCTGAAAGTGACCCCACTGTGTGCTGACGGACATGTCCCTACCCAGAATCCTCGCCTGCATTTTCACAAGTGTGTGTGACAATGGTGACGGACCTAGGTTTGGGGCCCTTTGGAAGACATGCAGAAGCACTAATGGCTGTTTTTTGACTTTTTAAAATGTTCCTAAAATCTGTCTGTCTTGCAGAGATGCCGATGAGACAAAAGAATGGATTGAAGAGAAGAATCAGGCTTTGAATACAGACAGCTATGGACATGACTTGGCCAGTGTTCAGGCTCTACAGCGCAAACATGAGGGGTTCGAGAGAGATCTGGCGGCTCTGGGAGATAAGGTCAGGAATCATCCTAACTCGTGCATAAAAGACCTTCTCTGAGAGACGACTCCTGTATTCATTCTCAAAATCCCCTTTGTGTTTGTGTTCTAGGTCAACTCCCTGGGAGAGACGGCCGAGCGTCTGATCCAGTCGCACCCAGAGTCTGCTGAAGACATCCAGGAGAAATGCACGGAGCTCAACCAGGCCTGGAACAGCCTCGGCAAACGTGCCGACCAGCGCAAGGAGAAACTGGGAGACTCTCACGACCTGCAGCGTTTCCTAAGTGACTTCAGGTAAAGAAACCATTGCCGAGAGCCATCAGTGGCATGTCGCTGGCATAAAGGTGCCGCATGGAGGGATTTGGCAACTCTTGTGGCACACCCACATTTTGACACCAGTTGGGGGTGGCGGTGGGTGCAATGGAGTAAATGTATTGGTTTGACATGTGATACGTTGAAGTGACAAGCGTATAAGGGGGGGAAGTAAAGAAAGTGTTTTTCACATGCCTTCCTCGCCAGTCACGCCTCACAAATGCCCTGACTGATGATTGCGACAAACGTGTGCTGGGAGTACTGGCCTTTGGTCTACAACATGAGTTGTGTAATAGCGGGGAGCGATGGTCATATCGTTTATGCCGTCTTTGGCAACTTGCAATGTTAGGTTTCCTTAGATCTGCAGAGGGGTACGTAGGGATAGACAATGGGTGGGCAACTCCAGTCCTCAAGGGCCACCAACAGGTCAGGTTTTCAGGATATCCTAGCAACAGCAGAGGTGGCTGTCTTTGACTGAGCTGAAGCAGGGATATCCTGAAAACCTGACTTGTTCAGGACTGGAGTTGCCAACTCTTGGTATATACCCGTCTTCTGGGTTCAAACGTAATGGTAATAAAATATACCACCACTCGCTAATAGTACTTGCTGACATGTACTGATTCCCCATTGAAACAATCTTTTGTGTGCTCCCAGACTCACTAATACCTGTCTAACTGTTCTTGTTCCATCCCACAGGGATCTCATGTCTTGGATTAACGGTATCCGGGGCTTGGTGTCATCCGATGAACTCGCCAGGGATGTCACTGGAGCCGAGGCTCTGTTGGAACGGCACCAGGTCAGATACCGATACGGCGCACGGCCTACCTTTGAATCTCTGCGGCTGCTGGAACTAACGAAACTGTCTTTGTTCCTGCCTCCCAGGAGCACCGCACAGAGATTGATGCCAGAGCTGGCACTTTCCAGGCCTTTGAGCAGTTTGGGCAGCAGCTGCTGGCTCGTGGGCATTACGCCAGCCCAGAGATCAAGGAGAAGCTGGATGTCTTGGACCAGGAACGCGCAAGCTTGGAAAAGGCCTGGGTGCAGCGCCGGATGACGTTGGATCAATGCTTGGAGCTCCAGGTAACGTCCTGTCACAGGCGCAGCGTCTGATGCTTCCAGTGACTTCCTCCTGCACCCTCCTTACCCGTTTCTTCCCTGCGCACCACCCTGCAGCTCTTTAATCGGGACTGCGAGCAGGCAGAGAACTGGATGGCAGCCCGCGAAGCCTTCCTTAACAGCGAAGACAAAGGGGATTCTCTGGACAGTGTGGAGGCGCTTATTAAGAAGCATGAAGACTTTGATAAAGCCATTAATGTCCAGGTAACACACGCAGCCAGCTGCAAGAAATGGGGGCGGGTCATAGTGGGGAGGCTGGCTTTAACATGCATGTGTTTGCAGTGCTCCAACTATTACCTCGAGTGGATCTTAACCAACACTTCAATGTATTATCCACCTTCTACCTGTCCCCACCTTCACCAAATCACCTTCATCTAAACGGTGATTTGATATAAGCCTCTGTGTTGCACCGTAATGAAGTCTGTGGCTTTTCTGTGCGACAGGAAGAGAAGATCGCTGCTCTGCAGTCTTTTGCTGACCAGCTGATCGCTGCCGATCACTACTCCAAAGGGGACATTGCTTCCCGCCGCAATGAGGTCCTGGACAGGTGGGTTTTGCTATCGGTTGGAGGTTGGGTTTTGGGTTGGAGGTTGGGTTTTGGGTTGGAGGTTGGGTTTTGGATTGGAGGTTGGGTTTAGGGTTGGACGTTGGGTTTTGGGTTGGACGTTGGGTTTTGGGTTGGACGTTGGGTTTTGGGTTGGACGTTGGGTTGGACGTTGGGTGTTGGGTTGGACGTTGGGTTTTGTTTTGGGTTGGAGGTTGGATTTTGGGTTGGAGGTTGGATTTTGGGTTGGAGGTTGGATTTTGGGTTGGAGGTTGGGTTTTGGGTTGGAGGTTGGGTTTTGGGTTGGAGGTTGGGTTTTGGGTTGGAGGTTGGGTTTTGGGTTGGAGGTTGGGTTTTGGGTTGGAGGTTGGGTTTTGGGTTGGAGGTTGGGTTTTGGGTTGGAGGTTGGGTTTTGGGTTGGAGGTTGGGTTTTGGGTTGGAGGTTGGGTTTTGGGTTGGAGGTTGGGTTTTGGGTTGGACGTTGGGTTGGACGTTAGGTTTTGTTTTGGGTTGGAGGTTGGATTTTTGGTTGGAGGTTGGGTTTTGGGTTGGAGGTTGGGTTTTGGGTTGGAGGTTGGGTTTTGGGTTGGAGGTTGGGTTTTGGGTTGGAGGTTGGGTTGGAGTTCTTTCTCTCTGGCGGTTGATTAACGCCTCTTTGCTGCAGGTGGCGCCGCCTGAAAGCTCAGATGATTGAGAAGAGGTCCAAGCTGGGAGAGTCTCAGACATTGCAGCAGTTCAGCAGAGATGTGGATGAAATTGAAGCCTGGATCAGCGAGAAGCTGCAGACCGCCAGCGACGAGTCTTATAAGGATCCCACAAACATCCAGGTGTGTGTGTCACGGGAGAGGGGACAATATGGGTGCTCTCTCTATAGTGCAGCCCCAACTAGTGTGAGGTTTTACAGCAAGCTCTGATAGTGCAGGCTCGCCATGTACAGAGACGCATACACGGTTACGTTTTGCCAGGGCTCCTTAACCTCTTCTTGATGAGCCTGTCACTGACCAGGGGAGTGCAACCCAAAATGTTACTGTGCACCCAGGAAGTAAGGTTTACAGCTGAATGCTCAAAGGATTGTGACGGTGGCATTTCCTGCTGGAATAACATATAGAACAGGGGGGGCCAACGCCAGTACTCAAGGGCCACCAACAGGTCAGGTTTTCAGCACATCCCTGCTTCAGCACATGTGGCTCATTTAAAGACTGAGCCATCTGTGCTGAAGCAGGGATAGATTGAGCCACGTGTGCTGAAGCTGGGATATCCTGAAAACCTGACCTGTTGGGAGGGTTTGAGGACGGGTGTTGGCTGCCCCTTCTCTAGAAGGTTTGTGTATTATAAATAATTAGTACAGGATGCCACTCAAGTGAAGTGAATTTCAGACAAACGTGTGTGTGTGTGTGTGTGTGTGTGTGTGTGTGTGTGTGTGTGTGTTGACATTTCAAAACTCTAAGAATTGTCCTGCAAAGCGCTTCCCAGCGCTGTATAACATGACCGTGCAGCAGAAAGGGTGTAGGAGAGAGAGCGTGATGGAGGGACGGACATTTGTGAATTATTTATAGGTAATAATCACAGGCTGAGGATAGGATAGTGTCCTGAGCTTGTGGGGACATGTGCTTAATAAGGCCCCAAACTGCCCCTCACTGTGTGCAGACCGCATGGGGGGAGGGTACAGCTATCACTGTGACAGCTTTTAAAGTCATGTCCCACAATGCCTTGCTGCTGTTGATGCAAAGCATTGTGGGGAGCAACTTTGGAAGCTTCTGCTGTAATTAACGGCTATACCCACCACGCTAAGGTGCAGTTTGGGGCCTAAGTGCGCAGTCCCCACACGGGCTCAGACCCCTCACGTGTACCCCCCGTTTGGAATCACTGGTCAATACATTCTTACAGGAATAAAGATGATTTGAGTAATGTGAGTGGGCTGTGCTGTATCATTGTACTCAATACCTTTTCTTCTTAATCTGTTTTATAGCTTTCCAAATTGCTGGTAAGTTGTTAGGATTTGCATCATTTTCTGTGTGTCTCTCACCTGCGTGTGTAGCCACAACTGTTTGGTGTGTTACTCCATCCGTGTGGGCCCAGCCCTCCATGTCTTTATTTTATCTCATTGCCATCAGCTCCCGCTGGCTTTTTATTTCGTTGCCAATTCTTCCATGGACGTTTTGTTTTATTCTTGCAGCAGGGCACGTTCTGCATGACTTTCATTACAATTCCCACTGTTCTGTGGGTTAAAAAAAAAACCCGTGTCTGGCTGCTTGCCTTGGCCACACCGGTGAGAGGTGGAGGTACAAACTGCACTATGGGTGGGGTTGTTAAACCCCTTTGGTTGGCCCTGCAACGCATTGCAAGGCCAAGGGGGGGGTATGTGGCAGGAAACAGTCTCATTGTGTGCAATGACTCTTCATGCAGAACGTGTGTTCAGCGCTAGCCCAGTGCTCTGTGTAATGTTGCCTTTGTGTAGCTCATGTTAATAAAGTCTTGTGTGCCCCGTACATCACCAAGTTATAGGCAAGACACAGGGTTCCTCGCCATCCCTGCAAAAACCTTCCCAACTGTCCTGAACCCTAACCAAACGCCCCAAACTCCAGGACATTGCCATCGTTTTAAAGGGTTAGAGAAAAGGATTTAACCTGACCCCTTTGAACTGGAATCATTTGATCCTGAGCTGCGAGAATCTGGGCAGCTCACAGGGGATCGTATCCTCTGACCAGTCTCTTATCCGCCGCCCCGCAGAGCAAACACCAGAAGCACCAGGCGTTCGAGGCCGAGCTTCACGCCAACGCTGACCGTATCCGCGGCGTCATAGACATGGGGAACTCGCTGATCGAACGCGGCGCCTGCGCCGGCAGCGAGGACGCCGTGAAGGTGAGCAGCTTTTGAGACGAGGTTTTGCTGCGGGATTTCCGTGGATCTGTAAATCGCAGCACTGAGGGGCGGTGGTACCCAATCTTTCTCTATATTGCTCCTGTCTTTATGAAGGCAAAGACTAGTACAGGCAGAACAACCTAAACCACGGGCGGTTAACGCCAGTCCTAAAGACCCCCCTCCAGGTCAGGTTTTCAGGATATCCTGGCTTCAGCACTGGTGGCTCAGTCAACAACTGCACCGGTGCTGAAGCAGGGATATCTTGAAAACATGACTTGTTGGTGGCTGCGGAGGACTGGAGTTGCCAACCCTGACTTAAACTACCCAATTGACAACATTTTCCTCTTTCCTCCCCCCCCCCCCCCCTCTACCCCTTTATATCCCACCACATCCTGCCTTATGGTCCTTCTATATTCCAAGGATCAAATCCCTCTGGGCACTGCGGTGCAATATTGTAGCAGTCCTGGCACGGTATTGCAGGGGCTTTTCCTCACTTTAACGGAAGAGGGTGGTGTGTAGGGCTGACGTTGCAGGCGCTCAGCGGTTGTGTGTGTGTGTGTCACAGGTTCGGCTCGCGGCTCTCCACGATCAGTGGCAGTTCCTGGTGCACAAATCTGCAGAAAAGAGCCAGAAACTGAAGGAAGCGAACAGACAGCAGAACTTTAACACCGGCATCAAGGACTTCGATTTCTGGCTGTCGGAGGTACGAGGAGTGCAATGGGGGTAGGAATGGAGGATCTCCTCTAGCAGGAGGCAGGGAGGGGGAAGCTTGTCCTGTATTTCCTTTACCAACGCGCGTGTTACTTTATGCCGCCAGATCGAGGCTCTGCTGGCATCGGAGGATTATGGGAAGGACCTGGCGTCCGTGAACAACCTTCTTAAGAAGCACCAGCTGTTGGAGGCAGATATCTCTGCCCACGAGGTGAGGGAGGCCCAGGGGCTCTGTGGGAACTGGTTGAGAGCAGCCAGCACCGAGGTTTATGTACATGGGATTTGCAGAAGTAGCATCATGTGCTAAGCCGCAACACTGGGGAGAAGCCTCCTTAATAAAGAGAGATACACAGAGACAGACGTAGCAGGCTTACCTGTTCCCTTTTTTTGCGGTGGGAATTCTTATTGTAACTCTGATATAATATTCCATTAAATATACAGATAATGTTGATTTAGAAATCTCATTTAATATACATATATAAAGTTCAACGCACTTCTCCAGAATGGAATAAAGTTGTATCATTTTTGGGAAGGATATACTTTTTATACGTGATCTTGTGTTGGTAACTAATGGGTAATTTTGGAAGTGGCCTTTTGTAGCCTATTACAGAATAGCAGCGAGTCCCACAGCCCCCTCGGGCCTGAATCATGTGCTGCTCTCTCTCCCCTCCCCCACAGGACCGTCTGAAGGATCTGAACGGGCAGGCGGACAGCCTGATGACCAGCAGCGCCTTCGACACCTCCCAGGTGAAGGACAAACGCACCGCCATCAACGACCGCTTTCTGCGCATCAAAAGCATGGCCTCTGCCCGCCGCGGCAGGCTGAACGAGTCCCACCGCCTGCATCAGTTCTTCAGGGACCTCGATGACGAGGAATCCTGGATCAAGTATGTGCACTGGGGGCTGTGGGGCAGGCAGGGGATCAGGCATTGTGGGGCGGGCAGGGGATCAGGCATTGTAACCCCTTCAGTGCTAAGCGTTGGTGTACGTTTATGTAGTCCCCTCTCTGGAGAAACCAGCGTGGAGGGGGTTAAAGCTTATCCAAGGGCTCTTGCAATACAACCATTCGTTGCTGAGCAGTTTGACCAATCCCGAATCTGGCCCTGGAACCGTTTTTACAAGAGTCTTCATGCAGTTGGCACCTGGAGAATGAGGACCAATTAATCACCGTGGCACAGTTATCACGGTGGTGTGATCCTGCAATAACCACTCCATTTTGTGGCGCTCAGGGAGAAGAAGCTACTGGTCAGTTCGGATGATTACGGCCGGGACTTGACGGGTGTGCAGAACCTGAGGAAGAAGCACAAGAGGCTGGAGGCAGAGTTGGCCGCTCACGAGCCGGCCATCCAGGCGAGTACAGAGATAGGGGGGGCACTTCTCCGGAGGGAGCTCTGTTAGACGCATTAACCATGATTGAGCCAAGACCTCAGCTGCTGCTGATGCTTCATTCTGTGTTTCTAGTGCAGTAAGTGGAGCATACAGGATCAGTACTAGAAAACAAATCCTCACCTGGTACCGCGAGGTCTGCCAGTCTTTGTATTGTACCTGTTTGCTGCTGCTGCTGATTTGCTTTCTGTTACTTCTCTCATGCCCTGTGCCATCTCTTGCCGCTTCACTTCCTGCGAGTCATGATGACATCATTAATATAGGTAACAGCTGAACCGGAAGTGGAGTGCGTGTAGCGTGGTGTTTAGACGCCGCAGGACAAGGTTCACGAAAGAAGCCGGTTTAGGGAACCGGACTGTAAAAATCAATACAAACTATGCCAGGGGTTATCAGCTCCAGTTCTCAATAACCCTGCAACAGGTGAGGTTTTCAGGATAGCCCTGCTTCAGCACAAGTGACTCAACCAGTGGCTCAGTCGAAGCCACCTGTGCTGAAGCAGGGATATCCTGAAAACCTCACCTGTTGGGGTGGTCTTGAGAACCCCTGAACTAGGTAGTAGACATAAGGTACAGGAGGAAGAGTTCCTTTGCTGTGAGAGCTCGGAAGGAAACACGTGGACTGGCAGCGATGCTCTTTCTCCTGAGGGGTCCTATAACTGATGTGTATTCGGTGACACAGGGAGTGCTGGACACTGGTAAGAAGCTGGCGGATGACAACACTATTGGAAAGGACGAGATTCAGCAGCGCCTGGCGCAGTTTGTGGAGCATTGGAAGGAACTGAAGCAGCTGGCAGCCGCTCGGTGAGGGACAAGCAGTCGTGGGTTAAAGGGTCATTCCCTCCTGGGATGAAAGTATACTGATGGCAGTGACCTGTTAGAGGGGGGGAATCTGGGTGATGCCTTATTAGCAAAATCCAACACCAATAAAAAAAAGATAGTTGTTTTAAGGTCGGTTTGTAAACATGGGGAGGTTTATAGAAGCCAGTTACATTGGTAAATTCTGCTTCCCAGTCGGCTGAGGGGGGGTAGGGTGAGAGTTGCACCTTTAATAGCACCAGAGCTTCTTCTGTGACCCCTTCTCTGCTCTGCGATGGTTTGCTGGCCCTCATGGCAGGGAAAGGGATTAAGAAACTTGGTCTGCAGGAGGATTGGCCGTGTTGACGGGGGGTCTCCGGTTCCTTCTGCAGGGGTCAGCGGCTGGAAGAGTCTCTAGAGTATCAGCAGTTCGTAGCCAATGTGGAGGAGGAGGAAGCCTGGATTAATGAGAAGATGACGCTAGTGGCCAGCGAGGACTATGGAGACACTTTGGCCGCCATCCAGGTGAGAGCCAAGCACAGTCCTGACTCCATGGGACCATGGCAACAACTTCACAGGTGCTTCTTCCTCCTGCCCAGAGGAACAAGGCCTCAGTATGGGATGTCCCAAAGACGACTCCTCTAAAGATACTATTAAAATACACTCTTTCTGTTTAACCCTTAAACAAGCTTTTTTTTAATGGCGTCTTCATAGATCCATCCGTTCCTTCTTTGCCCTTCTTGCATTCTTAGGCTTTTGACTATTTTTTAACACGGCTGTAATTTTCTTCTGTGGAAGGCATGTGACCCCTGTGATTAAGACCCATGTTTTCTAAGCTACACTATGCCATAAGATGCTTTCGGACACCGGAAGCAAAGGCAATGGGGCATTAAGGTGTCTTTCGGTGCCATAGGGGTTGTGTAGAATAGCACTGCTTGGTAAACATGGCCCTTAATGAAATGATTTGTAATAAGTCTGGTAGACAAGCGATATTTTCTTTAGGATTGTTGTAGTTCGCTATGATCCTGGCTCCCGAACGTGTCGCCGCCTTGTACTAAGCTGACTCGATGAGGGACACTTTGTACGCTGACCCGATGAGGGACACTTTGTACGCTGACCCGATGAGGGACACTTTGTACGATGACCCGATGAGGGACACTTTGTACGCTGACCCGATGAGGGACACTTTGTGCGCTGACTCGATGAGGGACACTTTGTACGCTGACCCGATGAGGGACACTTTGTACGATGACCCGATGAGGGACACTTTGTACGCTGACCCGATGAGGGACACTTTGTACAATGACCCGATGAGGGACACTTTGTACGCTGACCCGATGAGGGACACTTTGTACGCTGACCCGATGAGGGACACTTTGTACGCTGACCCGATGAGGGACACTTTGTACGATGACCCGATGAGGGACACTTTGTGCGCTGACCCGATGAGGGACACTTTGTACGCTGACTCGATGAGGGACACTTTGTACGCTGACCCGATGAGGGACACTTTATACGATGACCCGATGAGGGACACTTTGTGCGCTGACCCGATGAGGGACACTTTGTACGCTGACCCGATGAGGGACACTTTGTACGATGACCCGATGAGGGACACATTGTACGCTGACCTGATGAGGGACACTTTGTACGCTGACCCGATGAGGGACACTTTGTACGCTGACCCGATGAGGGACACTTTGTACGCTGACCCGATGAGGGACACTTTGTACGCTGACCCGATGAGGGACACTGTACGATGACCCGATGAGGGACACTTTGATGTTGTAATCGCCACTTTTTTCAGAACCTATTTGTGTGTTTTCAGGGCTTGCTCAAGAAGCACGAGGCGTTTGAGACCGACTTCACCGTGCATAAGGACAGAGTGCATGACGTCTGTGCTAACGGAGAAGACCTCATCCAGAAGGTGAGTGACCTGCGTGTGACCAGGCAGAGCCGCCCCAGGCAGGAAGCCGCTGGATCTTAGTACTGACCGTTTGTTCCCTCCCTAGAACAACCACCATGTGGAGAACATAAGCGCCAAGATGAAGGGACTGCGAGGGAAGGTGGCGGAGCTGGAGAAGGCGGCCGCGCAGCGCAAGGCGAAACTTGACGAGAATTCTGCTTTCCTGCAGTTTAACTGGAAGGCGGATGTAGTGGAGTCGTGGATCGGTAAGATGCAGTACTGAATGTGTAACCCTTTCACTGCCCAAGAGCGCGTATTGCTTCCCATATCTGTTGTACACGTATGCCGTAATGGAGTACGATGGGATCGCAGATGGTGAACAGAGTAGCGCACCACTCTTACCATTGTTTAGGTCATTGCTTTATTTCCTGTATCAAAGGCTCAGTGTAGGAATACACCTTCATCAGGAGTTACAGTATGGTAAATAACAAGACTAGTTTCCCACTCCATTCACCATCTCTACATATGAGCAGTAGTAGTAGCTGCATTGACTGAGCACCCAGCTGAATCCTACACACAAGGTATGCATAGTTTCCCTTATATTAATTGTATTAGAGGATCATTCATGCCAGTTGTCAGTGTGATGGTACATGGGGTACAGAGCATCACTACTTAAAAAATACATATATACACACACCCCGTTCAATTATATATATAAATATATATATATATATATATATATATATATATATATATATATATATATATAGCCTATAGGGAACCATGTTAAAAATGGTTTTTTAAGCAAAAAGTGGCACTGAGTGCTCATTTGCATGTCATTTCCCAGAATCCCTTGCTGCAGTGGAAGTGCTGTATGCTGGGTGATAATGGGGAAAGGCGGGGTTGCATACCTGCCTAAGACATGCAGATGAGCATACAGTTGTATTTGCGCATATATATATATATATATATATATATATATATATATATATATATATATATATATATATATATATATATAAAATGGACTTATTAAAATGTCGTCTTTTCGTCGTCACGGTATAAATTGTGCGAAGATCTTTCCAAAATAAGATTCAAAGAGATTGTCCCCAGTGTGTAACATACGAGACTCGGTAAATGTCTTTAATCCCCAGGCGAGAAGGAGAACAGTCTGAAGACGGATGACTATGGGAGAGACCTGTCCTCCGTGCAGACTCTCCTCACTAAGCAGGTGAGTGGAGACTAGAAGCAGGCTGCTAGTGTGATGTCATTAACAGGCGCCACTGACCGGCCTGTTCTCTCTCCCTGTGTCTCAGGAGACCTTCGATGCCGGGCTGCAGGCATTCCAGCAGGAAGGCATCACCAACATCACCGCGCTGAAGGACCGCCTGCTAGCTGCCAAACACGTGCAATCCAGAGCAATCGAGACCAGGCACGCCTCCCTGATGAAACGCTGGCACCAGCTGCTGGATAACTCTGCCGCACGCAAGAAGAAACTGCTGGAGGCTCAGGAGCATTACAGGAAGGTGAGAGCAGGGCCCTGAGGCTTCCATACTCGCTGTAAAAGCAGCCTCGTATTTCCCATTTCTTCAGCTCGGCCCACCTATTATTTTACCAGTCATTTATTTCTCCATTTACTCTGCCTCCACCACCTCTGCTGGGACGCTGCTACATACATCCACTACCCCTTTCAGTGAAGTAAAACAATTGCTTTCAGTTTTCCTGCAAGGTGACAGATCAATGCTGCTTTTATCTGTCTTTGTGGGAAGGGAATACTTGTACGTAGCGGCAGATGGAGTTAGTGTTGGTTATGAATATACAAACGACACTTGTGCTGTGTGATGTTGATCAAGTCCCCTTATCTATCTGTGCTTTAATGTATGTATGTCTTTATATAGCGCTGTTAATGTACACGGCGCTTCACAGCAGTAATACACGTGACAATCGTATAAATAACAAATAGTACAAATAACAGATCATGGGAATAAGTGCTTCAGACATAAAAAAAAATTATCATTTAGGACAAGAGAGGAAGTATGAGGAGCTCAGGTTTTGCCATGTTAAGTTTCAGTCGGCGGAGGGCCATCCAGGATGATATAGCAGAGAGATATTCAGAAACTTTAGTCTGTACAGCAGGTGTATGGTCGGGTTGAGAAGTAAATTTGTGTGTCATCAGCATAGAGGTGATATTTGAACCCAAGAGATGTGATTAGGTCACCAAGTATTCGATTGTAAGCTCTCCAGGGCAGTGACTCGTAATGCAGTATAAGAGTAAAGTATGATCATATACACAACATAGCATTGCAAACCACAAAGGATGCTGACTTTAACCCGAGGACAGCCGTGCTGAAGGTACGATGCTCTTCTTCTCTCAGGTGGAGGACTTGTTCCTGACATTCGCCAAGAAAGCCTCCGCATTTAACAGCTGGTTTGAGAACGCCGAGGAGGATCTGACGGATCCCGTGCGTTGCAACTCCCTGGAGGAAATCAAAGCGCTGCGGGAAGCGCACGACGCCTTCCGCAACTCGCTCAGCTCTGCGCAGACAGACTTCAACCAGCTGGCCGAGCTGGACAGGCAGATCAAGGGTTTCCGGGTGGCGTCCAACCCCTACACGTGGTTCACCATGGAGGCTCTGGAGGAGACTTGGCGCAACCTGCAGAAGATCATAAAGGTAACGCAACACCAAGGTTTTTAGTCCTAGAAGCCTTACTGTGATGAGGCCTCCATGCTTCGCAGTCACCCTTAGAGCATGTGACCCTAGAAAACCAGGCCGTACAGCACCAGTGTGTTACAATACTTACAATTAATGTCCATATTTATTTTGACTTAACCCCATGCAGCGTGTTGCCGGCTTCACTGGCTCTGAAGTGGTTAAAAAGGGGGGTTACAAAACGATGCCACACTAAATCCTACCTCGGGGGATGGTCACCAACAGGTCAGGTTTATAGGATATCCCTGCTTCAGCACAGGTGGTGCAGTCACTGATTTAGGTTTAGTTTCCAAAGCTCGGGGTGGCCAACTCCAGTCAAGGGCCACCAACGGGTCATGTGGTCTTTGACTGAGCCACTGATTGAGCCACCTGTGCTGAAGCAGGGATATCCTGTAAACCTAACCTTTTGGTGGCTCTTGAGTACTGGAGTTGCCCGCCCCTGCTCTTCCTTATTGTATATATATATAATGTAGGAGGAGAGATGCTTTGGCGGCTGAGTGTGCATTGGTGTGGGTATTTGAAACCTGGATACAGGATCCTGACGTAGCCGCCGCTTGGTTTTCTAGTCTGGGTGCAGCTGCGACGTAATCCTGCTGAACAAGAGGCAGCTTTGAGGAACTTGTTTCTTTTTGTGTTCCCCAGGAACGGGAGCTGGAGCTGCAGAAGGAGCAGCGAAGGCAGGAGGAGAACGATAAACTGCGGCAGGAGTTCGCCCAGCATGCCAATGCTTTCCACCAGTGGATTCAGGAGACCAGGTTACAGAGACAGTTTGCTCATAATAATAACAACTTTATTTCATATAGCGCATGTCTCCCAATAGGACTCGGAGCGCGTCACAATTCCAGTATAGTGCGGGACACGTAGGAATGTTACACACACAGCCCCTGCCCAGATGAGTTTACAATCTGTGTTTGGTGCCGGAGGCACAGGGAGATAAAGTGACTTCCCCAAGGTCACACGGAGCCGACACAGAATTAGAACCAGGTTCCCCGGCTTCACACTGTCATTGTTTACAGAGTCGGTGTCTTTGCTCACTGGGCCGCTCTCATTCCTCTTACTTGTATTGATCTTTGTGTTTATGCATCTACATGTAGTTGCTTTAGCAGTTATTCCAAGATGCTCATTTATTTGTGAAGACTTGTACAAGTTTGATGCTGACTTTTCTTTGTGTCTTCTCGCCCTGCTGCTGCCGCCTGCATTTCCCTCTGTTCCCAGGACCTACCTTCTGGACGGGTCAGTACCGCTAGTTATTCATTTCTTGTTGTAATATGTTACCCTTTGTACGAGTGGGTTGATTGAGATGTGCTCTGGTTATCCCATTTTCTACACATCCCTGCATATTCAATGTCACCCATCCATAAGGTTATATAAAGCTGTGTGTATATAAACCGCTAGCTAGAGGGACTGGGCTTCGTGCATTGCCAGGCTGCTTATTACATTCAGCAATAGCACAAACGGGACACTCGCCTTGCGAGGGATTGTCGGGGTTCGAAAAGAACATTGTGCAACCGCCGGTAACCGGCAAAGGCGGCCAGTTTAATTCTGAGCAAACCCAACTTTCTAATCTAGGTCTGAAATACATTCTATCTCTCTCTGATATTAACCGGGGTATATCAAGGTTAAACTGGCCATATTTACTCCGCAATCTTCTGCCAGAGGATACTTGAAGAGGCCAAACAGCCCATTGAAGTCAAGAAGCCTGGAAGTTGTTCCCCGTGGTGTGCTAATGGGCAGAGGAGGAGGCCCCAAGTGTTTCTTATCTGCCGTCAAATTCGGCAGAAGACGGCTTAGTGAATATGAGCCGATTACTGCAGCATTTATCTTGAGGCAGGGGTGGCCAACACCAGACTTCAAGGGCCACCAACAGGTCAGGTTTTCAGGATATCCCTGCTTCAGCACAGGTGGCTCAGAGGATCAGTGAAAAACAGTCTCTGAGCCACCTGTGCTGAAGCCGGGATATCCTGAAAACCTGACCTGCTGGTGGCCCTTTGAGGACTGGAGTTGCCCGCCCCTGTCTTGACGAGGATACGGTGCTTTGTGTGTGTGTTTCCTCTGTGCCCTCTGCATTTCCTTCCTGTTCCTTACAATGTTGGCTGTTTTTGGGGTGTGTGGTACTCACCGTTGGGTCTCTTCTCTTTAAATAGCATAGCCTATCGCAGAGTCATACGTGTGTATCAGTATGAAGTTGGGGATGATCTATCTGGAAGGTTTTTTCCTCTTTATTTCCTCTTTTCACTGGTTTTCTGTGGCACCCTGTGATGCTTCCTCTTTACTAACACTCACTGCTGAGGCCTGGTGCATAAGGCTGCTGCTGTTACCATAGAGCATGCACCTCCACTGCTAGAAGGGCCAACCCCATTACTTTGCAACGCATTGCAGGCCCGTCTCGCACTGTATGAGTTAGGGGTGAGGCAGCTGGGATTTATATAGGGCAATTAAAATCCCTGTAATGTTTCTTCTTCCTTCACTCCTACTTCCTTTGGGGGGCACATGCACTTCAGCACTAATCCTGACCTGCACAAAACCCACAGACTTGTACCATCGACCCACTGTGAGCCCATACAACCCCCATGTGTTGCACATTACGGGCACCGGTTTGTGATCCCTGGTAGATTAGGAATCAGTTGCCGTGTTTGGGTTGGCTGAAGTGACGTGGTGAGAGGCTGTGAGCTACAAGAGGCTTACTCGCGCCGAGTGAGTTTCGCCACTGGGGAGGTGGAGGGGGCGGGCGCTCATTAGGAAAAAGGCCTGGCTCCTACAGGGAGAGGCTCCCATATAAAGGTCTCTGGACACCGGACGTGTCGCACGCTGTGCTCAGGTGTGTGATGACAGCGTAGTGCTTGGTATGAAGCTGTTCCCATTCAGCCGGCACCCTCAGGCTTAAGAAGAAAGAGCAAAGCCAGCAAGCATTGGTGCAGTTTTAATTTCTAGCCGCCTGTGTAAAACTTGATGTTCAGCTTCCTGCTTTCCTCGCCCTGACACTGATTTGTATCTGTAGGTCTTGTATGGTGGAAGAGTCTGGAACACTGGAGTCTCAGCTGGAAGCTACAAAGGTTTGTGCTGCTTTATCTTCATCTGCATTCTTCCAGTTATTTGGGAGCAGATTCCTCCTCGGTGAGACTTGTCCTTTGTCCTTACATGTCTGGCTCCTTTCCCCCCCGTCAGAGAAAGCATCAGGAGATCCGGGCAATGAGAAGTCAGCTGAAGAAGATCGAGGACCTTGGGGCAGCAATGGAAGAGGCGTTAATCTTGGATAATAAGTACACAGAGCACAGCACCGTGGGGCTGGCACAGCAGTGGGACCAACTGGATCAGCTGGGCATGAGAATGCAACACAACCTTGAGCAACAAATCCAAGCCAGGTGAGTGATTTGGAGGTGCTGGGACGATGGTTCCACAGTCTCATGGGCCTTCAGTGATTTGTCTCATTCTCACTTCTGCTTTAGAGCACGCGGTTACAGTAACTACGCCGATGTGCCAACGCGCTGCCAGCAGCCTCAGATATTACACAATCCCGCCTTTTTGTTTGTGCAATGTCGGCAGAGATTACATTGTAAAAATGACATTGATTAATAGTTTATGATCTATGCCAATGCCCCATGCACTGAGAGCATACATGCATAATTCTTGTTCATGGATACAAAGTTGCCAATTTCAAGAGGGTTTGTTTAGCCTCATTATGGACTTTTAAAGACCTATTTATTTAAAAAAAAAATTGCACCACTAACTAGAGATCGTTTCTCTTGTCTCCATAAATCAGCCAGACTTGCAAAGTAATGTTTTTATTCAATGTCTTTCAGAAACACAACTGGTGTAACAGAGGAAGCACTCAAGGAGTTCAGTATGATGTTCAAGTGAGTACTGTTCATTGTGGCCGTGACCTGAAACCCCTTTTAGCAAAGCTGGTTAAATTGCAGACTGCGTGGTCTGTGCCACGCTGAAACCGAGTACTGTGACCGTAGCACATATCACCACTTCCACATCTGCAACCATCTTCTATTTTTCCAGGCATTTCGACAAGGATAAGTCAGGCCGTCTTAATCACCAGGAGTTTAAGTCTTGCTTGCGGTCCCTTGGATATGATCTTCCAATGGTAGAGGAGGGAGAACCAGACCCAGAGTTTGAAGCCATTCTGGATACCGTGGATCCCAACAGGTACGTGAGCATCGGATTACCCAGAATCCCTTACTACGAACGAGTGGAAACAAGCTCCTATTTCCTTCCCTGCCTCTGAGGTATTTTGTCTGTGCTTGCAGGGATGGGCACGTGTCGCTGCAGGAATACATGGCGTTCATGATCAGTAGGGAAACCGAAAACGTAAAGTCCAGCGAGGAGATCGAGAGCGCTTTCAGAGCCCTGAGCGTGGAGCAGAAACCGTATGTCACAAAGGAAGAGCTTTACCAGGTAAGAGATCCGAGATCCGAGCTCCGTGTGCGCAGTGTTCTCAGCCTGAAAACTAGAACAGATTTTAATGTTGGCGTTTCCACGCTAGCGAGTGCGGGAACTTAAATGTAACAGAACGCAGAAATCGAATGGGTAACTTACCGTTTCCACGTTTCCTTTATTTTCAGAATCTGTCACGTGAACAGGCAGATTACTGCATCTCGCACATGAAACCATACATGGACAGCAAGGGTCGCGAGCTGACCACGTCATATGACTATGTTGAATTCACGCGCTCCCTATTTGTGAACTGATGTAGCAGACCTAAAGCCTTGCTCGTGTGTGCCGTCTCTGGCTGTGCATGTTTCTCTCGCTTTCCCCTCGTACTCCCACTGTATCTACATTGTTTTAGCCGACTGAAGAAGCAATATAAGCAGTGCGCTTTAATAAATGCTACTAACCCACGGTGAAGTCTCTTTACTCAAGTACACAGGCGTACAAGCTGCGACCAGTTCAGTGAGACAATCACAAGTTCATATTATGGTCCTAAAAATGTTCACATGTGCCCCCGATATGTAACGTGAGGTTTCCTATTGATCACAAATATATTTTTTCCAGAAGTAACTTTTATTGTTCTCATGCATTTTTACACACTGTACATTTGTCAGACAATAACAGATACAAATCGGTCTGCGGTCGTTTTTTTTGCTTGGTGGTTCTGCCTCATCCCATGAGCCTCAGTCTGTGACCTTGCTGGCTATTTCATCCAGGAACATCACCTCCCGGGCTCCTTGTTCTGTGAAGTCAGAACTCAGTTGCCATATCTTGACAATCCCATTTGCATCACCCGCTGCCAGGAGTTGGGTCTGTGTGTGATTAAACTCCAGACAGTAAACGGGTCTCCCGTTGGCAGTCTGCTTGATGCACAGTGAAGGCTTCTGGGAGCTTTTTGCAAGGTCAAACAGCAGCAATTCCCCTTCAGTGATAAAAAAAAAGAAAAGTTACTCATTGTAACCTAAAGCAGCGGTGCGCAAACTGGAGGACGCGACAGTTGCAAAGGCCCCGCGCTCTTCCCCCTCCACGCGAGGCCTCTGCCACCTCAATTTACCGGGATTCAGTAAGCTTCTGGACGCGGTGTCATTTGTGACGTGGGCATCGCCATAGTAACGTGTCAAATGACGCTGTGGGGGTCACGTGACGTCATTTGATACCAGGTCACGGGGGGGGCGTGTGCGCGCTGGGGCTGGCACGGGGGCGCTGCGCAAACTTTGCACTCCCCTGGCTTAAAAGCATAACATATGTCACTACATATCCCTTCTATAGAAATCTTATCTCCATTAAAGTTCTGTATGTACATTCACACACGGGTTCTGACGTGGCTGCTATACTGTAATAAGATGTTTTAAACTCATGAAATACAGTATATGAACCCTAAAGCATTGCCAGAACAGAAACGTGTATACTGATAGTCATGTAGAGCAGGGGTGGCCAAACTCGGTCCTTAATGGCCACCAACAGGCCAGGTTTTATGGATATCCCTGATTCTGCAAAAGTGGCTGTCATTAACTGAGCCACCGGTGCTGAAGCAGGGATCCTTAAAACCTGACCTGCTGGTGGCCCTTGAGGACAGAGTTGGGCAGCCCTGGTGTAGAGGGAAATTTGATTTGTAAATTCAATGCTGCAGTTTCCTGCTGTGTTCTGGAATAAGTAAAGAGGGACACATCTCTAACAAGGGGGGCAGGGGGGGGGGCATATGCCTGAAGTGGCTCATTTAGAACTTCTGGAAGACCTCAGATGCAAAATCCAGACGCACTCACCTTCGCCTGAAGCTGCGGCGAACACTAAGGGTCGCACAGGTGACCAACGGATACTAAAGAGATACTTCTCAGAGAGTTGCAGAGAAGCCAGAGGCTTGGCCTGTAGCATGGAGTATAGATGCGCATGTCCGTCAGTCCCTGCACTCAGAAAGAGGTTCCTAAATTGAAAAGAAATTCAATATGTTGTGTGTATTGGGGTATCACACTCAATCCTCAAGGGCCACTAACAGGCCAGGTTTTGACTGAGCCACCTGTGCTGAAGCAGGGATATCCATAAAACCTGGCCTGTTGGTGACTTGAGGACGGAGTTTGAGACCCCTGCTCTAATCCAAACTATTATTCTTCATTGGAGTGATTATAATCTCTGCCAAACGTATGTCCCGTTGCCTGAACTGACCATCACCATGGCCACCCCCCCTAGCACCAATAGCAGAGACATGTTAAATATTGATGATTTACATAATTAAACTATTTCCATAGCAACCAAATGAATTGCAGAGTTTATTTAATATTTACCCAAGAGATAAGACTAAACTGTTCTGACAGACTTTCCTTTTGTTAATTATTTATACTTCCATCATTAGCTAGAGTGATGCAGAAAAAAAAAACACATTACCATAGAAGTGGCATTTACATGGACACACGCACAGTAATTTTTACACCAGAAGTAAAAGTTACTTTAAGGAATACCATTAATAAATTATTAAAATAAACGTGTTAAGTAAAAAGGCCCCGTACCTATGGAAGGGTGAACAGTCAACACCGTACACGGGTCCCCCGTGTGGAGAGAAGGTGAACTGCGCCGGTGCTTTCAGGGGGACGGAGGTGGTGGTGCTGCTGGTCAGGGCTGTGGTCTGGGCAGCGGCAGAGCACTTCAGCAGATATCCTCCTTCCACCCCCACGATGAACAGACTTGGGTCAAAGTGTGAGGAGGAGAGAGAAGTCGCCCCGACAGCGGTGTCACCGCGGCCATGCTGCAGGGACACAAAGTTGGAGTCCAAGCCAGAATTCGCAATCAGAATAGAAACTTTACCAGACTTTTGCTTATAGAAAATAAAATGGTCTTAAAGCAGCAAAACGTGAACTCTTATGGGGTTTTTTTGTTTTATTTAACAGTTCTGTAGTTTTAGATAGTGACTTTTTTTTTTTCAACTTTAATGCTCTTTTTAATACGTTTTAAAAAAATTTGCAACACTTTCCTGTTGGTGGTAATTTGTTGCCAATGTTCCCAGCAGTTTGAGCTGTAAACTGTAACAATGTTACCTTGGTAATAAGGATACATAGTAGCTGCTGAGTTACACTGACTAAAGCAGCCATTATGTTAGGCACGCCATCAGGATGTTCACAGATTTATAACAAGAGCACCAAACGATTGCCAGCTCGGGTAAGAATACAGAATTAGACATGGTCACAGGCTTTACATATACAAATAATAAAAAGGGGGGAGTATTATTGCTGCGTTAATGCCTTTATTACTAGGAGAGACTGCGCTACTTTACCCTCCACTTGAAAAGGGGAGTTAAAGGAATACGTAAAAAGAAAAATATCACAAATATGGAAGTCCTTAAACGTATTACTGGACAACTGCTTTATCAGTATGTACCCAACGCTAATTAAAGGAAGGGGGCGTGATAGGGATATTTATTTCATACATAAATTATTCTGATTCATATTCGTATTGGAGAAATGTAATCAAATTGTGTGTACATTAAAAAAACAATCTATTGTCCAAGAGAGAATAATGAAATAATAATAATAATATGTCAATAATAATAATAATGAAATCCCTGTCCCCACAGCAGGAATGACCTTGTTTATCTTTGTGTTGTTCGGTATCTGCTGTGCTACCAGTGCGAATCCATCCAGTAATACCAGCCGTCCCGCCTTCTCCATCTGCCACGTAAGGATCTTCCCGTCCGTAGAGATACTCAGGACCTGGAGCCTGTGACCTTGCGACTGATCCTGCAGCCAACCAACCTGACCGGAGCAGAGGAGTGCAAATTCACCACTGAGGTTTCCCATAAACCTTAAGGATCTAAACGACCTCCTCCATTTATAAGATGCAGCCTTCTTCCACAAGGCTGATGAGAATTTATTGAAAGGGGGCGGGGGTGAATCCACATACAAACTCACTGTTGCATGCATACCTGGTAAACCGCATCTGTATGAGTGTCGGGCGTAAGTCCTGTTCTTCCAATCAAAGGGTCATCTGTCCGACTTGTGTCCCACGCCAACACCTCTCCATTAAAAAGGCCACCTGTAGGATGGTGACAAAGGAAGTGTTACGTTATTTTAGTAATGGGATCCATCCCATACTGAATACTAACACCACTAACGTGTAGAAATACAATCTTCTGCATCCTTCCTAGAGAAAATGTGAATTTAGATAACTCCTGATTGTTAATTTAAGGCATCCTCCTACTTGTAGGGTATAAACGCCCTTTTAACGTGATATTACCAGAGGATGCTCTTAAGTGTTTGAAAGGAACAGGTATCACATTGCAGGGCTTTACCTGTGATATTATGTGTGATATTATTATGTATAATCTATACATTATGTGTGAGCAGGAAGGACAGCCACTGCATGGTTTTCAGTCTGGTCATTGAGTAATAGAAGTGTTAGATATTTTGATATTTGTAGTGGTACCGAATATTAAATCGCACGCAGAAAATGGGGCTTATATCTGTGAAAGGATCATTGTTACATTGAACATTTCGGCAATTCCATTGTTCACATTTTAAACGATTGACAATGCAATGCCAGACTTACCAGCTATAAGCGATGGCTGTGAAGGGTGGAAGGCCAAACACATGACTGAACTGGGAACATCCAATACAGTATCGGGGTGATTTGGGTTTAGACCTCTGCGGTCCAAATTCCACGTACAAACATAGGACTTTTCTGTGCTCCAGTCCCCATCACCTAATCTAAAAGTGGCAAAGCAACAAATTGTGCAATCAAACACACGCCAGCAAAATCTAGAAAGAAAGTATTTATGGAAATGCAGGTTTCATTAAAAGTATCAGAACATCTAATAGTGTAAACTCCATCTCTGAACAGAAAAAAATCTGGGATGAAAACCCATTGCATTTAGTGTTCACTTACTAAAAGAGGATGTTCATAGCAATACCCTTAGTAAGGTCACGGTCTTACCTGCCATATGAACAGGCAATAACTGACCCAGTAGAGTTCCAAGTGACACTGGTGACCTGGAGCTGTCGACCCAAAGCTTCAGGATACTGCAGGCTCTGCAAGCAGGCCACCTAATTGGTGAGACCACAAAGATCCCTGAGAGAACGGAAAACATGACAGGCGGAGCTGCAGTGAGATCTGTTGACATAGGTCCATGCCTCTATCAATGGGGAAATGCCCTAATACCCAGCTGAAAAATATCTAATGTTTCTATGTTCTCTCTGGTCAACATGTTCATTCTGATGTACAATGACATAAAAGAAATTACCAGTGGTATCTGCTCCTCCCAGTTCACCTCAAAGCCATCGAACGCATGACTTTTCCAGTTTTTCTTCAGCTCCTTTATCATAACTCCTTCCACACGTTGCAGAAAATGCCCCAGGCTGGGATAATCCAGGAGAGGACCGAGATCCATACCCAAGGTTCGCTGGTCCTCCTTCTGCTCGGTCTGGGTGCCGGCCACACTGACACCATACACCTGGGAAGAGGCCTCCTTTGTGGTGACGGGGACAGTCTGAGCGCTTCTCTGTACAAAAGAACAACACATCCGTTAAGTCTCTGACCCTGACTGAGGACGGACACTAAAATATAGGGATTATAGAACGGCTAATATCCCAGCCTGAAAAACACCCACGCATTTCACAATTACACTTTCAGTATTTTAATGTATTTCATATTGACAGGGTTCTGCCAATTTGAAATACATACACATTACAGTGTGTTAGTGTGTGTAATCGTGTGCAAGTGTGGTCCGGACCAACACTGCTTGCTCACGCGGCAGACAACCTCACTTCAAACGATTCCTTCTCTATAGTTTGAAATCCATTAAGCAGCCTCACGTGACCTCTATGCGTTTCGCACGTAGTGCTTCGTCAGGTCACGTGATGAGGCTGCCCGTGGAGTTACATACCATATTGCAGCCAATAGCAACAACGCAATGGGTGTCGTTCTCTTAATGATTCCAAAGTGAATAAGTAATCAGCTGCATAGAGGCAGTGATCACCAGCATTGCCTATAATGCTGCCGTGACCTCCTGACGAAGCACTACGTGCGAAATACGTGGAGGTCACGTGAGGCTGCTTCGTGGATTTCAAACTGTAGAGAGGGATTCGTTTGGGGAAGTGAGGTTGTCTGCGGTGTGAGCGAGCAGTGTTTGTCCGGACCATTTACATCCACTGCACCCAGCTGTGTAACCAGAGCTCTCCGACATTTATCCCTTGCTTTTTGGGCAATTGTCAGTTTATTAATTTATATACTATTACTGTTATTATTATTATTGCATTGTAATCATTGCCTATGCTTTGGTTTTATTGTGTATGTTAACCCCTTGTGTTATTTTTTATTAAAGATATATTTTAGCTGCTTAGTGCGCCGTGTGTGTGTGTGTGTATATATATATATAATATAATAATAGCGCTTTTACAGAGACATTTTGCAGACACAGTCCCTGCCCCGTGGAGCTTACAATCTATGTTTTTGGTGCCTGAGGCACAGGGAGATAAAGTGACTTGCCCAAGGTCACAAGGAGCCGACACCAGGAATTGAACCAGGATCCCCTGCTTCCAACTCTCAGTGCCAGTCATTGTCTTTACTCGCTGAGCCGCTCCGTCTCTCATATATATATCAAATGGAAATACAACTGTATGCTCATTTGCATGTCTTAGGCAGGTCTGCAACCCCGCCTTTCACCATTATCACTCAGCACACTGCACTTCCACTGCAGCAAGGGATTCTGGGAAATGACAGGCAAATGAGCACACAGTGCTATATATATATATATCTATCTATATCTATCTATATATATATATATATATATCTGCCCCAGATTAAGTCTTTCACAGACGAAACGCATAGGGTGAGGGTCTCTGAATAGATCTCCCTGTCCGTCTGAAGTAAGGACATTTTATTTTATGTCTCTGGTTTTAAACATTTTATTTTCTTGCCAGTGCTGCAAAGCCTTAGGCTAAGGCCCCGCTCCCTCCGTCAGCGCTCCCGCACTGCAGACAGGCGGGGCGCTGACATACACAGACCGCGATATGCGGTCTGTAGGGAGCGGGAGTGGGAGGGGGGCGGCAGTGGGAGGCTTGAGCGGGAGGGGGGCGTGGCTTGAGCGGAGGGACCCGCTACTCTCCCCCCCCCTCCCTCCCTCCACGGGCTCGGGCTGGAGCTGCTGATGGAAGCAACACACACACACACACACTCATACACAGACGCAGGCACTCTCTCACACACACACACACACACGCACGCAGGCACTCATACACATACACACACACACACACACACAGACAGACAGAGGCAGGCACTCACGCACTCAGGCACACACATACACATACACAGACAGGCACTCACGCTGCTTTCCCTCCACACTCCTCCCCGCTCCCCGAATCCTCCCCGCTCCCCGAAGCCTCCCCTCCTCCCGAAGCCTCCCCTCCTCATTGGCTCACAGCCACACCACGTGACGCGTCAACGCTAGGGATCACAATTCTCTTGTATCCCGTAGCGGCTGACGCGTCACAGCGCGTAGTGAGCTGTGCAGCCAGGGGGGACCGGGACCGGCTCGGGAGGATTCCCCTGCTGGTGGGGAAAGCCCGTGCAGCCGCCCGCGCCGCCTGGCGCAGCGGGTCCCAGCCCTTATTGAAGGCTATTGGGACTGTGTAGTTTACTTTCAACCAAGGGAACTTCAGTGATTGTGAACACAGTATGTAACCTGAGAGGAGTTCCTGACACCACCAAGCCCTCTGCTGCAATCACAGAAAAGATTTTATCCTTACATGCCTGTTTATTTCAGCTACATTGTAAGTAGCCACTTTTCGAGCGCTTTATTTATATGATAAAACATACTTCACCATATAGGCATTTTTCTCTTTTATAGATCATATCTCGTCCTGGATTCTTATAAGGATATTCTACGTATTTATCCCACAGGTGTTAGACATTTAACCACCTGTTGTCTCTGATTTGCGCCTTTTGTATGCTATTTGTGTTGTGTACATCCATTACATTACGGCAGCGCTCATTTGACACCATTTAACTATTGTTGATACAGCTCAACTCTGCTACAACGCGGTGTGAGCGTGGCTCCCGAATATTATTATTTTTTGCCAAACTTTACACACACACATACATACATATAGCCTCCCCCCCCCGCCTACCTCTGGTGGTGCTGGGGCTGCTGGGGAATCATGGTGGGGCTACTGGGGGATCGTGGTGGGGCTGCTGGGGGAATGTGGTGAGGCCGCTTGGGGCTTGTGCTGGGGCTGCTTGGGGGAACGTGCTGGGGTTGCATTTTTTTTTTTAATTAGCGCGATCCTGGTTATAACGCGGTCGGCTTGGGTGGACCCCTAATATCACGTTATAACGGGGTTCAGTTGTAATTAGTTTTGCGCACCTTATTTTGCCTTTTTCCAAAATATATATATGTATATAAATCATGGATATCTGGCACTCCTATAATGATAGAATAACCTGGTGCTTGTGTCATAAAAATAATAAAGCCTACATTACCAGCAAAGGTAAAGAGACAACAGCACTCAGAAGGTGTAAACAGCAACAAACTGTATTAAAGAAACTTGCACATATAGCAAACGCTTCGGTCCGCTGAACGGGACCTTCCTCCCTGAGACCTTACCCAAACCTGAGACCCAGGCAAAGAATGGGGCAGCACATCGCAGGTACGTAGATCAAAAGATCATTTATCCACACATAAATCAACGTTTCGGTCCCCCAAAACGGGACCTTCATAAGAGCGGTGCTTTTTTGGGGACCGAAAAGTTGTTTTATGCTGTGATAAATGATCTTTTCATGCATGTAATTATTAATAATTATAATTAATTATACCTGCGATGTACTTAAAAATACAAAAAAAAACACAGTACTTGCACTGACCCAGTATTAATAATTGTAAGTGTTGCTAAGGAGGAAAGGGCGAGAGCCTATTGTTTTTAAACTTCTCTCCCCCCTTCCATATAGATCATTAGATATACATGACACCGGAGGTGGGTCTCACCGATTCATACCGGGACCCCTGGGATTTCCGCCACACAGACTCGGCCGCCGCCCCCTCCAGCACCTCGTCGGTGAACATCGCTCGCCCCCCTCACAGCCCGGCCCCAGCCGGACTCCGCGTTACCATGGCAACCAGCAGCCGCCAGGAGGAGGGGCGCGGCGGTGACGTCACGGGCGCGCGACCTGTGTGACGCACACCTCCCGAGGGTGTTCGTTCGGTAGGATTCTAGGTTCTTCCGAATGAGAGGACACCTGTGGCCCGGGAGGGAGGGGGGGGGATAACACGGTGATGTCGAGAGAAATATAAACATGCCACCCGAGGATGAAAGGAACCGGTCACCGAAGGTCCCCCTCCGCCATCTTTGATCAGGGCAGCAGCTTCAACCCCATAACGTCACCGTACAGTGCACAATGCCCTAGCCAGGGTGCTGCCAGACACAAAGATGGCGCAGCAGGTGGTCGCTGTGCCACGTGACTAGGAAACAGAGGGCTTCTGGGTAACTGAAGCAGCCATGACGACAGGACCTGGAGAGCAACTTTCAGCACCAGGCTCCAGCACATGGGCCTGTCACTGGGCTTCAGTGTCATCATCCAGTGACCCAAAGCAGTGGGATCTGGGGTCACCACGTGACATTGTAATGGTTGTGTAATAACAAAGGAGGGAGTGATACCTTTGATTGGAACAACAAGTAGTTTATCTGTTACAAGCTTTCCAACCTCTCTGGTTAAGACCTGATGAAGGACCTTGAGAGGTTGGAAAGCTTATAACAGATCAACTACTTGTTGGTCCAATAAAAGGTATCACACCCACTTACTCCCTCTCCCTCCTCTGTTACTACTCCCTCTCCCACCTCTGTTACTACTCCCTCTCCCTCCTTTTTACTACATGGAAGAAAGCCAAGGACCAACACAGCTACCCACTCTTCTTTGCTGACTTGTGTTAGTGAGACTCCATTAAAGCTGCTATTCAAGCTGCCGCGGCCCTAACATACAATGGCTGGCTAACCACAGCCAACTATAACTGCCCCCACTATATTACGGGCCTTACATGGAGCAGGAACCTGCGTGAAAGCTTGCACTCTTTATAAACATCAGTTAGCCATTGTATCAGATTGGGAGTGTATATATTCCCTGATAGCTTTGAGAAGCACCTCACAGATATAAAGATCTGGTTGTATAGCCTTATGTGTGACTCCCCACTGTGGCTGAAATCCACCAGGCAGATATAGTCAGTAATGAAATGCAAGCTGGTTGAATGGTCTTTCAATTCCCTTTAACATGTCTCAGGGTCATTGTGCTTTTGTTTTAGATTTCTATACCCCTACAGAGCAAGGTGCAGAGGTGTCAAAGACATGAAACCTCTACCTAATGAATGCCTTTAGCATTTCTTTGTTATGCACAAGGGAACAGTTCAGGGAGACTTGGGTCTTGTTAGCTTCAATAAGAGTATAGATGAGAGGAAGGTTCTTTTGTTATTACACAGGACTGCTACTAAACGTGTACCATCCCTTACACATACCCCCTACTCCCTCTCCCTTCTCTGTTACTACATGGAAAAAGGGACCAGCACCTCTCCCCACCCTTCTTTGATTACAGTTATATGCTAAATAATAGTTTTTCCTGTTAGCAATTAAACTTTTTTTTTTTGCTTTTCCTACACTTATATAATTTTTTATTTATATATATATATATATATATATATATATATATATACAGTATCTCTTTCAAAATTCATTCTTAAACCCCTAATAGATACATGTAAAACATGAATGATCTGATGGAGAGAGGTGATTTTGACGTCCTAGTTGGTTCTGGTTCTGGTGAAGGTTAGGTTTGTTTTTAATTACAACACCTTTCCATAGATTATTCACTTAGACTGTAAGCTCTTCCAGTCAGGAACTCCTAATGTTTTCTTCTATGTCTAGCACTACTACAGTACAGCAGGGCCCCGCTTCTCGGCGCTCCGCTTTTCGGCGATCCGCTGATACGGCGGCACCGAGAAGGGGGCCGCCATGTTGAATTTAAAATCACGCATGCGCAGGTCGCACATGCGCAGAACGGCGAAAATGCCGGTTTGCGCATGCGCAGCACTGAAAATCGCCGGATCCACTTTCCGGCGATTTTCACTATACGGCGGGCCTCTGGAACGGAACCCGCCGTATACCCGGGGCCCTGCTGTACACAATATGTCTCCTATAACTTTGTCACATGTATTACTGCTGTGAAGCTTGATGTGCATGGACCGCACTATCCAAATAAAGATATACTGCCATACATTATGTTTATACAGTGAAAGCCATGTATGCAACGCTTGGAAGACGCCATCCAAGTGGGTCTTCTTCCTTTTTGCAATGTTTTTATTTTTTTTAACATAGGATGAAAGTAGAGGGTTCCCGTAGCTGAACCCCATTCATCTCAGCTCCGGGGACCCCCTGCTTCCAAAGACACCTCCGTGGGGGGTGCCGGTAGCAGCTCGGCTACCAGGAATCACGTAACAGCGGAGTTTCAAAGCTCCCGCGCCCTGCTGGCCAATAGGAAGCCGCGACATCATTCGGTGATCCTATTGGCCCATGTGACACGAAAGCTTTAAACTTTGGCGAGACACCGGAGGTCTGTATCTCAGGAAGCAGGGGGTCCCCAGAGCTGAAATTAATGGGTTTCATATCCGGAGACCCCCTGCTTCAAACCTATGTAAAAAAACCATTGCCTGCTTGGATTGCTTCTTTAAAGCAGAAGAATGCAGACAATGTAACATACAGGGAGTTACATACACAATCAGGCAAGAGCATAAATGGGGAGGATGATGACCCAGGGAGTAATCCGATTGCCAATTCTTGGAGTCAGGAAAGAATTTATTTATCCCCTTATGAGACATCATTGGATGATATGACACTGGGGTTTTTTGTGTTTGCCTTCCTCTGGATCAATATGCTGTAAATACGGATATAGGATAAAGTATCTGTCGTCTAAATTTTGCATAGGTTGAACTTGATGGACACATGTCTTTTTTCAACCTCATCTACTATGTAACTATGTTACTATATAATAAAGAAACATTTCTCCCTGCACATAGATTTTTTTTTCCCAAGCGTTAGGCAGTGGGATGGAGCTAGTGCGGGCACACAGCGGAGGTTGGCACGTGAACAGGACTACTGCAGACTTTGGTGCTCTTTAAATTAAAAAAAAAGCAGCTAGAAGGAAAATAAAAAAAAATAGCCTTGCTGATTTACTTTTACTAGAACAAGAGGTCGTTTTCTGAACCTCGGGGGCGGCGAGACAAGGAGAAATGTGAGGACGCACATCTTCAGGGGAAAGAGTGGGGGTTCGTGAAATGGCCGCACAGCAGACGTGGTAGACAGAGGCCAATGAAGTAATTCAAAAACGTGCTTGGGATAGACATAATGGTATATGGTATATACTCCGTAAACGACATTGCTTCATCTTTTATATAAAGGTAAGGAGCGATGCGTTGTGGAGGCCAGCGGCAGGATGTTCAATACGTCTCTAGTGATTCCGCGCCATTGATCTGGATTTAGGGCGGCTTTTTGGGCTTCGGCTGCTGTGAAGTGGAGCGGTTTGAGACCTTGCGCCACCTGGTTCGACCACGTTTTCTTTGGCGCATTTCAGTCCACTTTCCAGCCTATGGGTCGTGTGGTGTTGAGGCGCTGGTATGGTAGTCTGGTGATGTGAGTGCAGAGAAGAGCCACCAAATTAATAAAGGGGATGGACAATCTGATTTACGAGGAGAGGCTAGCTAAATTAGATTTGTTTACATTAGAAAAGAGGCGTCTAAAAAGGGATATGATAACTATATACAAATATATTCAGGGACAACTCAAGGAGCTTTCAAAAGAACTATTTATCCCAAGGTCAGGACAAACGACACATCCCTTAAGGTTGGAGGACAGGAGATTTCACCAGCAACAAAGGAAAGGGTTCTTTACAGTAAGGGCAGTTACAATGTGGGATTCATTACCCATGGAGACTGTGATGGCAGATACAATAGATCTGTTCAAAAAAAGGTTGGACATCTTTTTAGAAAGGAAAGGTATACATGGGAAGGATGTTGACCCAGGGAGTAATCTGATTGCCAATTCTTGGGAGTCAGGAAGGAATTTATTTTCCCCTCTATGAGATATCATTGGATGATATGTCACTGGGGTTTTCTGTTTGCCTTCCTCTGGATCAATACACTGTAAGTACGGATATAGGATAAAATATCTGTCGTCTAAATTTAGCATAGGTTGAACTTAATGGACGTGTCTTTTTTTCAACCTATTCTACTATGTAAATATGTATGTGTGTAACTATGTATGTGTGTAACTGTAAAATGGGCACCAAATTTCACAGATCCTGAAAGCCAATGGCATCGTCATTGCTTCCAGCTTCCTATTGGAAAACACTGATAACCACACCGGTGAAGATAGTGCCGTTCAGGCCTGGAAGACCCCCATTCCAATGTTCTAAAACCAATAATGTAGGAATGCTTTTTTAACCCTTTGAATGTAGTCACCATGGGGGATGTCACACTGAGGGCCTCAGGACGTAGTGACTATGTCATGCCCGGGGAGGGTGTTTTGTTTTTGTTTGAATCACGTCCGGCGTTCCCGTAAAGCGCAGAACACGTTCCAACCGGTAAGGAAACGCTCCAGTTTCCTCCAAAATGGCCGCCTAGTTTATTTATTATTTATTTAATATATAAAATATTTTACCAGGAAGTAATACATTGAGAGTTACCTCTCGTTTTCAAGTATGTCCTGGGCACAGAGTAAAACAAATAATACATGGTTACAAGTACAGTTACATAAATGAACAGGGTATACATTATATACAAGACATTGCATGCACAGTTAAAGAAAATATATATTATGAGCGTATGAAACAGTTACAGACCAGGTTAAAATGTGAGACAGCCTTAGATTTGAAAGAACTTAAACTGGTGGTGGATGTGAGAGTCTCTGGTAGGTTGTTCCAGTTTTGGGGTGCACGGAAGGAGAAGGAGGAACGTCCGGATACTTTGTTGAGCCTTGGGACCATGAATAGTCTTTTGGAGTCTGATCTCAGGTGATAAGTTCACGTGACTGCACCGTTTCAGAGGGGACGAGGCACTCAGACCCTTGAAGGGTTAATTATTATAGCACTCTATAGGGGTTTGGTTGTAACCACACTGGCAAATATATCCCAATTATTTTCAGGTAAGACTGGATGGGAACCCGCTTAAAAACGAGAAGTAACTAACTCTCCTTGCATCGTTTCCCGGTAAAATATTTTATTAATAAATAAAACGCGTGAGAACCCTTTTATATTCTATGGACTTGGCTTGGGTGGAGGGAATGTTTTCAGGGAGAAAGTACACCCCTTCCCATCTTTTTAACTTAGGAGGTTCTGGCAATTTGCTGAATGGACAACTCATTGCAGTTGCTTCCCCTCATACAGAGGTAACAGGAAGGGTTCACAGTTTTAGTGTTAGGACCTGCATTTTTGGTTTACCTTGACGTTTGGTATGCAGGCTTACGACGCTTTGGCCAAAAGGTTTAACTAAAAAAAACAAGTAATTACTCTCATTATTCAAGTATTTAAACTTTATACTTATTACCATATATGTTTTGTCAATTTGATGTAGCATTGGGCACCCCTGTCTTTTGTTGTAGAAAGTACAAGTTATAAGCATGGGGCAGTCCTACCTGTAGGACGAGGCTGAATCCTGCCCGGAGGAACTCCCCGTTAATTTAGGAGTTGGTACTGTACCTGTGGGGCACCATTACGGAGTTGGACTTGATCATTTAATTTATACGTCAGTTACCAGGCCAGTAAGGAACCAGACCGGAGCTTTGTAGTGAGAGGGGGTGGTTTAGAGTCAGGGCCTCACCAGTGACGCTTCCTCCTTTGCTGGGTCTCTGGTTTGATGCTACCCCCTTCCCTCCCGGGTTTCGGGTCTAGCACAGAGCCTGCATTTACCCCACATATATTTTGCCTTATTACATGTACCACGGACTATCTAAAACTCCCTGATAGATTTGTTATACTGTTCCACCAAATTCTAAGGATTTCATCAGCCTGCTAACTTGTGGCAATATTCTGTTGCCCAGGATTTCTGGAAGCACCAATCAGGGATTCACTTCCCCTACTTTTTGCAGCCCTTCCTAGGACCGAAGTGTACAAATTACCTTGACACAGTACTTAAGTAAAACAGTTAAGAGTGATTAAATCTTTATAAGGAAGCCAAGTACCCTAATAAGTTTTTTGTGACCCGCTATACCAGGGGTGGCCAATTCCATTCCTCAAGCGGCCACCAACAGGTCAGGTTTTAAGGATATTCCTGCTTCAGCGCAGGTGGAGCAGTTGAAGACTGATTGAGCCACCTGTGCTGAAGCAGGGATATCCTTAACCTGACCTGTTTGTGGTTCTTGGACTGGAGTTGGTCACCCCTGCGTTCTGGGAACAATTAGCCAGTATGGTTATCATAGAAAGATCTGTGCTCAGGGAGTATATTCAGTGGAATAATTTAGAATATGATACTAGAGAATAAAGCTGTTACAGCAAAGCTAACAGAACACTTCTCCATCAGGGAGAAACATTACAGGGAGGTAAATGAAATTGTGGCGTTTATAAATGTGTAAGGAGTTTAACATTGCTTTCTTGGGAGGAAAAGGGTGGTCAAAATCAGTCCTCAAGGGCTACCAACAGGCCAGGTATTAGGCATATCCCTGCTTCAGCACAAGTGGCTCAGTCATTGACTGGGCCACTGATTGAGTCACCTGTGCTGAAGCTGGGATAGCCTTAAAACCTGACCTGTTGGTGGCCACCCCTGGGTTAGTAGAAAGCGCTAGTCTTAAACGGGACAGGGCATATTCAATCCCCAGTTTGCAGTAAGCAGCTTCATATAATTATTAACTCCCATCACCGCTAAGGCAGCTCGTGAGGCAATGCAAGCGTATCTGCTGTCGAGTGATCTCCGCCAGCGGCATACCCAGCAATGAAGCAGTTAACATTGGTGTGCCCTGCATGCAGTACCACAAGGACCATCACCCCCCCCCTCCTCCAAGCAATAAGGGGCCCATTTCTACATTGCGCCCAGCAGCAGCAAGCTAACAATAGGTGCACTGCCATGGAGTGCTGTGCTGTTCAGTGAAAGGCATTAAAAGGGGATGGGAGACTTTTCAGAATCGCACAGGCTCTTTGGGGATGTCAACTAAATTATGCAAAAAAAACCTGACATAAAGTCCCTGGGCTTCTCTGCATTGTGTTCTGATGCTGAAGACACACACAGCATCTCTCGCTGCAAACCCCCCAAATTTCTGAATCGTGTTTCAAACCCAAGTGTTGTTGAGGGGAAGAAAAAAAACAAAAAAAACCCACAAACATATTTAAGCAAACAACATATTTAAGCAAACAAGGCAATATTTGTGATGTTTACAGTGGAGAAAAGGGAAACACTGTGGAGGCAGCCATCTGAAATGACACCAAGTTCCATGCATCAATCCTGCTGCTGGAATATGTAACTGACTATGGGTGACATTTTTTTGCATCCCACTAAAGATCAAACAAGTTGGACTTGCATGTGAAGCTGATTAACGGTTACATTTAGGAATACGCTTTAAAATGTTATGTGGCAGTTTGGTGGATTGTACAAATGGCTGTAATATGATGAATTGGCTAAACTTAAGTGTGACGCATTGCTAAACAAATCAGACACTTTCTTTTTTTGTATTAGAGTCAAAAGTAGCAATTTTGCATTATTTCCACTTGCAGCAGGGACAATGAATGAGGATTAACATGAGTTGGCCAATTATATATGTACTACCCCAATGACATTGTAATTGCATTTATGCTTATCCTCGTCACTTGCATGCCAAAGATCGTCAGGGTGCAAAATCCAGATTTTAATCTTTTTGATACAGAATTTGAACGTATTAATCAAGAAAATGACATTAGTTTTTTATAGTATTTTGCAACCTCACAATATAATGAACTTAACGACAATTAGATCAATAGTTAAATATTTATTATTGCGTATATATATATATATACACACCTAGTTCTAACCATTTAAAGGTCAACATGATAAATATATATAGTATATTGATATATTTGTTATATCGACCTTTAAATGGTTAGAACTATATATATATATATATATATATATATATATATATATATATATATATATATATATATATATAATGTGTGTAAATGTATATATTTATTTATACAGAAGTTCGCAATCGTCGATTCGTTTTTTTTATTTATATATATATATATATATATATATATATATATATATATATATATATGCATAGACATATATATAATGTGTGTAAATGTATATATTTATTTATACAGAAGTTCGCAATCGTCGATTCGTTTTTTTTATATATATATATATATAGATAGATAGATAGATAGATATATATATATATATATATATATATATATATATATAGACACGTAGTTGTACTCATTTAAAGAGATCACTGTTAGTATGTGATTAGGACACTGCCGCTTTAACGGGTGTCGGTGCACGGGTGGGTGTTGGCCTCGGGTGGGGCCCCCTCACGCGCGCCCTCCCAACGGCGGGAAATGAGCGCGCGACACGCCACCTGTCACCACGTGACCCGCCCCCATCTGTGCCGCTCAGCCTCTCATCGCTCAGCTTTCTACTAGCCAACACGGCGCGTCATCACCCTCCCCCTCCCCTTCCCAACTCAGCGGCGCGCGCAGGAACGCTCCACCTCCAACAGGGGTGGGGGAGCAGGGGGGAGAAAGAGGCTGGGCTCACGCGCGCACAGGCTACGTCCCGTCCCGCCCTTTCCCCCCCTCTCTAAGCCCTCCCTCCCCTCCAAGAGAGGTGGTGCCGTCTCTCTACCCAGAGCGGGAGCGCGTGTTGGTCTCGAGCGCAGTGCGTCCCTCCCCCTCCTTTCTCTCCTCTCAGGTCGGGAGCGAGATCTTCCCTCACACACACAGCAGAGCGGCCATCGCGCCTTCTCCTCCTCTGCCGCCGCTTCTCTCACCTCAAGCCTCGCCGGAGGAAGGAGGGAGACTGCCGAAGCGTCCCTCCTCACCTCCCCCCCTCCGGAGCGGGTTCTGCCTCGCCGAGCAGCTCCCTCCACCCCCCCTATCCCTCGCCTAGGCCCCAGCCTGCAGCCCCCGCCGCTGTCCTCGGCCCTCGCGTTCTCTCGCTCTCTTCCCCTCCCTCCCCCCTCTCTCCTCCGACATGTCGGCGCCGGCGGCGAAAGTCAGTAAAAAGGAGGTGAACTCCAACCACGATGGAGCGGACGAGACCTCAGGTGAGGAGGAGGAGGGAATTGATGGTGATGGTTGGCGGCCTCCGCACAAGCGCCATTTTCCCCCCGCGGCTCGAGGCGCGCGCAGCGGGTGAAGGCCTCGAGAACCCGCCGCCCTCGTGACGGGGGCTAAGTTATCGGTCCCTCTGCCCCACGGACGCCGTGTCAGCCGTGGGGTGGGTGAGTGGGAGGGAGGGGGGGGGGGGTGTTGCGCAGGAACCCGCGGTCTCGGCTCATTGTCCTCCGCCATGATGCTTCCGTCCCCATCCGCATGGCGTAGGCCGTGGGAGGACGGGGAGGTAGGGTTAACCGAACAGGCCACGCGTGGCTTTGTCTTCCCACTCTCCCCCTCCCCCCGTTGTCTTCGGGATTAGCCCGGAAACGATGAAGGCCTTGGCGACCACGAGGCAGCGTGTCGGCTGTGCCCGGGCGAGCCGCGCGGGTTTTTTTCCCCCGGATGCGTTCCACGTGGGGCCGGGCGCTTGTCTCCAGCTTTCCGCCGCTTCCCTTTATCTGTGTACGTTGTTACCGTGTGCCGCTGCGGGATGTGGCCGTGTAGTTGGTACGGCGGGCATTACACCCTACGTCGGCTACAGGTACACGAGCTGGCCCCACGTGTTTGTTTGATTTTTACCGGCGCTGCCCGCCATAATCTGCAACTTTAAAGATCCCGGCTTTCCCAAGAACAAGCCCTGGAGGGCACAGGATCAGCCGTTTTATCCGAGGTGTATTACATACATAAATTCCCCTAACAAGTGTGTATATATAAATATATCCCCATATCTCTATCTCTCGAGGTTTTAACGTCGAAAGTGACTGGCTTTTATTTATCTGAGCATACAACTATTGTTGCAATCGAGGTATTTCTCGCAGTCCAACTGGTGTATACACGTGTGGCGAAACACATCAGCGGTGTTTCTTTTAGCAGGTCTGTTGTAGCAACGAGCAAGTACATGATATGACAATATTAATGTTTAATACTTGTTTTTCTTTTCAGAAAAAGAGCAGCAGGAAGCAATTGAGCATATTGACGAAGTACAGAATGAAATAGACAGGTACGGTCACATTTTGTCGCCTTGGTGGCAGCATTGCTATGTAGTGCTCTATAATTGTACCTTGTGTAGTTCCTAGACTTTTTTTATGTCCAACGATTACTTATACCATGGGGAATAAGAAAAATATATGTAAGCATGTAGTTAATTATCCAATCTCATACGTTTACTGCCTTTGAATGTCCAATAAAGTCCCATATAAACTATTTGTGTGGGATATTACTTTGAATCCACTTCCTGAAACTTTTTTTGTTTCACTTTCTGTAAAATCGTTTGTTTTTGAGCTATTTTCCCCCTTCTAATGCTGCAAAATTATTCTTTCCTCTAGACTGAATGAACAAGCCAGCGAGGAAATCCTCAAAGTAGAACAGAAATATAACAAACTTCGTCAACCATTCTTCCAGAAGAGGTCGGAGTTGATCGCCAAAATCCCAAATTTTTGGGTCACAACATTTGTCAACCACCCACAGGGTAAGTCACGATCAAATGTAGAAAATATTGCACCTTGTTTGTAAGATTCTCGCTTTGCGAGATTATGCTTGTAGTATTGGATTGTTGACTTGTTTACATCATACTTTCTGAAAATCTATTGATTCTGTGGTTTGGCCTCTTAAGTGTTAAGTCCATTGGAGGCGGGGTCGTCATTAATGGGGTTACTCAGGTGTGTACTCAAATGTGTCGAGCACCATTCAGATATACGACCAACGTCTGCTCAATAATTTGACAATGTGAATTTTATTTATTTAGAATGTTTTTGTTTTTTAACCTGGAAAGAATACATTGTTACCTCATTTTCACGTGTCCTGGACACAGACAGATGACAATAAATCGTTGGACATTAATTTAGACATTTAAAGGACCTTCAGGGAAAATGTTTTATGGGTGTATTGGTTGTCTTACCTTCCCAAAAAAAAACTGGATAACTAAACGTTATATGTCTATTGTGCCAAAGTTTTTTTTTTTATTTCTTGTGTTTATGAAACGTTCACAATGTTAAGTGTAGGGACTACTTAGGATGTGTTTTAAGATTCCTGCTTTGTTTTCTTAGTGTCTGCGCTGCTGGGTGAAGAGGATGAGGAGGCGCTGCATTATTTGACTCGGGTGGAGGTGACAGAGTTTGAAGACATAAAGTCTGGTTACAGAATAGATTTTGTAAGTATCTACTGTATCTCAGGGGGAGTGGTCTTTTAATGACAATGGCCATGATTGTTATTTCCATGCACTTGTATGGTTAGGTGGCCATAGCTGCGTTAATTTTTTTTAAATCACTTAAAGCAGCTTTCCCAGCTCTTATTTGTATTACTGTTTGGAGGGACCTGGAGCTACTATACTAAGAGGGGGGGGGGGGGGGGGGTAGGCGTGGGGAACGAACGTCTGCTGACTTTTTTTTCTTTTTTTTTTTTTTATATATATATAAAAAAAATTGCAGTATTTCGATGAAAATCCATACTTTGAAAACAAAGTCCTCTCTAAAGAGTTTCACTTGAATGAAAGTGGAGACCCATCTTCAAAGTCAACTGAGATCAAATGGAAAGCTGGAAAGGTAAGGAATACAGTATGTTTAGGGCTTTATCTCATTTAAATAGTTGCTTGAAATTAGCTGTGTACATAGGAGAGGTATGTTGACATAAAATGATGTAAGCTTTAGTTGGTCAGATGTACATTGTATTTAGCTGCCTGCTAAAATTCTGTCATTGACATTATTTTTTTTTGTACCTATTTTGTTTCACTTGAAGGAAATCTTGATTTTTGTTTCCTTTCAGGTTTTTTTGTGCATATTGCTTGCATAGTATATCTCAACTGTATTTATTTCCCCTCACTGGCTGCATGATCTAGGAAAAGTACTTCCACGTTTCCCTGATCATACAGCAATGTAATATTTTAGCAGAATGTGGGTTTGACTGAGAATGTTTATTTTCTGTAGGACCTGACAAAACGTTCTAGCCAGACACAGAATAAAGCCAGCAGGAAGAGGCAGCATGAAGAGCCCGAGAGTTTCTTCACTTGGTTCACTGACCATTCTGATGCAGGGGCAGATGAGCTAGGAGAGGTCATCAAGGATGATATCTGGCCTAATCCATTACAGTACTATCTGGTGAGTGTCCAGGCTGCAGAAGAATGGGGGGGGTTATTATGCAGCGTTCAGTTTTGTGATTAGACAGCGTTCAGTTTTGTGATTAGACATGATCAACAATCGATTTTCTCCTTTTTTTATTTATTTTTTCCTACGAAGGTCCCCGATATGGAAGACGAAGAAGGGGAGGGTGAAGACGATGATGACGATGAAGAAGGACTGGAAGACATTGATGAGGAAGGAGATGAAGATGAGGGTGAAGGAGAGGAAGATGATGACGATGAAGATGAGGAGGGAGAGGAAGCAGAGGTATGCATGAAAAAACCCCATGGCCACTTTGAAGCGGAAGTTTGCTGGTGTGCAGTTACTTGCTTTTGAATGAATGGTGTAGTTAACATGTTACTTTTAGTATTGACATAGATGAGTTGTAACTGAATTTGAATCCCTTACTGATCAAAGGGGGGAGTCTGACAATGAAGGTTACTTCACATTATATTAATGTTCAGCAGTCGTCCCAAAGATATCACTTACCTGCGTGTATATTTATGCAGAAGCGTTCTGATTCATACCAGGAGCGCCTACATTGCACCGCCCTTTCAAAGTTTGATTTGGGGTTATTTTAGGTGCAATTCAGACTTTGCATTTCATGTTACTTTGCTACAGGTAGTTTTTTTTTGTACTTGTTTAGCCTAACATCAGTCCTAACAGTCTTCCAAAGTGCTTTCCCCCAAGATTGCAATAGGCAGATGTGCGAAGAGACTGTATTAGGGACCATTGTTGCATGCTGCAGATGGGGATAAGCACTGAAATGCATTGAACGTTCGTTTTACTAACAGCAAGTAGTACCAATGTTTTGTTAACGTACACGTGGTTCTTTTATTTTACTTATCTCTCCATTATTGCAGGAAGATGAAGGAGAAGATGATTAAGTGATCGTTGATGGATTCCACCCTTTCCTTATTTTTTATCCAGTCCCTGGGAGCAAGATGATTTTTTTTTTTATTTTTATTTTTTGTGTGCTCTCGGTCGCCTTGTTCTCTTGGTCCTACTTCCCCCGCCCCCACCCCCCTAATCCTCTTTATACCATTGTTCATAAATTTATTTTTGGGGGATGGGTAAAAACTGAGTAAAATGCAGTGAAAATCTCTAACCAGTTTCTGTTCCCAAGTCCATTATTATCCTCGTCTCAGACAATAAATTACAAACTTTGTAACATCATATGGTCTGTGGGGCACAGATGTTCCTTGGCCGCCATCACCCTGGTGGAAGCTGGGGCGTGTAACACCCTGTGTGATAGTGCATAGCAGTCTAGCTTTTCTTATTTTTTTTTTTTTTTTTGTGTATATTGGGCTCAGAGGTTACACTGTGTTTCCATGTGAATATGGACAGATAGCATTTACCCACCATGTATCGGTCTTTTTTTTTTTTTTCTTGTTTAAAAAAAAAATGATTAAAAAGTACAAAAAAAAAATAAATAAAAATACTGTGGGGAGGGTTAGAAAGTCCGGGAGGGTTTTGACGAGAACTGGGTGGGTGGGGAGGGCTAGGTGGGCATTTTGAAAACGGCTTTTTCTCTTTGGCATGTTTGTGATGTTTTACAGGACATCCATGCAGTTTGACACACTTTTAAATCTAAAAGGCAAAATAAACATCCTAATAACCATGGGGTGCTCCAGTCCTCGACACCACCCCCTCCCCAACAGGTCAGGTTTTCTGGATAGCCCTGCTTCAGCGCAGGTGGTGTAGTAAGACAGTGTCTTTTTTACTGCACTACCTGTGCTGAAGTAGGGATATCATGAAAACCTGACCTGTTGGGGAGGGTTCTTGAGGACTGGAGATGAGCACCACTGTAGTAATGGCTATCTGCCCTGACAGCTTACAGCGGCCCCTGCAGGACATTATCGCAAACAGACATTCTCAAATGTAATTTTTTTTTTTTAAGTTTTTCTTGAAAGGAAAAATGCTCAGTTTTAAACGTTAAGGTGTACAAGTTGCTTTGTTACAATAAAACTAAATGTGTACACAAAGGGACTTCTGGTTTTCACTCGGATGCTGCCTGCCTCCCTCCCTACTTATAGGTTTTTCACATGACACCCACATTCTGTGGGTCTTTTCTGGTCCAGACTGATATTTCATGTTTTTGATACAAGGTATTTTGTGGTAAGCGCCTAAATATCTAGTCCAGCAATGGCCGAGCCGTGACTGATTCTCTAACCTATTTGCAGGCGGCACCTCTCTGCTCCATTCAGAAGGGAGTTTCGTGGTCAATTTTGTAATTTGCTTGGCAAAGGTGTTTGTGGGCAATGAATCTGATTTCCTAGTCTGTTATAAATCTACATTTTGCTGTCAGATTTTTGCCTGTCAATCAACACTACAAATAAAGTAATTGGTGTGATCTGTATGTCCCATTCTCTGAGTATTGTGCTGATACTGAAAAGTATTGATTCCCAGGATAAAGCAGATACTCACCTGGGGGTGTCCTGCAGTTTGTTTTAATCTGGGGGGTGCGTGAGGGGTGCCTGGTGAAAATGCTATTTTTTGGGATATCAATATGGCTGCCATCTAAGCCTCACTCCCACAAGTGTTGAGGAAGCTTGGATGTCATAGCATGACGTTACTGTTCCCTGTTGGGATGACTCTGGCCAGGTGCCTTTGTGCGGGGATGTATGGTAAATTGAAATAGTGTGGCTGAGCACCAGGGGACCCACTGCTTCAGATTCTGTTGAGGGGGGGGAAAGATGGGGGGGAGGGGGGATTTAAATGTGGAGTTCTTGTTTGTTGCTCATTCTCTCAGCTTTCATTGTACCAAACTCAATAGTATGGTTTAGTTGCTGTAGTTCACTAACGAGCAATGAACGAGAATATTTTTACCATGGCAGTCTGTGCAATTCCTGTTTTGCGAGTTGGTGCTGCAATGGTAATTATTGCATTCATAGTTTTTAAGGAGGATGTCAGACCTGTATCATGAAATGGGGTTTACAGGATACCATACACTGGCCTAACGAGATGGACTGGCACAAAGTACTGCGCCATGAAAAAAAGTGTTGACATGGTCTCTGGGTCACAAAATGGCTGCATCACTTCCACATGTTTGTGTACAAAGGGGGGAAAGGGTAAATTAGCAATTTACAGGGTCAGTCCCTCAAAAAACAACAAATGGCAACCTTTTAGGTGATAATATATATCTATTATACTGATGCCTTGTATGGATTATTACCTGTAGCTTCAGTGAGTGAGCAGCCCTCTTTTGTCATGCCCTCTGGTAAAGAAAGGGTACGGGTGAAGAAAACACTTGATTGGCATGCACCCCCTTTACAAATAGTTTTATTTAAAATAAACCCATAATTCCCAAAGAAACAAAAACGATGGAATGCTGGTTAACCAAGACCTTATAAAAGTGAATTAGCTACCCTTCAGCCATGGGTGGGATGTATTCATTAGCATGCAACATCCAGGCTCAATTTAACAAAGGTAAACCAATGTGTTTTTTTTAATTTTTTTTATTATATATTAAAGCAGCAGTCTGCACTGTTCACTATTTTCACTTTGAGATCACTTCATTGCACTTTCCAACCAAGTTTTTATTTGTAAACCCTGATGCTTTGTTCAGGGGATATAGAACAGTTTTAAATCGGTTAAAACAGCTGTCCCCTGGGCACTATGCAGTCTAATCTCAGCAGGTAAAGATTGAGAGTCGTGATTTTTAATAATATCCGGTCAAAAAAAAAAAAGTAACGTGTTACACGTAGGCTTCTGATGGGGGAATTGCTGCTTTAAGTGACAGGGAAAAAAAAAACATACTTTTGAAAGTGAACAGTCAATTGATTTGTGTCGATTGTGGATTCAACAGTTGTGGTATGCCTACTTTGTCTAGAGTAGCAGGAGTCATTGTTCTGACCAGCAGCTCCCCGCAGGAGCGGAGACAATCAGGAGGTCTTGTACCCATATAGATCGGTTTTCAAAAGAGGCCCCCGTCCCTCCACAAACATTGCTGTTTTCACCTCCTCCACCATCGCCTAAGGCCCCGCTCACACAGCACACTACACTACGGGCGCGGGCGTCAAATGCCTGGCGGCCAATGGTAGTGTTCAGTATTAAAACTACCATTGGCAGGTCAGGGAGACGTTGAGCCTTTCCTTTTCTCTTTTCTCTCAGGAAAAAGAAAAAAAATGTACATTAGGCTGACATATTGTTTATATCATACATACCATGTAATGTCATAACTGCCTAATAAAAAAATATGAAAAAAAAAAAACTACCATTGGCTGCAGCAGCGTGACGTCAATTTCAGCGTGACCCTCGTTTTGGCGGAACGCGTAGAGGAGTACTCGGCCTAACAGAGCACTGGGTACACGTGCTGACTGCCAGCTAACCAACGAGAGGATCCTGGAAATGACGTGACGGAGGTGAGAACGCAATCGTGATCAGTGGGGAAGCTGCGGAGCGTGGGGGTGTTCCAGAGAGTGACGGGGCGTTGGAACGGTGGCTGATGTGAGCGGCAGTGATTAGCGGCGTATGCCAAACACACGACAATGTTACGTCCCTTTTTTATTTTGCATTTTTGTAAGTGCACATTTCTATCATTTTATACATAAACAATTTTTATTGTTTTGATCTGTGCTATGGCTATATTTTCTCATACATTGCTGAAGTTCACCTTTCCTGATGATCCTGCCTGGGAATATGTTCATCTGATGCATATCTGCTACAAAGACACATCATTGCCACCTTTGTTGGGAGAAGCTTTATTATTACTGACATCTTGTGAGCAGGCTGCACATAAGAGCCAAGACCTGATTTGCTACACCACTTACAGCTCCATCATCTGCACTGGGAACTGTTTTGTGTTGTTTTTATCTCCTACATGCTCCCCCTGGACTGCGCACAAATTGTTCTACTTCTGGGACCAGTGAAGACGGGCCCTACCAGAGTGTTTGTGCAGAGAGTGACAACTTTATCACATTTATTTGTATTCACAAAATTGCATATTTTGTGCACTTCACTGTCACTTTCAGAATAGTGAGCACTTTTTGTGTATAAGCGTCTTTGAGATCACTTTCACACTTCCCTGGAGTCTGGCACTATTTTTATGTTGTATGTAGCCAAAAGTTGCATCATTGTATGATCTTAGGACACAATAAGATCACATTGCAAGGGAAAGGCCTGTATGCAAAAACCGAGCCCAAAATGTTTATTGGTCACAGAACCAACTGATTTTTAGCCATCTGTGCAGGTGAACACTGCAGTCACGTCAAAATGACTCCTTTTGTGCGCTCACATTATGGAAAGAGCAGGGCTCCTTACCCCAAAAACTCCACCTCATTACACACTACAGATCCCATAAAATAGGCAGGATGCCACTTTGTGCAAAAACATTTATTAGTAACTTCATTTCATCCCTTAAGGAGAGGCAAATATCTGACAGTCCATTCCATATTTACAATGCTGTCTAGTTTTGACGGGAGTCCCAAAATCTGCCCCATACACCGTCCGCGCAGCACATTCTAGCAGAGACGCTGGCGTTCACCTCGGATCCGACATCTCGATCATGGAGGGGGAGAAAGTTTCCTGCATGAGCTCATCGATGATCAGAGCTACAAAAGTGTCATCAGAATCTTCAAACTCAACGTCCGTCGAGAAGGGTCGCCAACTTTCGGGCTGGTAAGCCCAGCCTGGGGAGAAGCAGAAGCGGACAGGATTGTCAGACTCACAACAGGAAGGACCCCAACCCAATCAATTGTTTAAATGTAAAATGTAACACACACACGGAGTCAGGGCAGGGGTGCGCAAGATTTTCCAGCGGTCCCCCGCTCTTCACCAAGGCATTTAAATTAAATGCCGAGAGGGGGGGGGGGGGGGATGGCGGGAGGCCTCTGCGACTTCCCTTGTCTTCGGCGACGCATCGCCACGGCAACGCAGCGTCATTTGACGTCGGAGACAAGATAAGGAGGGGGGCGAGCAGGCAAGGGGGCGGACTGCAAAGACTGCGCACCCCTGAGTCAGGGTGCACCTTAACAGTTAATAATCCAAAAGATTGGAGCGGGTGCTACCGTGCTAAACTGTACAGTGTAGAAAGGCACAAAAAAAAAAAACCAGACATCAAACAGTCCAATAAATGTGTCTTTACCCGCTCAACGTTTTGCCTTGAAAAAGGCTTCATTGGGAAGCGGAAACGCTGAGCTGGTAAAGGCATGTGTTGTACTATTTGGTGTGCCGGCATTTTTAGGAAAATAAATCCATACACAAAATAAACATTTAGCAGATCTTTTCACTTCCGACATCGCTCAGGCCAGCACCTTGTTGCCTCCAATATTGGTCACAGTGTTAGACATGTAAACGCAGTGCTGGTGTGTGGCAGTGGAATGGTTAACCTCCCCCCCCCAACTCTGCTGCTTTCTGTAAGGTTAGAAGTTACTGGGTCTTTCCAATTAAAATAACCCCCAATAAATTGCATGTATTGGTAATGAACCAGGCGTGGCTGCACATGTCAGCACCTGGGAGGGGGAAATCTGACTAGTAACATCTCTCATTAACCCTGTTACTGCCAGGGGAGGTCAGATTCCTGTAGCTCACTAAATCAGTGTCCTCCCCCCCTAACCACATACAGGAAGAGGTGTCTGTCCCTGCACCTGCCAAACCCTGCTAATAGCTCCCCCTCTACACCAGTATTTACAGCCAGGGCTCCCAGGAAGCAGTGTGTTCCCCTGGAAACCCTGCAACAGTCTTATGAACATTGTATCAAATACAGAAGAATTTACCATGCATCTGATCACAGAGTTGCTATTAGAGAGGGTTGGGACACATACACCCCCCCCCCCCAGTGTGAGCTGGGTGCTCTCCCCCCCCCCTCCTGTGTGAGCTGGGTGCTCTCTCCCCCCCCCCCCTCCTGTGTGAGCTGGGTGCTCTCTTCCCACCCCCTGTGTGAGCTGGGTGCTCTCTTCCCCCCCCCCTGTGTGAGCTGGGTGCTCTCTTCCCCCCCCCCCCTGTGTGAGCTGGGTGCTCTCTTCCCCCCCCCTGTGCTCTTCCCCCCCCCCGCCTGTGTGAGCTGGGTGCTCTCTTCCCCCCCCCCCCCTCTGTGTGAGGTGGGTGCTTTCCCCCCCCCTGTGTGAGCCGGGTGCTCCCCCCCTCTCCCTGTGTGAGCTGGGTGCTCTCCCCCCCCCTCCTCCATGTGTGTGCCGGGTGCTCCCCCCCTCTCCCTGTGTGAGCTGGGTGCTCTCTCCCCCCCCTCCTCTCCCTGTGTGAGCCGGGTGCTTCCCCCCCCCCCTTTCTTTACCCAGCCGTGTCAGGCACCGGGGGCACTTGGCCGTAACCCAGGAGAAGCCGGGGAACCAGGATCCGGTGTCCCGGGCCGGCCAGTGCTTGTGCACCGCCGCCCTGCGCAGGGTGACCACATAGTGCCTCTCCCCCCCCGCCGGGTCACCGAGCAGCTGCACCGGGACTTTCCTCTCCCCGATGGTCACCGTGGCGTTCCCCCGGGACAGGCACACCGGGCTGGGGGAGAAGTGCAGGTCACCGCTCCCGGCCACCTCGAACCCGCACAGCTTGCAAAGCAGCAGCTCCTCCCCGGGGTCAGGCCGGGGGTCCCGGAGAGAGGAGACCCCCAGGAGGGGGAGCAGGAGGGCAGCACACAGCAGCATGGAGGGGCAGGAGGGAGGAGGGGGAGTAGGGGGCTCCTCCCCCCTATTTATCAGGGAGACCCTGCAATGCAATAACAATCCTATACACCCCCCTATTATCAGGGAGACCCTGCAATGCATTAACCATGCTAAACACCCAACCCCCCCAATTATCAGGGAGACCCTGCAGTGCATTCATCATCCTATACACCCCCCCCCCCTATTATCAGGGAGACCCTGCAATGCATTAACCATGCTAAACAACCCCCCCCCCCTATTATCAGGGAGACCCCGCAGTGCATTCATCATCCTATACACCCCCCTATTATCAGGGAGACCCTGCAATGCATTAACCATGCTAAACAACCCCCCCCCCCCTATTATCAGGGAGACCCCGCAGTGCATTCATCATCCTATACACCCCCCTATTATCAGGGAGACCCTGCAATGCAATAACCATCCTATACACCCCCCCCCCCTATTATCAAGGAGACCCTGCAATGCATTAACCATGCTAAACAACCCCCCCCCCCTATTATCAGGGAGACCCCGCAGTGCATTCATCATCCTATACACCCCCCTATTATCAGGGAGACCCTGCAATGCATTAATCATCCTATACACCCCCCTATTATCAGGGAGACCCTGCAATGCATTAACCATGCTAAACAACCCCCCCCCCCTATTATCAGGGAGACCCCGCAGTGCATTCATCATCCTATACACCCCCCTATTATCAGGGAGACCCTGAAATGCATTAACCATGCTAAACAACCCCCCCCCCCTATTATCAGGGAGACCCCGCAGTGCATTCATCATCCTATACACCCCCCTATTATCAGGGAGACCCTGCAATGCATTCATCATCCTATACACCCCCCTATTATCAGGGAGACCCTGCAATGCATTAACCATGCTAAACAACCCCCCCCTATTATCAGGGAGACCCCGCAGTGCATTCATCATCCTATACACCCCCCTATTATCAGGGAGACCCTGCAATGCATTCATCATCCTATACACCCCCCTATTATCAGGGAGACCCTGCAATGCATTAACCATGCTAAACACCCCTCCCCTATTATCAGGGAGACCCTGCAATGCAATAACCATCCTATACACCCCCCTATTATCAGGGAGACCCTGCAATGCATTCATCATCCTATACACCCCCCTATTATCAGGGAGACCCTGCAATGCATTAACCATGCTAAACACCCCTCCCCTATTATCAGGGAGACCCTGCAATGCAATAACCATCCTATACACCCCCTTATTATCAGGGAGACCCTGCAATGCAATAACCATCCTATACACCCCCTTATTATCAGGGCGACCCTGCAATGCATTAACCATCCTATACACCCCCCTAAAATATCAGGGAGACCCTGTGATGCATTAACCATCCTATACACCCCCCTAAAATATCAGGGAGACCCTGTGATGCATTAACCATCCTATACACCCCCCTTATCAAAGCATTAACAATCCTATAAACACTCCCTATTATCAGGGAGACCCTTCATAAATAATTGAGAATATCATGGGTGAGATGCCACACAAATGTATTAGGGTCATTGATACTGGTAACACGTATTAAGTGATCATTTCAAGGACACCGGCTGTAACTAGGGTGGCCACATGTGTCAGAAGTGTTTATAGAGGGAGAAAATCTGAGAAAATAAATGGGAAATCAGGCAAAGCGACACAGAGAGAGAACAGGGGGCGCTGCGGTTCATTAGTCCTCCAGTGGGTGGCGCTGCTGTCCGTGACAGGCTGTAGTCCCCCCCAGTCAAGAAGCTGCAGTACCTGGTCCCGCCTGTGGGTGGAAGCTGCAGTACCTTGTCCCACCGGAGGGTGGAAGCTGCAGTACCTGGTCCCGCCTGTGGGTGGAAGCTGCAGTACCTTGTCCCGCCTGTGGGTGGAAGCTCCAGTACCTGGTCCCGCCTGTGGGTGGCAGCTGCGGGTTTCCTTTCTCTCCCGGCCGTTACACGGTGCAGTTCCCGGTGTCCCCGCTGGGTGGAGCCGCGGTTACTCCCGAGCTTCCCGGGAAGTTTCAAGTTGTCGGCAGGCACCGGCGGGCGAGGCCCGGAGTGCGCGGCGGAGATGGCGGGGGAGCCGCAGCAGCCGGTAAGGGATGTGTCAATTAATATAACGGTGGGGGGTGTCATCTGCAGGGCTTAGTGTCATAGTGATGTACTTAGTGTACAGTAATGTGTATATATATATATATAGTTTGTATATCTATAGTGGGTGTGTGTATATATATATATATATATATATATATATACATATACATATACATATACATATACATACATATATATATATATATATATATATATATATATATATATATATATATATAGTGGGTGTGTATGTATGTATATATATATATATATATATATATATATATATATATATATATATACACACACTGGAACTGGGAAATAAAAGCATTTAGTTAGCCACAGAACAGTATCATCTATTCATTCTTGATTTATATATATATATATATATATATATATATATATATATATATTTATCTATATCTATATCTGTAATATGTATCTGTAATATATGTGGGCCCAGGGATAAATGGGTGCGTTTCGGGTGTTTGGAGCGAAAACCCCCAACATTTGAATAGAAAAGATATTTTCGATGAGTGAGTGCGTGCTCAGGGAATCCGCGCCGCTTTCATGTAATACAAGGTCCCCCTGTGATTGCTTACACAGATACCATTACATAGCAAGGACTATATACATTGTAATGCAGCTTAATGTGTGCATACTATTTGTGTAATCTGTGTGTATACCCATGTTTATATACTGTTCATGTAGTGCGTATATATATATATATATATATATATATATATATATATAATGTGTGTGTATACTGTTTATGTAATGTATTTGTGTTTGTATACTGTTCACCTAATGTGTTTGTATACTGTTCACATAGTGTGTGTGTTTGTATACTGTTCACGTAGTGTGTGTGTGTTTGTATACTGTTCACGTAGTGTGTGTGTGTTTGTATACTGTTTATGTAATGTATTTGTGTTTGTATACTGTTCACCTAATGTGTGTGTGTGTTTGTATACTGTTCACATAGTGTGTGTGTTTGTATACTGTTCACATAGTGTGTGTGTGTTTGTATACTGTTCACATAGTGTGTGTGTGTGTGTGTTTGTATACTGTTCACATAGTGTGTGTGTGTGTGTGTGTTTGTATACTGTTCACATAGTGTGTGTGTTTGCATACTATTCACATAGTGTGTGTGTTTGTATACTGTTCACGTAGTGTGTGTGTGTTTGTATACTGTTCACGTAGTGTGTGTGTGTTTGTATACTGTTCACGTAGTGTGTGTGTGTTTGTATACTGTTTATGTAATGTATTTGTGTTTGTATACTGTTCACCTAATGTGTGTGTGTGTTTGTATACTGTTCACATAGTGTGTGTGTTTGTATACTGTTCACATAGTGTGTGTGTGTGTGTGTGTTTGTATACTGTTCACATAGTGTGTGTGTGTGTGTGTTTGTATACTGTTCACATAGTGTGTGTGTGTGTGTGTATACTGTTCACATAGTGTGTGTGTGTGTGTGTGTGTGTTTGTATACTGTTCATAGTGTGTGTGTGTGTGTGTGTTTGTATACTGTTCACATAGTGTATGTGTGTTTGTATACTGTTCACATAGTGTGTGTGTTTGTATACTGTTCACATAGTGTGTGTGTGTGTGTGTGTGTGTTTGTATACTGTTCACATAGTGTGTGTGTGTGTTTGTATACTGTTCACATAGTGTGTGTGTGTTTGTATACTGTTCACATAGTGTGTGTGTGTTTGTATACTGTTCACATAGTGTGTGTGTGTGTTTGTATACTGTTCACATAGTGTGTGTGTGTGTGTGTGTTTGTATACTGTTCACGTAGTGTGTGTGTGTTTGTATACTGTTCACGTAGTGTGTGTTTGTATACTGTTCACGTAGTGTGTGTGTGTGTGTTTGTATACTGTTCACGTAGTGTGTGTGTGTGTGTTTGTATACTGTTCACGTAGTGTGTGTGTGTGTTTGTATACTGTTCACGTAGTGTGTGTGTGTGTTTGTATACTGTTCACGTAGTGTGTGTGTGTGTGTTTGTATACTGTTCACGTAGTGTGTGTGTGTTTGTATACTGTTCACGTAGTGTGTGTGTGTGTGTGTTTATATACTGTTCACGTAGTATGTGTGTGTGTTTGTATACTGTTAACGTAGTGTGTGTGTGTGTTTATATACTGTTCACGTAGTGTGTGTGTGTTTGTATACTGTTCACGTAGTGTGTGTGTGTGTTTATATTCTGTTCACGTAGTGTGTGTGTGTTTGTATACTGTTCACGTAGTGTGTGTGTGTGTGTGTGTTTATATACTGTTCACGTAGTGTGTGTGTGTGTGTGTTTTTGTGTATTGTTCACGTAGTGTGTGTTTGTATACTGTTCACATAGTGTGTGTGTGTGTGTTTGTATACTGTTCACGTAGTGTGTGTCTTTGTATACTGTTCACGTAGTGTGTGTGTGTGTGTGTGTGTGTGTGTATACTGTTCACGTAGTGTGTGTGTGTGTGTGTTTGTATACTGTTCACGTAGTGTGTGTGTTTGTATACTGTTCACGTAGTGTGTGTGTTTGTATACTGTTCACGTAGTGTGTGTGTGTGTGTGTGTGTGTATACTGTTCACGTAATGTATGTGTATACTGTTCACGTAATGTATGTGTGTGTATGTGTATACTGTTCACGTAATGTATATGTGTGTGTATGTGTATACTGTTCACGTAATGTATATGTGTGTGTATGTGTATACTGTTCACGTAATGTATATGTGTGTGTATGTGTATACTGTTCACGTAATGTATATGTGTGTGTATGTGTATACTGTTCACGTAATGTATATGTGTGTGTATGTGTATACTGTTCACGTAATGTATATGTGTGTGTATGTGTATACTGTTCACGTAATGTATATGTGTGTGTATGTGTATACTGTTCACGTAATGTATATGTGTGTGTATGTGTATACTGTTCACGTAATGTATATGTGTGTGATTCATTAGATTGTGATTCAGAGTAACGTCTACCTGTACATAACTATAAAACAATATCTCCGGTCCCCACGCGCCTGCAGACCCTATAAACAGGCGCAGCATGCCCCCTGCGGGAGATGTAACACCCTGAGCTGGCCGCTGCTTCACACAGCTCAGGCTGCTAAATCTCCCATCCCTGACTACGTTACCCAAACAATGTTCTTATAATGTTTTTATATGGACACCGCATGCCTGCAGCTGCTGATCCTGTCTCGCTTGCACTGTGATGACACACTATGTAACACGCCATAGGACGTACCTACAAACATTATATTATCCCCAGTGAGATACACGCATGAAATAACTGCGCTTTGCTGCACATACTCACTACCATTTCTTTTTCACGGCACTGTTATATTTAGCCCTTTTGCTCCCAGTGCGGCTTTTAAAAAGTAGTTGTACTGTGTATGATTACAACAAATTCTGGACCTGCTTTTTAGAAAGTTTGAAACGATATTTGTGCTGTAAAGGGATGATCACGTCTAAAATTAATCATTTTGTTTTCTCTTTAAAATGAAGGTGGAACTATATATTGGTAACTAAAAAAAAACTTAATGGTCCTTGGTATTTGTAAAAAGAATCGGGACAGCCCATAGCCCCCCAGGACCCTCCCACATGAAACACTGGGCTCTTGTGTAGGTGCGCTGCTGATTTTTTTTGTTTTGGAGCCAGCTGACTCCGTCACAGGAAGCAGTTCCAGGAAATGAGCAGCTGTCTGCTCCGTTTCCCAAACCTCCAGCCGTCTCCATCAGTTTTATTACAAACGGCGTCCCCTCCCTGTGCGGGGGCTTCTCCAGGGTCTGCGGGGGGACAGCCGGACGCGTCGCGCTGAGGGCGGGTGCTGTAAGAGGCTTTTCTTATTTGCAATATTTTTTTTTTTTTTACACTCTTAAATGGTACGAGGAAGAAAAAAACAAAAAACGTAAAAGTTGCACAAACGTGTGTCCGGCAGCATCGCGGTTAAAATGCGCAATCGAATTTAGCAACATTTTGTAACCTGCATCGCATTGTAAGGACGACAGCCAACCTTCTCTGTCTATTGCGCTCCAGCGGCACTGTATACAAGCAATGTATTCCCCTTCCCTTTCTTGTATGGAAATGTTGATGATGAAGCCACGGAGAGGTTTGTGCTGAGTGAGCTCCGCTCTGCGCTCACTCATGCACATGTATTAGAGATTGCTTTCGCATGCTATATGTTTTTAACATGATATATATTTATTTCCCCCTCGGTTTGGGAACTCGCCTGATGCGCATTAACAGGGAAAGTTTCTATAAGAGAGTCTTACATTTCCACTATTAACTCTTCGAGAGCTGCACGCGCACGTTTCTGGCATACTCTAAAGCAGGGGCGGCCAAGTCCAGTCCTCAAGGGCCACCAACACGTCAGGGTTTCAGAGTATCCCTGCTTCAGCACAGGTGTCTGTCTTTGACTCAGCCACCTGTGCTGAAGCAGCGATAGCCTTAAAAACCTGACCTGTTGGTGGCCCTTGAGGACTGGCGTTGGCCACTGCTGCTCTAGAGTCCCTACAAGTTATTTCTCCGACGCGTTTTGTGTCACACTGGTATGTATATTATTCCTGCCCCCCCTCCCTGTCTCCGTGCGCCTATGGACTCGCATTCAAGAACGGCGTGTTAGGGAAACGCTGGGCCTGGGGGAGACTTTTTTTGGCAGAGAGATGCTTTCTCTTATGATTGTGAATGGGGTTTGTCACCGTATCACATGATATAGATGTAAAGTAATGGATTTCCGTTCACTTGCCATTGTATACAGCACTTTGCTTTTGCATATAGGACTTCTCCTGTGAGACCCTCCTTTTCTGTCCCTGTGTGATATTATAATTGGCTTTCTCGTAGGTGCAATCCCGTTAGCCACGCCAGCCACCCCCTAAACCTTTTTTAAAGAGCTTAACATGCCAATTGGGCTTCCTTTAACAAATCTAACAACACTAAAAGCAAAAGTTTGTCTACTTTTAGTTTCTTCTGAAACAAATTGCTTGTATGCTTTTTTTTTAGTGTTTGAAAAGTGATTGGCATCAAACATATAAATATTCCCTTTTCAAAGTATAATGAGAGAGAGAGAATGAGAGAGAGAATGAGAGAGAGAATGAGAGAGAGAATGAGAGAGAGAATGAGAGAGAGAATGAGAGAGAGAATGAGAGAGAGAATGAGAGAGAGAATGAGAGAGAGAATGAGAGAGAGAATGAGAGAGAGAATGAGAGAGAGAATGAGAGAGAGAATGAGAGAGAGAATGAGAGAGAGAGAGAGAATGAGAGAGAGAGAGAGAATGAGAGAGAGAGAGAGAATGAGAGAGAGAATGAGAGAGAACCAATTACACTAATGGTGTGTTTATTGTTTTGCCCCCTGAGTGGCAATCTGATCATATATTTACTTGCCCACTTGTTGCTCGCCATCCTAACATAATTGCCCCAGTGGGAGGCATCTGTAAAGTTTAAGTGCCCCAGGAATATGCAGGCTGCTGTGGGTAGGTTGGGTCATCTGTTGGCTTTTCCCAGGGTTAATACCCGTTTCTTCCCCAGGGCTGCCACCGGGTGGAGCTCTGGAATGGGGGTCCACAGCTCCTGGATCCAGGATTCCAGCAGCAGCTGGAAGACTCGCGGGACCAGTTGAGGCGGGAGATCCAGAGGGAGCTGAAGATTAAAGAAGGGGCGGAAAACCTGCGCAAGGTGTCCACCGACAAGAAGCATCAGAACCACGTGGAGAGCCAGCTGAGGGCGTCCAACCGCCGACTACATGAGCTGCACCACCAGCTGCAGGAACTCAGCGGGAGGATCGTCATACTGGAGAAGGACCGTGACAAAGGCAGGAGCTGGGAGTGGGGGCAGGAGCTGGGAGTGGGGGCAGGAGCTGGGAGTGGGGGCAGGAGCTGGGCGTGGGGGGCAGGAGCTGGGCGTGGGGGGCAGGAGCTGGGCGTGGGGGGCAGGAGCTGGGCGTGGGGGGCAGGAGCTGGGCGTGGGGGGCAGGAGCTGGGCGTGGGGGGCAGGAGCTGGGCGTGGGGGGCAGGAGCTGGGCGTGGGGGGCAGGAGCTGGGCGTGGGGGGCAGGAGCTGGGCGTGGGGGGCAGGAGCTGGGCGTGGGGGGCAGGAGCTGGGCGTGGGGGGCAGGAGCTGGGCGTGGGGGGCAGGAGCTGGGCGTGGGGGGCAGGAGCTGGGCGTGGGGGGCAGGAGCTGGGCGTGGGGGGCAGGAGCTGGGCGTGGGGGGCAGGAGCTGGGCGTGGGGGGCAGGAGCTGGGCGTGGGGGGCAGGAGCTGGGCGTGGGGGGCAGGAGCTGGGAGTGGGGGGCAGGAGCTGGGGGAGGGGGCAGGAAGGGTGTGTGAGAGCCGGAGTTGGGATGGGGACAGGAGTAGAAAAGGGGTGTGGAAAAAAGTTGGGGGTAGGAAGGGGTGTGGGAAGAAGTTGGGGGGTAGGAAGGGGTGTGGGAAGAAGTTGGGGGGTAGGAAGGGGTGTGGGAAGAAGTTGGGGGGTAGGAAGGGGTGTGGGAAGAAGTTTGGGGGTAGGAAGGGGTGTGGGAAGAAGTTTGGGGGTAGGAAGGGGTGTGGGAAGAAGTTAGGGGTGTGGGAAGAAGTTTGGGGGTAGGAAGGGGTGTGGGAAGAAGTTGGGGGGTAGGAAGGGGTGTGGGAAGAAGTTGGGGGGTAGGAAGGGGTGTGGGAAGAAGTTGGGGGGTAGGAAGAGGTGTGGGAAGAAGTTGGGGGGTAGGAAGGGGTGTGGGAAGAAGTTAAGGTGGTAGAAAGGTGTGTGTGGGCGGGAGCCGGGAGAGGGAGACTGGAGCCGGCCATGGAAGCAGGAAAGGGAGAGAGGGATACAAGACCCGGAGGAGGGGCAGGAAGGTAAGGGAGACAGGAGTTGGCGATGCGGGCTGAGTAGGAAGGGGCCAAGCAGAGAGAAATGTAAGCTGCTCATGGGCCAAGAGTGCGACATTGTGGCTAAAATGGGCAGGGGGGAGGGGAGTGGGCAGGGGGCACGGGAGGGGAATGGGCAGGGGGCACGGGAGGGGAATGGGCAGGGGGCACGGGAGGGGAATGAGCAGGGGGCACGGGAGGGGAATGGGCAGGGGGCACGGGAGGGGAATGAGCAGGGGGCACGGGAGGGGAATGGGCAGGGGGCACGGGAGGGGAGGGGAGTGGGCAGGAGACACGGGAGGGGAATGGGCAGGATAGAGGGGAGGGGAATGGGAGGGGAGTGGGCAGGATAGAGGGGAGGCGCTTGTTGATGGGGCGTGGGGAACAATGGGTAGAGATGAGAAGCCGTATTGCAGCAAATGAGCTAGACTTCGTCCATAGTGGAAAGCGCTGGCTTCCGCGCTCCTCGTCCCGGCGTCGCGCTTAAATACAAACTTGTTTGTATTGCGAGTCGCCGCTCTCCCTGTAGCGCATGTGCACGCACTATGCGCATATGCATTGGCGCCCGAGTGTTTGTTTTGGCGCCAGCAACGTAGCTCCCGCCATATCCTGCACTATGGACAAAGCCTAAGGGTCTCAGGAGAGCATGTGGTGTTAGATATCGGGGTCAGCATCCACAAGACAGAGACCCCTCCCCTCTAAGAGTCCTTGGCTTTGCAGACGGCATGTTGTCACCGGATCCTTGCGTGTGGGAGCAGAGCACAGACCCCCGGCAGCGGAGGGTGGAGGCCCTGAAGAGGCAGCTACACATCGAGACCAAGGTCAAGCAGGGGGCAGAGAACATCATCCAGATGTTTTCCAACGGGACTTCCAAGGTGAGTGAGGAAAACCGGACGTAGAACCGGACCCTCTGCGTCAGAACGGTTCCAGAGCGTCCAAGTCACGGCTATTACATGAACTTCTCATCACCGCGTGAGAGGGAGTGGTCCGGCGCTGTAGAGAGGTGGTCTTTTAGGTGGCACGTTGGATAATAACCATTAATGACCTTTTATGTAAAAGTGCATGGGCAGTGGCTGAAACCGTGGCCCGTGCCCCAGCTGTGAAACTCCTACAGTTCCCCCCCAACTCCCCCCTCCCCTTTGTCTTATCAGACACCCACTGTGCTGCGGCCATCAGGAAACTCCGCTTGGAAGATGGAGACCGCCGTATACACTGCCAGGAATCCACTGCCTGTACTACCGGTGGTGTTTGGGTTACCCCAGGGGTGCTCAAGCCCAGTCCTCAAGCCCCCCCACCCCCCCCAGCACGTTGAAGACTGAGCCTCTGACTGAGCTACCTGTGCTGAAGCAGCGACTGATTGAGCCATGTGTGCTGACGTTGGGACTGATTGAGCCACCTGTGCTGAATCTGGGACCCCTGACCTCCTGGGGGGCGGGGGGCTTGAGGACTGGATTTGAGCCCCCCTGGGTTACCTTCGCATTCTATACTTGGAATAGCTGGCTTGTAATAATAATAATGAATTGTTTGTTCTTGTATAGCGCTGCTAGCTTTGTTACATAGCGCTTCACAGAGACATTTCGCAGACAGTCTTGTAGATGGGCACAGTCTTTGCAGTGGGAGAACCCACTTGGAATCCAGTCCCACTTCGTTGTAACCTTGGCCAAGTCATGACCTGCCCATTCCTGCCTATTAGATTGTAGACTCTTCAGGACGAAGGTTAACGGGATTGTTCTGCTGGGCACCTCACGTCGTTGTGTGTAGATCGATATATAGTGAGGCAAAGAAAGAAGCGATATCTATCACGTATTTATTGTATTATCCGCGGTTGTCTTTTATCTGCGGAGATGCAGACGTGCCGATCGCATCCCTTTAGTGCCCTTAATAGGAGGGTTGACCTTGCGTTTGCCCTCAGGACCGGAAGCTCCTGGCCACGGCCCAGCAGATGCTGCAGGACAGTCGCATAAAGACGGAGCTGCTCCGCATGCAGATCGTGAAGCTGACTCAGGCTCCGGGTTCCGCGTCCGAAGCGCAAGACCCCGCGGAGACCCTGTCTCCGGCGGACCTGCGCGTGGAGGAGCTGAGGCACCACCTGCGCGTGGAGGCGGCGGTGGCAGAGGGTGCCAAGAACGTGGTCAAGCTGCTTGGGGGGCGCAGGGTGCAGGATCGGAAGGCGCTGGCTGAGGTGAGCGAGGCAGAACCCGTCTGCCCGGGGTGGGCAAAGGGGTTACTGCAGTGGGAGCTGGTGTCTAAGAGATCAGTGTAACCGGTGATGGGGTTCTGGCTCCCAGACAGCGATCGTCCCCCCTTCACCCCCCCTTCACCCTCTCTCTCAAAAGGCCCAGTCTCAGCTGCACGAGTCCTGCCAGAAAATCGACTTGCTCCGCCTGTCCCTGGAGCGCCGGCTGTCCGAGCTCCCCTCCGGTCACCCCAAACGGCTGCTCATCAAACAGGAGCTGCAGAGCTGCCCCTCCACGGGGGGAGCGCGGAGCGGAGACCAGACCCCGAGCAAGCCAAGGACTACCCTCCTTAAGCCCGCCGCGCTGACAGGTAGGGGTGCAGGGCGGACAGTTTTGGGGGGAGGAGGTCAGTATCTGGATGCATCGTTTCTGGATATCTCTTTTTTTCCCTCCCTGTTGTATATAAGGGACCCTGGAGATCCATCTCTTAGGCTGCCAGGACCTGCTGGAATCGGTGCCCGGACGCTCCCGGGCGGCGCCCGTCCAAGGAAGCCCTAACGAATCCAGAAACTTTATCCGCTCCCGGACCGGGGGCAGCACTCACGGGCGCGGGGCTGCAGCACGCCACCTGCGGGCAGACGAGCTGTGCGGTGAGTGCATGAGGTTGCTCATTGGCCGTTCTAACATACTGCGGGTTTTGTATGGAGCCCCCTGTGCAGCTCCCTGACTCTTGTCCCCCCCGTAGGCGAGGTGATGTGTGTCCTGAAAGTAGACAATAAACTTGTCACACAGACAAACTGGAAGCCCGTCCATAACCAGTGCTGGGACCAGAGCTTCACCATCGAGCTGGAGAGGGTGAGTCCGTCCGTCCGTGTGTGTGTGTGTGGGTGTGTACGCACGTGTGCGTGTGTGTACGTCTGGTGTTTCCGCTGACCTCCGTGACCTCCTGCAGTCGCGAGAGCTGGAGATTGCGGTGCACTGGCGGGACTGGCGAGAGCTCTGCGCCATGCGCTTCCTGCGTCTGGAGGACTTCCTGGATAACGAGCGGCACGGGATGTGCCTGCAGCTGGAGCCTCAGGGGATGCTGTTTGCAGAGGTGAGCCCCAGGGATCCATGCATGGTCGTGGGGGAGATATGGAGGGAGCAGAGCACAAGACACATAATGGGTCACGGTGTCATTCCCACAGATCATGTTCTGTAACCCTGTGATTGAGAGGAGAGGCAAACTGCAGAGACAGAAGCGCATCTTCCCCAAGCAGAAGGGTAAGAGGGCTGTGCATGTCCCTGATCCTCCAGCTCTGCCCCCCACCCCCTCTATTCCAGCATTGCTTTCCTAAGTCATGTTATTATTATTATGGTTACTATGATTACTATTATGTAATGGGATAAGAGGAGATGTGCGGGAGCAGTAGGAACAAATACAGGTGCAGTAGGCATCTCGTTGTGTAGCACAGTGTGTGGGTGGATGTGCTGTGCGAGAGTTGTGTATATTGTCACTGCATTAAGGAGATCTAGGTGGTGGTGCTGTTGGGATGTGCGGTTTTTAGCTCCTCTCGCTCCCCAGGGAAGGATTTCCTCCGGGCTACTCAAATGAACATTAATCTCGCCACGTGGGGGAGATTGATGATGAGCATTCTACCTCCGTGCAGCTCAATGACCACACTGAGCCCGCCCCTTCCTGTGGCTACCTCCACGGACGGTCTGCCCTGCCCTACAGGTGCCAGGTAAGCCTTGTTATGTTATCCAAATGCGGCCGGTCCAAGTTCACTAGGTACAGCTGCCTATTGGCGCTTTCACTAGTAATGTCTGCTGATCAGCTGGTGGCTGTACTGCTTTCTGTTTGTTCAGTAATGTCTGCAGACTTGTAGTCTGGTTCACTGCTGCTCTGTATTAACTAGTAATGTCTGTCTATGGGAGATCCTTTCTGCTGCTCTGTGCCCTCTATATATGTCTGCCTGTAGGAAATAGTCTCTACTGCTCTGTATTAACTAGTAATGTCTGCCTATGGGAGATCCTTTCTGCTGCTCTGTGCCCTCTATATATGTCTGCCTGTAGGAAATAGTCTCTACTGCTCTGTATTAACTAGTAATGTCTGCCTATGTAATCTTTCTGCTGCTCTGTGCTCTCCAGCAATGTTTCGCTAATGGGTGTTTTTTTTTTTTTTGCAGTGATTTCCCCGCAAAAAAATTAATATTCCATGACGATTCGTCTCCGAAGCCCCCACGTAAACCTCCTCGCATCTACCTGCCAGTGGAATCTGGAGACCCCCCGGCACCTGCGGACTCACCTGTCAGGTTGGCAGGGAAGGTGAGGAACCGGTTATGTACTTTACGGAGGGTGAGGACCACCTGAAGTCTTGTTTGATCCCAACTCTTCTCCCCCTCAGTGCGTGAAGAGGATCCACGTGGATGGCTCTGGGACGGCGACCTCCGCAGGACCCCCTAATCTTCCCAGGTGAGAGGTCTCCATATAACCCCCACGTCACCCCTCTCTCTGCTCACTGATACGGAAAGAGAAGTGACGCCGTTTGCTCTTGTTTTGCTTGGGGCTGAGGCAGGAAAGCACCGAGACAAATCCCCCTAACTCTTAGCACCGAGAAATGGCGCAGGGCGGCACCTGCCGCGGCTGCCTCCTCCTCGATGGATGTCTCGCTATATAGCCAGTTCCCGGGTCCCTTGTACACACCCCCACTCTCTCTGTCCCGAGCCCCCGTCTCCCAGTTCTGCTCTCTTTCGGTTACAGAAGGCGAGTGCTGCAGCTGGAAGATTTCGCCCTCGTATCCATGCTGGGGCGAGGACACTTTGGCAAGGTGAGCTGGAGCAGAGATGGCTGGTTAGGGGTATTCATACTGAAGTGTTGAATTTAACCCATTCTACCCCTCTTCTAAAACCCAGGCCTTGTTCTAATGCTATCCAATTTGTACTGTAGCCTCTGCTGGGAGGCTGTTCTTTGCATCCACTATCCTTTCAATAAAGACATATGTCCTTTTATTTCTCTTGCGTTTACCACTTCACGTCTTCAACATATAATACTTTATTGTAACGTAGAAACATCAAATCGTATGCCCCCCGTGTCTGCCCATTGTCCCATCTGCTAAAAACCCTCCGACCCCATTTGAACCTTAGCCGCCTTTTATATTTCGGATTTAGTCTTGTGTGAATTCTATTACTGTATTACCCCCGACCATCTCTGCTGGGAGGCGATTCCACGAATCCACCACCCTTGCTGTGAAAAACGCCCTCACATTTCCCGAGCAGCCACCCTCCAGCTTCAGAGAATGACACCTGGTTCCAGCTCTTCTCTCTCTCTGTAATATGCTTCCCTCCCCCTCCTAGTCTCTTTGTAGCATCAAGGTACCTGAGCGTGAGTGAGTGTTACACACTGGTGGGGGGGTAACTTGTGGAGTATGGGGCAGATAGCCTGGGTGGCAGGGGAAGGGTGAGTGTTTGGTTTCTCCTTTCAGGTACTCCTGGCCGAACATAAGCAATCGAAGACCCTGTTTGCCATTAAAGCCCTGAAGAAGCGCGATATTGTGAGCAGGGACGAGTTTGAAAGGTGAGTCTCCTCTATTTCACCGGCCGATGGGAGAGGACACAGCTGTACATCTTACGGCCCCTAACCCCACTTAGCAATCATTTGTATCCATGTGTTTTCATGTAAGATAATAAGTGTTTAATATATCATGAAATGTCTAAATATCAATAGGATATTCCTGTTACGTCATCCAAAGTGTGATGTTCCCCCCCCGTGTCCCCCACTCCATGTTCTAGTCATTTTATTCTTTTTACAGACAAACCCAAACTTTGCGATCCTCATTTTTAACAATCCTATATTTACACCAATGCTTGGATTCTTGGATCAGTGTAGGATTCGTGCTCCACGATAAAAAAAATACAATAAAAATATTTGTTAGGCGCTCTGTTTGTAAATGCCATTAACCCTTCCCCTCCCGCAGCCTGCAGTGCGAGAAGCGGATCTTCGAGGCGATAAACGCCTCCGGACACCCGTTCTTGGTCAACCTGTTCGGGTGTTTCCTGACCCCGGATCACGCCTGCTTCGTGATGGAATACATGCCTGGCGGGGACCTCATGATGCACATACACGCCAACGTGTTCTCGCAGCCGGTGGCAAGGTCTGACACGCGTGGTCTTCGTGGGGGAAGGGGAGGGGAAGAGTGCCGCAGTATTGCGAGTAATGACGGTGTTATCTCCGGGCAGGTTCTACTCGGCTTGTGTGGTGTTGGGGCTCCAGTTTCTGCACGAGAAGAAAATAATCTATAGGTACAGGAATCTGTGTGTCGCCCTCATGTCTTCTCTCTCCCTCCCCCCCTCTCCTGTGTCACTCAAAATAAACACAGGTATGTCCACTGCTCCTGCATAGTTTCAATCCTCAACATTGTCATCACTTAGTCACATGATCATGACGTGAAGGAAGCGAACTGTAGCTGTTAGAAGTGTCCCCTTTCTCATTACTAATCACTTTATTTCATATAGCGCTTTTCTGCCAATGGGACTCGGAGCGCGTCGCAGATACAGTATATAGCACGCGGTACGCAACACGTAGAAGTGTTGGTCTCTGCCCAGATGAGCTTACACTCTAGTGCCTGGGTCACAGGGAGATAAAGTAACTTGCCCAAGGTCACAAGGAGCTGACACCCGGGAATTGAACCAGGCTCCCGCTTCACACTCAGTGTCATTGTTATCAGAGTCTGTCTCTTTACTCACTGAGCTTCTCCCTTCCGTCTCATTCACCCGGTCTCCCTGCCACCCTCACAGGCCTCCCAACTTGTCTCTCTCTCCCTGGCTCCAGGGACTTGAAGTTGGATAATCTGCTGATGGACGCCGAAGGCTTCGTGAAGATCGCAGACTTCGGGTTGTCTAAGGAAGGTGAGGCCCCGGACTGAGTGTCCTTTCATGGTGTAGTTTGGGAAGGGGAGTGTGTAGTGACGTTGTCACTGGCCCCATGACTTTCTCCTAGGAATGGGGTTTGGGGATCGCACAAGCACGTTCTGTGGTACCCCTGAATTCCTGGCTCCGGAGGTCCTGACAGACACTTCCTACTCGAACGCTATAGATTGGTGGGGACTCGGCGTGCTTATCTATGAGATGATGGTCGGAGAGGTGAGGTCCCGGGAATTAAACGGGGGGGGGGGGGGGGTTTGCCTGCATGTTCTAGTTTATCGTTGTATGATTTCTCTAGCACGAAGGGAGCGGATTTGTCCAACCAAGTCTTGTACAGTGTCGAACTGGGGCATGCAGGGCCCACGGGGGGAAACAAAGTGTAGGTGGGCGTTACTGTGTGTGTGTGTGTCTGCCCGCTCCTTGTCTTACACTGGGAACTCCATACAGGAGAGGTTTCATTGCTGTGCGCACACAGACATGTCTTGTATCTTCCTCTGCGGTCATCACAGAGTCTCTGTCTCTCTATCTCGCTGCTTCCTCGGTTCCCTTCTCACATGGTTTATTTAAATGTTACTGGCAGGAGGAAGCAATGAGCTTCTTTCCTGCTGGTGACAGCTATTTCCGCTGCAGGGGCATCTTCTCCTTGAACGCCACTGTGCTGGGGCCAGCCTGACCCTGGTCTTTTAATTGCCTGTTCTGTCCACTGGAATATCCATATATTGTCTTTCCAAGATCCAGAAATGAGAATAATCAATGTATTAGTCCTGGCAAAGTAGTGAGTAAAGAGAATTGCACCACATCCCAGCCTCTGGCGACATCCACACCCAATCTCCCTGCTACGACCCCTGGGACAGGGCTGGCTCTCGTAATCATGCCGCCTGGTCCGTGTTTTCAGTGTCCTTTTCCCGGAGATGATGAAGAGGAGGTGTTTGACAGCATTGTAAATGAAGAAGTGCGGTATCCACACTTCTTATCCATCGAAGCCATCAACATCATACGCAAGGTGTGTATCTCTACCTAATCCCCTGCCATGGCTTATTTCATCTTTACAAATCGGACAAATCTCAGTCCAGTACCTGGAAAAAAAAATTTGTTTTTTTTTGGGGGGGGTGAACTAGGGCTCAGACCTGCGCCAACTCTGCCCTCTGCAAAATAATGATGGGTTTGACTTTTTGCTTTCCCCACCTTCTCTCTCCTCCCTCCGTTTCTCTCTCTCCATCTTATCTTTCATTTAATACCTTATGATGTTATCAATTCTTTCCACCTCTCCTTCTCCAGCATTTTACTTTCTCCTCATGTCAACTGCCTTCCTCCTTTCTTTGTCTGCTTTCTGTCTCATCCTTATAGCTATCTGACTCTCCCTATCTGCCACCAGGCTATGTTCATCATGATGTCACGATGAGCTATAAATGGAGGAGCAGCCAACACATATTTTTTTATATAAAATAGCAAGACATTTATTTATAAAGATGAAGCGGCCTCCAGGACACATGGGGTTAAGGGCTTCTCTCAGCATATTTTACTCCAGTATATTAAGTTGTTTTGCTTTTCTCTGATTCAGCTTCTGCGGAAGTCGCCGGAGCGTCGTTTGGGGGCAGGAGCCGGAGACGCAGGGGAGATAAAACCGCAGCCGTTCTTTCAGGTACGGTAACGTTTCCGTCTCTTCCCCAGCACGCCCGTACAAAAATATGTTGCATAGCAGTAGTGTGCTTAACCCCTTCTTTGCTTTGCAACACCTCGCAGGCCCCTCTGGCAGTAAAGGGGATAATAAACCGCCCAAGTTTCTCCTATAAGAAATGAATTATCTAACAAACTGTAGTTCTTGCCCCACTTAAGGCAGAGTCTCTGCTGGCGCTGAGCGCGCTCATGCTTGGAGAGCGCTCCAAGCTTGAGCGCCGGGTGTCCTGCTTGTACACACGCTGGGGTTGGGGGGAATTGCGGGTAGTTGAGCATACGGAAAAGTATAATTTTTTTGTTTACCTGAGCGTGTGTGGGACTTATATAGATATAAATATGTATGTAAGTAACCGTCGCAAGCGCCGCCTGCGACGCGCTAGCGGGGACGCAGCCTAAAGAAGTGGTACCCAGAATCATCAAAATGTTACCACTGAGCTTGAATCTCCAAGCCAGTCTCTCCCCATCATCTCCCAATCTCCCTTTGCCTCGCTGCAGGAGGTGGACTGGGATGCACTCTTTGCCCGGCGGCTGAAACCCCCCTTCGTTCCCTCCCTAACCGACCCATCTGACGTCAGCAACTTCGATGAAGAATTCACAGCCCAGAAACCAGTGTTGTCCCCGACCGACGACCCCTGGCCTGTATCGGTCGCCAATCAGATTCTCTTCCAGGACTTTGACTTTGTCGCTGAACATCTGCTTCCTGGGTGAGGGGGTCTCTGATATAACCCAGCACTGCGTCAGGCCGGAACTCTCCGGGGGGACATTGTACATTTCACCATTCTGTTGGCTACTACCTCCGCACAAGATGCTCTGCGTATACAGGCAAGATAACTGCATTCTGCTGTAAGCTGCACGTTTTGTAACTGTACAGGGCAGGAAGAACATTGTTTGCAACTCTGTATTGAGTGATGTTATAAGGATTTCTTGATGTCGGGTGTAAAGCTTTGGATTTACAACGTGGCAATTATTGACAAAGCCAACCGACATTTCTGAGCCTTTTGCAGCCCGTCTATATCCCAACCTGTGTATCCTTTTTATCATCTATCTTTGTGTTTTTCTGCACTAATTTGATTAATCTTTTTCACCGTTTATAGATAATTGTATTGCAAAGCACCGTCTGTGTGTGCGTATATGAAGAAAAGCTGTGTATGCTAGCACTAAAAGAAATGTGATTGAACTGGAATACTAATGTAATTAGACTGTAATGATAAAGTAATATATGAGCTGTTAACAGCTGCTGGACTGAAGCTTGTTCTGCTTTTTTGCAAAGCGATTTAGGGAGTTATTCATGAAACAGTGTGTGTCGCACAAACTCCCATGGAAGTCAATGTCATAGTGCCGATAGGGCACAATCTCTGAAGAGCATATACCCTCCCAAAAATGTTTTCTTTCCCTACGGGTGGGAAGCAGGGGGGCTCCAGAGCTGAACAGTGTTAATTTCAACACTGGGGACCCCCTGCTCCCCGAACTGCCGCTAGCAGCTACGCAAGTTTAACTGTCCTGTTGGCCAATAGAAAATCGCAAAGGGGATGAAGTTACAGCTTCCGATAGGCCTGTGGGACATTCAAACTGCCATTATGATAGCCCAAACTAGCCTAGCTGGCGTTGCTACAAGCACCCCTCCCCCTCACAGACAGGTGTACATCTCTCAGAAAGCAGAGGGTCCCCGGAGCTGAAATTAACGCAGTTCAGCTCCAGAGACCCCCCGCTTCAAACCTAATGTAAAAAAAAAAATGAACGAACCAGGAATGTGTTTTTTTTACACCCACACACCCCCCCCATGGATATTGTGGTACATTTGGCAAAGGCTCCTGCGTGCAGCACTGCCGCAAAACACTGCAACAAAGTTATTAAGGAAAGACGTGGCTGTTGAAAGCAGCAAGATTTTCTTCTGCGCTAAATCTTTCTCCCCCCCCCCCCCCGTTAAAATTTCCCTGTATCTGTCCTCCCACAAACTGATTGAGAATTGTAATATGTCTCAGAATACATCATGTTCAATCAACACAAAGCACAGACGTCCCGTCGGCACACGCTGCGCGAGCCAGTGCGCTGCGTATCTGCACTGAGGAACCACAATCTCTCTGCTGCTAGAGAAATAATCTGTGCTGGGGATAGGAGTCTGCTCAAGTCGGGGAGGATCTTTGTAACGGGATGTTCTCATTAACCCCTTCACTGCCTATGGGCTTAAAGGTCCTTCAGGAATCAAAGGGGCTAACACCTTCAGTGCTGGAAAAAGCATGAGCAGCCAACTCCACTCAAGGGCCACCAGCAAGTCAGGTTTTCAGGATATTCCTGCTTCAGCACTAGTGGCTCAATCGAAGACTGCACCACCTGTGCTCAAGCAGGTATATCCTGAAAACCTGACCTGTTGGTGGCCCTTGAGGAGTGGAGTTGGCCACCCCTGAACTAGACCTATCTTCTATAATATAGGGAGTTCCTCGGTTATTGTCACTTCGGCAATAGCCAAAGTCTGGAGGTTCTGGCGAGAGAGCGGGGGACAAACGGCCAGCCTTTAGGAAGCATTACACTGCAAAACAGATACATTTTGTCAATAGTCTTCCTGCATACATAAAACCCCACTCCATAAATATGTCATCAATAATTACTGTTGGGACATTATTATTTGATTCATTTCATGTATACGAAGAAGAAGAAGGGACGGAGACATCGTATCGGAATTATAAGGAATGTAACAAAAATTGCAAAAGGGCAATCAAATTAGCAAAAATGGATAATGAAAAAATGATTGCGATAGAAAGTAAGGTCAACCCTAAAAAGTTCCTTAAGTACCTTAATAACAAAAAAATGAGAAAAAATATAGGACCCTTTCAGTGTGAGATGGGCGGGCAGATTATTGGAGATAATGAAAAAGCAGAGGTATTAAACAAATTCTTTGCCTCTGTGTTTACCAGGGAAGAATCAAGTTCAATAGTAGTGCCGCAGGAGGAAGCCACAACCTCCATATTAATGAGCAATTGGTTAACTGAGGAAGAAGTTCATAAGCGACTTGAAAAAATGAAAGTTAATAAGGCACCTGGCCCCCATGGCATACATCCAAGAGTTCTCAAGGAGTTAAGCTCAGTAATAGCAAAACCATTATATGTAATATTCAAGTACTCCATTTCCACAGGCTCAGTACCACGAGATTGGCGTAAAGCAGATGTGGTGCCTATATTTAAAAAGGGAGCTAGATCACCACCAGGAAATTACAGACCTGTAAGCCTGACTTCAATAGTAGGGAAACTACTTGAAGGTTTAATGCGGGATAATATTCAGGAATACCTAATGGAAAACAAAATTATTAGTAATAGTCAGCATGGATTTATGAAGGATAGATCATGCCAAACTAACCTTATTTGTTTCTTTGAGGAAGTAAGTAGGAATTTAGACCAGGGTAATGCAGTTGATGTGGTCTACTTAGATTTTGCAAAGGCTTTTGATACGGTTTCACACAAGAGGTTAGTGTACAAAATAAAGAAAATTGGACTCAGTAATAATATATGCACCTGGATTGAAAACTGGTTAAAGGACAGACAACAGAGGGTTGTCATAAATGGAACTTTTTCAGGTTGGGCTAAAGTTGTGAGTGGAGTACCTCAGGGATCGGTACTGGGACCCCTGCTTTTTAACTTGTTTATTAATGACCTCAAGGTTGGCATTGAGAGCAAAGTCTCCATCTTTGCTGATGATACTAAATTGTGTAATCAGAGCAGGATGTAATTTCTCTTCAGAAGGACTTGGAGAGACTGGAAACGTGGGCAGGTAAATGGCAGATGGTTTAATACAGATAAATGTAAGGTTATGCATTTGGGATGCAAGAATAAAAAGGCGACTTACAAATTAAATGGAGATATATTGGGGGAATCCTTGATGGAGAAGGATTTAGGGGTGCTTGTAGACAGCAGGCTTAGCAATAGTGCCCAATGTCATGCAGTAGCTGCAAAGGCAAACAAGATCTTATCTTGCATCAAACGGGCAATGGATGGAAGGGAAGTAAACATAATCGTGCCCCTTTTATAAAGCATTAGTAAGACCACACCTAGAATATGGAGTACAATTTTGGGCACCAATCCTAAGAAAAGACATCATGGAACTAGAGAGAGTACAGAGAAGAGCCACCAAATTAACAAAGGGGATGGACAATCTAATTTGAGGAGAGGCTAGCTAAATTAGATTTATTTACATTAGAAAAGAGGCGTCTAAGAGGGGATATGATAACTATATATAAATATATTCTGGGACAGTACAAGGAGCTTTCAAAAGAACTGTTCATCCCATGGACAGTACAGAGGACTCGGGCCATCCCTTAAGGTTGGAGGAAAGGAAATTTCACCAGCAACAAAGGAAAGGGTTCTTTACAGTTAGGTGCAGTTACAGTGTGTGATTCATTACCCATGGAGACTGATGGCAGATACAATAGATTTGTTCAAAAAAAGGTTGGACATCTTTTTAGATGGGAAAGGTATACAGGGATATACCAAATATGTAAACATGGGAAGGATGTTGATCCAGGGATTAATCAGATTGCCAATTCTTGGGAGTCAGGAAGGAATTAATTTTTCCCCTGAGATATCATTGGATGATATGTCACTGGGGTTTTCTGTTTGCCTTCCTCTGGATCAATGAGCAAGTATAGATATAGGATAAAGTATCTGTTGTCTAAATTTAGCATAGGTTGAACTTGATGGACGTACGTCTTTTTTTAACCTCATCTACTATGTAACTATGTAACTGTGTAACTATGTATAAACATTCCCACCAATAGAAAAAAAAAATATTTAACATTTTATTACTAGAACTAGGTACAAAAAAAATAGAAAGATCTGGACAGACATTAGTGCATTAACTGTCTTTTCCCCCGCGGGTAAATGTGCCTGAGATGAGGGCAATTAGAAATGTGTATTTTGGTGGGAGTCTCTCTCCCCTGGTTGAGTGTGAACAGTTTCACACCAATATTGTTAGGAATATAACTAGCTCCTGTATCTTTAAGCTCCTTGTTGGACAGGCTCGTGTCTCCTGCATTTCATATTTACAACTCGAAGCAGCTCTTTGTTGCAAAACTGAGCTAAAAATAAGGGGAATCTACACACCACCTTTAAACCCTTCACAACCAGAGTAGCCAGCGACGACTGGTGCTAAAGAAGTTAAGACGTTCCTCTTTTTAGTTAATTCCCAGGAGAATGTTCCTCCAGTCTCTGCTCCCCTCCCCCACGATGTGGTTGCACCCGTGATATTTATATTGTATTGTATGCCTCCCGGAAATAAATCCGCTCCCAGGCCACCGTGCCACACGCGCAGAAGAAGCGCCAGAGGTTGCACGCGATGCCCTTGTCAAAGGGGTTAGCGTCCGCGTCACGGTGCTTCAGGTAGGCGATCCGGTGGTGGGACATGAACTCCCACGTGGTGACGTTGCAGGAGATGAGGTACAGGTGCGATACCAGCAGCAGCGACACCACCGCTGTGAAGATGATGACGAGGACGAAGGCCAGCAGCAGGAAGAGGTTAATCCGCAGCCAATCGTTCCACGTAGCTTCAAACAGGAAGCCGGACCTGCAAAAGCAGCACATATTGTGTCAATACTGCCGCTGCCTCCTGCCGGTGATGTCATGATGGTAACAACATGTCCATGTTCAACACCTGGTGAGCTTAATTACCTCCTCCTCGCACTGATAGAGCCAAACTCTCACGGTTAACAAGGCAGAAGCCACACAAAGCTCACCCCATACACACAGTCATTAAGGTACATGCATGCTATGGCACTGATGTTTACAAGGTCACACCCCAACAGCACTCCTATAGAAAGTTCAAAGCTTGGGATTTGAAGGATTTCACCCCTCTGCTACTGGTTTAAACTCCTTGCTACAGGTTATAACTCAGCGACAGACATAGGGGGTGTTCACAAAGCTAATGGACACTGGAGCTGCATTGGCAGCGACTGCCATTCGAGTAACTTGTAGTTGACGCTGATCACGCTCTGATATCAGTTATCGGAGCTTTGTGAATCCCCCCCCTGTAGATTGTATTTAACAGTAGAAGGGTAGAGATCCCTGGGATGCGTAGCATAAGAGGTTTCGTATCTTCTCTTACCAGGCTAATTGAAAGGCCCAGAGCAGGACGATTAGCTGAACACTCAGGTACAGGATGAAGAGCCGGTGGTTTCGCTCTCCCACGCAGTTCTCGATCCAGGGGCAGTGATGGTCATATCGACGCACACAGTGCTGACAGGCCTGGCAGTGCCTGGCTCTCATTGGCTGCTGTGTAATAGGAAACAGAGCTGTGCCTATCAGAAAGCAGGACCTAATGTGACATCCCTGAATGTAACAGCGGTACAGCAAATTTCAATCCCCCCCCCCCTGCAAGAAGTGATTTCTTAAAATAAGTTGCAAAAATAAAATGGGACCAAATGGCGATCAGCACGGGCTGCCACGTTAAGGAGGCCTTGTATCCTTTCACTTAATAGTGCGGTCTTTGTGCGGCAGAGATAACTTTACAAGGTGTTGATCACGTCTCGGGGTGCAGCACAGATGAGCCCTACCTGCAGCATGCAGTATCCGCAGCGATGCACACGCACAGGGCTCGGGGGCTGCGGGATCATCACCTCCTGCTCCTCACCTGTCGCAAAAACCTGCAAACGTAGAACACGAAGTTCAACAATATCAATAAATTACAATAATGTGGGGAAGCGCTGCGTCCGTGGTTAGCGCCATATAAATAAAATGGGATCTGAATACTATGAATGGCGAACGCATTGTGTTACCGTCATATCGCAGTCAGAGAGCACATAACCTGGGTCCATCAGAGACACGACAAAGTACAACAGCACAGAGCACAGAACCAGAGACACGAATGCCAAAGGCTGCAGCAGCTTCCCGCGTGCCTCGTTCTGCCGAAGATCTGCAAAAGAATCCAGTAAGCCGGAACGTAGTCACATAGTGCTAATCTCGTCAGCTCTTATACGGCAGTCTTAATGCAGGCACCAGCTCCCTATAGCTGCAACTGCACAGCACTCATTTACACGGCACTACTTTGAGAAATCAAATGACCATTCCAAGTAAACAGTCCTCCCTTTTTTCCCCCCATCATAAGTGGGAAAACGGGGGTGGTCTGTGTCTCCAGTGTGGGAACTGTGGCTCTGGGGACCCCCTACTTCCTCAGATAGATCAGAAGGTGCTGCCAGTACATCCTGGTACTTAAATCACGTGGGTGAAGTTGCGTCTTCCTATTGGGCTGTGTGCAACGGTAGATTTAAAACTCCATTTTGTATTCCCAGCAGGGCATGGTACCGGGGGTATCTCAGGAACCAAGGGGTCCCTGAAGCTGGAATTAATACGGTTAAACTCGGGAAATGAAATAAAAACATTGGGAATCGCGCCTTTAACTTTCTGCTGTACTGAATATGATTATGCATCGCTTGCTTTAGAAAAGCGACACGCAAAAGGAATCGCCCTCTGCAAATCTTTAACTACCCACCCTTTCCATGCGCACCCACAATGCTATTCAAAGGTATCAAAGTCTCTCGGCTGCAAAACTGGCATAAATACATCGCTCAGCATGTCTGGCACCGCCGGGCTCTAAAGATCTTTATTCGATTGTCTCCCTGAACGAGGAGAGGAGAGAGAGTTTGGATGTGTACAGATACTCGGAATCACTATCCCTGCAGTGCTGGAGGGAGCAGCAGCACATTGCACTGGGGGCCAACTATGCACCACATGTCTTTCCAAGGGTTTCATACAATGCCCAATTAACCCCTTGGCCGCCAGAGGGGCATGGCCCAATATCAGTGGAAAGTGAAGGTTACAGGCTCCTCTGGCAGCTGAGGGGTTAATACAATAAGGCACCTCCCGTGCTCGGTGCTCACCGGTGTCGTGCAGGAACAGCACCAGAGTCACGGCCCAGGTCAGCACCGTGTGCACCGTCCTCACCAGGAAGCCGGCGCTGAATACATTGTGGAACATGCTGCCCCCGGGCCCCTTCTCCGCTTCTCCCGGGCCCCTTCTCCGCTTCTCCCGGGCCCCCGCCCCTTCCCCGCTTCTCCCTCCTCAGCTGCCAACACGGAAACGCGTCTGAGGCCGTGGAACGCGGAAGTGCTTCTGAGCCCGTGGAACGCGGAAGTGTTGCTCCATGGTAACAGCGCTAGCGCCGCTGATTGGCCCGGATTGAGATCTTCCTGAGAGCAGATTGGTTCTTTTAGGTGAAGCCCCAGGGTCCTTCTCACGGGCCCTGGTACTGCAGGTTTGTGACCCTGAGCAGGGTGTGTGTTATTGAACAGGCTCTGCATGTGGTGCTATAGGATGGTGCTGAGTATCACTGCTCTCCCTGCATGCAAAAGACAACAGTTCCACTTCTTTTTAACAAAATAAAATGAATGATTTCTTAATAATAATAACTTTAATAAGATTATTATTTATATAGCACTTTTCTCCCAATGGGACTCAGAGCCCTGTACAGTTGTATGCAGTTTGCATTGTGTCTGTGTCACACACAACCGGGGCAGTGACATACACATCAGCACACAGGGGGGTTCAGTTTTAGTTTCCTTTAGTCAGTGGACCCCCTCGGAGACAGTTTAGCTTTCAGAATCATCAGTTTGACCTTGGTCGCTGATTCTACATTGTGAAGCTGGTAAAATACAGTCCCAAGAGTTTTGCCCCAATGTTTAATTAATGAATTAAGTTCTCTCTTTTTTTTTTTTTAAATCAGAGCCAGTACCACTCCTTGTATTAAGCCACTATAACAAATCCTTGTAAACATTAATTAGCAATACATCATTAATACACAACAAGCTGTGCTGCAAATATAACATCTTTATTTCCCTGTGGTTAGTTTGAAGCACGCTGCATTATGATAGGCAGACCACTGTATCTCACTGTGTGTGTGTGTGCTTGTTTCAAATACCCCCCCAGGGTTTAATAGGGTGTGAAAGAGTTGTGTGAAAGTGGGCAGAAGAGGCAGTGTCACCCTGTCACCAGGCACATGACATCTCGGAGGCTGCGTCACTGTTCCTTCGTGGCCGCACCGGATTCCAGCCAAGTCCAGACTGGGTGTCATCGCAGAACTGAGGCCGCATGCTGTACTGGTTCCGTCTGGAGCTCCGCTGGGTCACACACATCCTGAGCTTTGTGTTCATCTGCAAGAGGCAAAGCCAATACGTGGATCAGGATGCAGTGGGCATGGGAGTGAGTAAAGTCCTTTGGGACATAATGACAAATCTGTATAGGGACTATCTTTAAAATGTTTATGCAATCTCTATGTTGTACTAATTGAGGGGAAAAAATACTTTTTCAAATAGACTATTTCCATTGCAATAGCCACAAAACTCTTCAGTAAAATGTCACTGGGTTTTATTACAAAAACCCATAGTTAAAACACCACATGAGGTTAACTCAATGTCATAGCCGCAGAACATCCCACTGCTTTATGCACACAGAGAATAATCGCTGCATATATATGGAGTTATATCATTTAGAGCGAGGATTTTGTGGCTCACGTTTTCATTCTCTGTATGTACACACACACACACACACACACACACACACACACACACACACACACACACACTTACCTGTAGAAAGAGCATGGTGCTTATCTGTAGGGATTCCATGCGCTCGTTAAGGTTACGCACAGAAGTCATGTGCTCTGCCAGGGCCGCCTTCAGCTCAGCGCTGTTCTGCTGCATATAACTGAAGCCAGTGCTGCTGCCGAGTGCCTGTAACAGACCGACAGCCTCCGTCAGAGCCCCCCCAAACCTGCAGCTACTGCCTGTAACAGACCGACAGCCTCCGTCAGAGCCCCCCCAAACCTGCTCCTACTGCCTGTAACAGACCGACAGCCTCCGTCAGAGCCCCCCCAAACCTGCAGCTACTGCCTGTAACAGACCGACAGCCTCCGTCAGAGCCCCCCCAAACCTGCTCCTACTGCCTGTAACAGACCGACAGCCTCCGTCAGAGCCCCCCCAAACCTGCTCCTACTGCCTGTAACAGACCGACAGCCTCCGTCAGAGCCCCCCCAAACCTGCTCCTACTGCCTGTAACAGACCGACCGCCTCCGTCAGAGCCCCCCCAAACCTGCAGCTACTGCCTGTAACAGACCGACAGCCTCCGTCAGACTGTGACACCCCCCAAGCCTGCTCCTACTGCCTGTAACAGACCGACAGCCTCCGTCAGACTGTGACACCCCCCAAACCTGCTCCTACTGCCTGTAACAGACCGACAGCCTCCGTCAGACTGTGACACCCCCCAAACCTGCTCCTACTGCCTGTAACAGACCGACAGCCTCCGTCAGAGCCCCCCCAAACCTGCTCCTACTGCCTGTAACAGACCGACAGCCTCCGTCAGAGCCCCCCCAAACCTGCTCCTACTGCCTGTAACAGACCGACAGCCTCCGTCAGAGCCCCCCCAAACCTGCTCCTACTGCCTGTAACAGACCGACCGCCTCCGTCAGAGCCCCCCCAAACCTGCAGCTACTGCCTGTAACAGACCGACAGCCTCCGTCAGAGCCCCCCCAAACCTGCAGCTACTGCCTGTAACAGACCGACAGCCTCCGTCAGAGCCCCCCCAAACCTGCTCCTACTGCCTGTAACAGACCGACAGCCTCCGTCAGAGCCCCCCCAAACCTGCAGCTACTGCCTGTAACAGACCGACAGCCTCCGTCAGAGCCCCCCCAAACCTGCTCCTACTGCCTGTAACAGACCGACAGCCTCCGTCAGAGCCCCCCCAAACCTGCAGCTACTGCCTGTAACAGACCGACAGCCTCCGTCAGAGCCCCCCCAAACCTGCTCCTACTGCCTGTAACAGACCGACAGCCTCCGTCAGAGCCCCCCCAAACCTGCTCCTACTGCCTGTAACAGACCGACCGCCTCCGTCAGAGCCCCCCCAAACCTGCTCCTACTGCCTGTAACAGACCGACAGCCTCCGTCAGAGCCCCCCCAAACCTGCAGCTACTGCCTGTAACAGACCAACAGCCTCAGTCAGAGCCCCCCCAAACCTGCTCCTACTGCCTGTAACAGACCAACAGCCTCCGTCAGAGCCCCCCCAAACCTGCAGCTACTGCCTGTAACAGACCGACAGCCTCCGTCAGAGCCCCCCCAAACCTGCAGCTACTGCCTGTAACAGACCGACCGCCTCCGTCAGAGCCCCCCCAAACCTGCTCCTACTGCCTGTAACAGACCGACCGCCTCCGTCAGAGCCCCCCCAAACCTGCAGCTACTGCCTGTAACAGACCGACAGCCTCCGTCAGAGCCCCCCCAAACCTGCTCCTACTGCCTGTAACAGACCGACCGCCTCCGTCAGAGCCCCCACAAACCTGCAGCTACCTCCTGTAACAGACCGACAGCCTCCGTCAGAGCCCCCCCAAACCTGCTCCTACTGCCTGTAACAGACCGACAGCCTCCGTCAGAGCCCCCCCAAACCTGCAGCTACTGCCTGTAACAGACCGACAGCCTCCGTCAGAGCCCCCCCAACCTGCAGCTACTGCCTGTAACAGACCGACAGCCTCCGTCAGAGCCCCCCCAAACCTGCAGCTACCTCCTGTAACAGACCGACAGCCTCCGTCAGAGCCCCCCCAAACCTGCTCCTACTGCCTGTAACAGACCGACAGCCTCCGTCAGAGCCCCCCCAAACCTGCTCCTACTGCCTGTAACAGACCGACAGCCTCCGTCAGAGCCCCCCCAAACCTGCTCCTACTGCCTGTAACAGACCAACAGCCTCCGTCAGAGCCCCCCCAAACCTGCTCCTACTGCCTGTAACAGACCGACAGCCTCCGTCAGAGCCCCCCCCAAACCTGCTCCTACTGCCTGTAACAGACCGACCGCCTCCGTCAGAGCCCCCCCAAACCTGCTCCTACTGCCTGTAACAGACCGACAGCCTCCGTCAGAGCCCCCCCAAACCTGCTCCTACTGCCTGTAACAGACCGACAGCCTCCGTCAGAGCCCCCCCAAACCTGCAGCTACTGCCTGTAACAGACCGACAGCCTCCGTCAGAGCCCCCCCAAACCTGCAGCTACTGCCTGTAACAGACCGACAGCCTCCGTCAGAGCCCCCCCAAACCTGCAGCTACTGCCTGTAACAGACCGACAGCCTCCGTCAGAGCCCCCCCAAACCTGCAGCTACTGCCTGTAACAGACCGACAGCCTCCGTCAGAGCCCCCCCAAACCTGCTCCTACTGCCTGTAACAGACCGACCGCCTCCGTCAGAGCCCCCCCAAACCTGCTCCTACTGCCTGTAACAGACCGACCGCCTCCGTCAGACACCCCCAAACCTGCAGCTACCTCCTGTAACAGACCGACAGCCTCCGTCAGAGCCCCCCCAAACCTGCTCCTACTGCCTGTAACAGACCGACAGCCTCCGTCAGAGCCCCCCCAAACCTGCTCCTACTGCCTGTAACAGACCGACAGCCTCCGTCAGAGCCCCCCCAAACCTGCAGCTACTGCCTGTAACAGACCGACCGCCTCCGTCAGAGCCCCCCCAAACCTGCTCCTACTGCCTGTAACAGACCGACCGCCTCCGTCAGAGCCCCCCCAAACCTGCAGCTACTGCCTGTAACAGACCGACAGCCTCCGTCAGAGCCCCCCCAAACCTGCTCCTACTGCCTGTAACAGACCGACAGCCTCCGTCAGAGCCCCCCCAAACCTGCAGCTACTGCCTGTAACAGACCGACCGCCTCCGTCAGAGCCCCCCCAAACCTGCTCCTACTGCCTGTAACAGACCGACAGCCTCCGTCAGAGCCCCCCCAAACCTGCAGCTACTGCCTGTAACAGACCGACAGCCTCCGTCAGAGCCCCCCCAAACCTGCAGCTACTGCCTGTAACAGACCGACAGCCTCCGTCAGAGCCCCCCCAAACCTGCAGCTACTGCCTGTAACAGACCGACCGCCTCCGTCAGAGCCCCCCCAAACCTGCAGCTACCTCCTGTAACAGACCGACAGCCTCCGTCAGAGCCCCCCCAAACCTGCAGCTACTGCCTGTAACAGACCGACCGCCTCCGTCAGAGCCCCCCCAAACCTGCTCCTACTGCCTGTAACAGACCGACAGCCTCCGTCAGAGCCCCCCCAAACCTGCAGCTACTGCCTGTAACAGACCGACAGCCTCCGTCAGAGCCCCCCCAAACCTGCTCCTACTGCCTGTAACAGACCAACAGCCTCCGTCAGAGCCCCCCCAAACCTGCTCCTACTGCCTGTAACAGACCGACCGCCTCCGTCAGAGCCCCCCCAAACCTGCTCCTACTGCCTGTAACAGACCGACAGCCTCCGTCAGAGCCCCCCCAAACCTGCTCCTACTGCCTGTAACAGACCGACAGCCTCCGTCAGAGCCCCCCCAAACCTGCAGCTACTGCCTGTAACAGACCGACCGCCTCCGTCAGAGCCCCCCCAAACCTGCTCCTACTGCCTGTAACAGACCAACAGCCTCCGTCAGAGCCCCCCCAAACCTGCAGCTACTGCCTGTAACAGACCGACCGCCTCCGTCAGAGCCCCCCCAAACCTGCAGCTACTGCCTGTAACAGACCGACCGCCTCCGTCAGAGCCCCCCCAAACCTGCTCCTACTGCCTGTAACAGACCGACAGCCTCCGTCAGAGCCCCCCCAAACCTGCAGCTACTGCCTGTAACAGACCGACAGCCTCCGTCAGAGCCCCCCCAAACCTGCAGCTACTGCCTGTAACAGACCGACCGCCTCCGTCAGAGCCCCCCCAAACCTGCAGCTACTGCCTGTAACAGACCGACCGCCTCCGTCAGAGCCCCCCCAAACCTGCTCCTACTGCCTGTAACAGACCGACCGCCTCCGTCAGAGCCCCCCCAAACCTGCAGCTACTGCCTGTAACAGACCGACAGCCTCCGTCAGAGCCCCCCCAAACCTGCTCCTACTGCCTGTAACAGACCGACAGCCTCCGTCAGAGCCCCCCCAAACCTGCTCCTACTGCCTGTAACAGACCGACAGCCTCCGTCAGAGCCCCCCCAAACCTGCTCCTACTGCCTGTAACAGACCGACAGCCTCCGTCAGAGCCCCCCCAAACCTGCAGCTACTGCCTGTAACAGACCGACCGCCTCCGTCAGAGCCCCCCCAAACCTGCAGCTACTGCCTGTAACAGACCGACCGCCTCCGTCAGAGCCCCCCCAAACCTGCAGCTACCTCCTGTAACAGACCGACAGCCTCCGTCAGAGCCCCCCCAAACCTGCTCCTACTGCCTGTAACAGACCGACAGCCTCCGTCAGAGCCCCCCCAAACCTGCTCCTACTGCCTGTAACAGACCGACAGCCTCCGTCAGAGCCCCCCCAAACCTGCTCCTACTGCCTGTAACAGACCGACAGCCTCCGTCAGAGCCCCCCCAAACCTGCAGCTACTGCCTGTAACAGACCGACAGCCTCCGTCAGAGCCCCCCCAAACCTGCAGCTACTGCCTGTAACAGACCGACAGCCTCCGTCAGAGCCCCCCCAAACCTGCAGCTACTGCCTGTAACAGACCGACAGCCTCCGTCAGAGCCCCCCCAAACCTGCTCCTACTGCCTGTAACAGACCGACAGCCTCCGTCAGAGCCCCCCCAAACCTGCAGCTACTGCCTGTAACAGACCGACCGCGTCCGTCAGAGCCCCCCCAAACCTGCAGCTACTGCCTGTAACAGACCGACAGCCTCCGTCAGAGCCCCCCCAAACCTGCAGCTACTGCCTGTTACAGACCAACAGCCTCCGTCAGAGCCCCCCCAAACCTGCAGCTACTGCCTGTAACAGACCGACCGCCTCCGTCAGAGCCCCCCCAAACCTGCAGCTACTGCCTGTAACAGACCGACAGCCTCCGTCAGAGCCCCCCCAAACCTGCAGCTACTGCCTGTAACAGACCGACCGCCTCCGTCAGAGCCCCCCCAAACCTGCAGCTACTGCCTGTAACAGACCGACCGCCTCCGTCAGAGCCCCCCCAAACCTGCAGCTACTGCCTGTAACAGACCGACAGCCTCCGTCAGAGCCCCCCCAAACCTGCTCCTACTGCCTGTAACAGACCGACCGCCTCCGTCAGAGCCCCCCCAAACCTGCAGCTACTGCCTGTAACAGACCGACAGCCTCCGTCAGAGCCCCCCCAAACCTGCAGCTACTGCCTGTAACAGACCGACCGCCTCCGTCAGAGCCCCCCCCAAACCTGCAGCTACTGCCTGTAACAGACCGACAGCCTCCGTCAGAGCCCCCCCAAACCTGCTCCTACTGCCTGTAACAGACCGACAGCCTCCGTCAGAGCCCCCCCAAACCTGCTCCTACTGCCTGTAACAGACCGACAGCCTCCGTCAGAGCCCCCCCAAACCTGCAGCTACTGCCTGTAACAGACCGACCGCCTCCGTCAGAGCCCCCCCAAACCTGCAGCTACTGCCTGTAACAGACCGACCGCCTCCGTCAGAGCCCCCCCAAACCTGCAGCTACTGCCTGTAACAGACCGACCGCCTCCGTCAGAGCCCCCCCAAACCTGCAGCTACTGCCTGTAACAGACCGACCGCCTCCGTCAGAGCCCCCCCAAACCTGCAGCTACTGCCTGTAACAGACCGACAGCCTCCGTCAGAGCCCCCCCAAACCTGCTCCTACTGCCTGTAACAGACCGACAGCCTCCGTCAGAGCCCCCCCAAACCTGCAGCTACTGCCTGTAACAGACCAACCGCCTCCGTCAGAGCCCCCCCAAACCTGCAGCTACTGCCTGTAACAGACCGACCGCCTCCGTCAGAGCCCCCCCAAACCTGCAGCTACTGCCTGTAACAGACCGACAGCCTCCGTCAGAGCCCCCCCAAACCTGCTCCTACTGCCTGTAACAGACCGACCGCCTCCGTCAGAGCCCCCACAAACCTGCAGCTACCTCCTGTAACAGACCGACAGCCTCCGTCAGAGCCCCCCCAAACCTGCTCCTACTGCCTGTAACAGACCGACAGCCTCCGTCAGAGCCCCCCCAAACCTGCAGCTACTGCCTGTAACAGACCGACAGCCTCCGTCAGAGCCCCCCCAACCTGCAGCTACTGCCTGTAACAGACCGACAGCCTCCGTCAGAGCCCCCCCAAACCTGCAGCTACCTCCTGTAACAGACCGACAGCCTCCGTCAGAGCCCCCCCAAACCTGCTCCTACTGCCTGTAACAGACCGACAGCCTCCGTCAGAGCCCCCCCAAACCTGCTCCTACTGCCTGTAACAGACCGACAGCCTCCGTCAGAGCCCCCCCAAACCTGCTCCTACTGCCTGTAACAGACCAACAGCCTCCGTCAGAGCCCCCCCAAACCTGCTCCTACTGCCTGTAACAGACCGACAGCCTCCGTCAGAGCCCCCCCAAACCTGCAGCTACTGCCTGTAACAGACCGACAGCCTCCGTCAGAGCCCCCCCAAACCTGCAGCTACTGCCTGTAACAGACCGACAGCCTCCGTCAGAGCCCCCCCAAACCTGCAGCTACTGCCTGTAACAGACCGACAGCCTCCGTCAGAGCCCCCCCAAACCTGCAGCTACTGCCTGTAACAGACCGACAGCCTCCGTCAGAGCCCCCCCAAACCTGCAGCTACTGCCTGTAACAGACCGACAGCCTCCGTCAGAGCCCCCCCAAACCTGCTCCTACTGCCTGTAACAGACCGACCGCCTCCGTCAGAGCCCCCCCAAACCTGCTCCTACTGCCTGTAACAGACCGACCGCCTCCGTCAGAGCCCCCCCAAACCTGCAGCTACCTCCTGTAACAGACCGACAGCCTCCGTCAGAGCCCCCCCAAACCTGCTCCTACTGCCTGTAACAGACCGACAGCCTCCGTCAGAGCCCCCCCAAACCTGCTCCTACTGCCTGTAACAGACCGACAGCCTCCGTCAGAGCCCCCCCAAACCTGCTCCTACTGCCTGTAACAGACCGACAGCCTCCGTCAGAGCCCCCCCCAAACCTGCAGCTACTGCCTGTAACAGACCGACAGCCTCCGTCAGAGCCCCCCCAAACCTGCAGCTACTGCCTGTAACAGACCGACAGCCTCCGTCAGAGCCCCCCCAAACCTGCAGCTACTGCCTGTAACAGACCGACAGCCTCCGTCAGAGCCCCCCCAAACCTGCTCCTACTGCCTGTAACAGACCGACAGCCTCCGTCAGAGCCCCCCCAAACCTGCAGCTACTGCCTGTAACAGACCGACCGCCTCCGTCAGAGCCCCCCCAAACCTGCAGCTACTGCCTGTAACAGACCGACAGCCTCCGTCAGAGCCCCCCCAAACCTGCAGCTACTGCCTGTTACAGACCAACAGCCTCCGTCAGAGCCCCCCCAAACCTGCAGCTACTGCCTGTAACAGACCGACCGCCTCCGTCAGAGCCCCCCCAAACCTGCAGCTACTGCCTGTAACAGACCGACAGCCTCCGTCAGAGCCCCCCCAAACCTGCAGCTACTGCCTGTAACAGACCGACCGCCTCCGTCAGAGCCCCCCCAAACCTGCAGCTACTGCCTGTAACAGACCGACCGCCTCCGTCAGAGCCCCCCCAAACCTGCAGCTACTGCCTGTAACAGACCGACAGCCTCCGTCAGAGCCCCCCCAAACCTGCTCCTACTGCCTGTAACAGACCGACCGCCTCCGTCAGAGCCCCCCCAAACCTGCAGCTACTGCCTGTAACAGACCGACAGCCTCCGTCAGAGCCCCCCCAAACCTGCAGCTACTGCCTGTAACAGACCGACCGCCTCCGTCAGAGCCCCCCCAAACCTGCAGCTACTGCCTGTAACAGACCGACAGCCTCCGTCAGAGCCCCCCCAAACCTGCTCCTACTGCCTGTAACAGACCGACAGCCTCCGTCAGAGCCCCCCCAAACCTGCTCCTACTGCCTGTAACAGACCGACAGCCTCCGTCAGAGCCCCCCCAAACCTGCAGCTACTGCCTGTAACAGACCGACCGCCTCCGTCAGAGCCCCCCCAAACCTGCAGCTACTGCCTGTAACAGACCGACCGCCTCCGTCAGAGCCCCCCCAAACCTGCAGCTACTGCCTGTAACAGACCGACCGCCTCCGTCAGAGCCCCCCCAAACCTGCAGCTACTGCCTGTAACAGACCGACCGCCTCCGTCAGAGCCCCCCCAAACCTGCAGCTACTGCCTGTAACAGACCGACAGCCTCCGTCAGAGCCCCCCCAAACCTGCTCCTACTGCCTGTAACAGACCGACAGCCTCCGTCAGAGCCCCCCCAAACCTGCAGCTACTGCCTGTAACAGACCAACCGCCTCCGTCAGAGCCCCCCCAAACCTGCAGCTACTGCCTGTAACAGACCGACCGCCTCCGTCAGAGCCCCCCCAAACCTGCAGCTACTGCCTGTAACAGACCGACAGCCTCCGTCAGAGCCCCCCCAAACCTGCTCCTACTGCCTGTAACAGACCGACCGCCTCCGTCAGAGCCCCCACAAACCTGCAGCTACCTCCTGTAACAGACCGACAGCCTCCGTCAGAGCCCCCCCAAACCTGCTCCTACTGCCTGTAACAGACCGACAGCCTCCGTCAGAGCCCCCCCAAACCTGCAGCTACTGCCTGTAACAGACCGACAGCCTCCGTCAGAGCCCCCCCAACCTGCAGCTACTGCCTGTAACAGACCGACAGCCTCCGTCAGAGCCCCCCCAAACCTGCAGCTACCTCCTGTAACAGACCGACAGCCTCCGTCAGAGCCCCCCCAAACCTGCTCCTACTGCCTGTAACAGACCGACAGCCTCCGTCAGAGCCCCCCCAAACCTGCTCCTACTGCCTGTAACAGACCGACAGCCTCCGTCAGAGCCCCCCCAAACCTGCTCCTACTGCCTGTAACAGACCAACAGCCTCCGTCAGAGCCCCCCCAAACCTGCTCCTACTGCCTGTAACAGACCGACCGCCTCCGTCAGAGCCCCCCCAAACCTGCTCCTACTGCCTGTAACAGACCGACCGCCTCCGTCAGAGCCCCCCCAAACCTGCTCCTACTGCCTGTAACAGACCGACAGCCTCCGTCAGAGCCCCCCCAAACCTGCAGCTACTGCCTGTAACAGACCGACAGCCTCCGTCAGAGCCCCCCCAAACCTGCTCCTACTGCCTGTAACAGACCGACAGCCTCCGTCAGAGCCCCCCCAAACCTGCAGCTACTGCCTGTAACAGACCGACAGCCTCCGTCAGAGCCCCCCCAAACCTGCTCCTACTGCCTGTAACAGACCGACAGCCTCCGTCAGAGCCCCCCCAAACCTGCTCCTACTGCCTGTAACAGACCGACAGCCTCCGTCAGAGCCCCCCCAAACCTGCAGCTACTGCCTGTAACAGACCGACAGCCTCCGTCAGAGCCCCCCCAAACCTGCTCCTACTGCCTGTAACAGACCGACAGCCTCCGTCAGAGCCCCCCCAAACCTGCAGCTACTGCCTGTAACAGACCGACAGCCTCCGTCAGAGCCCCCCCAAACCTGCTCCTACTGCCTGTAACAGACCGACAGCCTCCGTCAGAGCCCCCCCAAACCTGCTCCTACTGCCTGTAACAGACCGACCGCCTCCGTCAGAGCCCCCCCAAACCTGCTCCTACTGCCTGTAACAGACCGACAGCCTCCGTCAGAGCCCCCCCAAACCTGCAGCTACTGCCTGTAACAGACCAACAGCCTCAGTCAGAGCCCCCCCAAACCTGCTCCTACTGCCTGTAACAGACCAACAGCCTCCGTCAGAGCCCCCCCAAACCTGCAGCTACTGCCTGTAACAGACCGACAGCCTCCGTCAGAGCCCCCCCAAACCTGCAGCTACTGCCTGTAACAGACCGACCGCCTCCGTCAGAGCCCCCCCAAACCTGCTCCTACTGCCTGTAACAGACCGACCGCCTCCGTCAGAGCCCCCCCAAACCTGCAGCTACTGCCTGTAACAGACCGACAGCCTCCGTCAGAGCCCCCCCAAACCTGCTCCTACTGCCTGTAACAGACCGACAGCCTCCGTCAGAGCCCCCCCAAACCTGCAGCTACTGCCTGTAACAGACCGACCGCCTCCGTCAGAGCCCCCCCAAACCTGCTCCTACTGCCTGTAACAGACCGACCGCCTCCGTCAGAGCCCCCCCAAACCTGCTCCTACTGCCTGTAACAGACCGACAGCCTCCGTCAGAGCCCCCCCAAACCTGCAGCTACTGCCTGTAACAGACCGACAGCCTCCGTCAGAGCCCCCCCAAACCTGCTCCTACTGCCTGTAACAGACCGACAGCCTCCGTCAGAGCCCCCCCAAACCTGCAGCTACTGCCTGTAACAGACCGACAGCCTCCGTCAGAGCCCCCCCAAACCTGCTCCTACTGCCTGTAACAGACCGACAGCCTCCGTCAGAGCCCCCCCAAACCTGCTCCTACTGCCTGTAACAGACCGACAGCCTCCGTCAGAGCCCCCCCAAACCTGCTCCTACTGCCTGTAACAGACCGACCGCCTCCGTCAGAGCCCCCCCAAACCTGCAGCTACCTCCTGTAACAGACCGACAGCCTCCGTCAGAGCCCCCCCAAACCTGCTCCTACTGCCTGTAACAGACCGACCGCCTCCGTCAGAGCCCCCCCAAACCTGCAGCTACTGCCTGTAACAGACCGACAGCCTCCGTCAGACTGTGACACCCCCCAAGCCTGCTCCTACTGCCTGTAACAGACCGACAGCCTCCGTCAGACTGTGACACCCCCCAAACCTGCTCCTACTGCCTGTAACAGACCGACAGCCTCCGTCAGACTGTGACACCCCCCAAACCTGCTCCTACTGCCTGTAACAGACCGACAGCCTCCGTCAGAGCCCCCCCAAACCTGCTCCTACTGCCTGTAACAGACCGACAGCCTCCGTCAGAGCCCCCCCAAACCTGCTCCTACTGCCTGTAACAGACCGACAGCCTCCGTCAGAGCCCCCCCAAACCTGCTCCTACTGCCTGTAACAGACCGACCGCCTCCGTCAGAGCCCCCCCAAACCTGCTCCTACTGCCTGTAACAGACCGACCGCCTCCGTCAGAGCCCCCCCAAACCTGCAGCTACTGCCTGTAACAGACCGACAGCCTCCGTCAGAGCCCCCCCAAACCTGCTCCTACTGCCTGTAACAGACCGACAGCCTCCGTCAGAGCCCCCCCAAACCTGCAGCTACTGCCTGTAACAGACCGACCGCCTCCGTCAGAGCCCCCCCAAACCTGCTCCTACTGCCTGTAACAGACCGACAGCCTCCGTCAGAGCCCCCCCAAACCTGCAGCTACTGCCTGTAACAGACCGACAGCCTCCGTCAGAGCCCCCCCAAACCTGCAGCTACTGCCTGTAACAGACCGACAGCCTCCGTCAGAGCCCCCCCAAACCTGCAGCTACTGCCTGTAACAGACCGACCGCCTCCGTCAGAGCCCCCCCAAACCTGCAGCTACCTCCTGTAACAGACCGACAGCCTCCGTCAGAGCCCCCCCAAACCTGCAGCTACTGCCTGTAACAGACCGACCGCCTCCGTCAGAGCCCCCCCAAACCTGCTCCTACTGCCTGTAACAGACCGACAGCCTCCGTCAGAGCCCCCCCAAACCTGCAGCTACTGCCTGTAACAGACCGACAGCCTCCGTCAGAGCCCCCCCAAACCTGCTCCTACTGCCTGTAACAGACCAACAGCCTCCGTCAGAGCCCCCCCAAACCTGCTCCTACTGCCTGTAACAGACCGACCGCCTCCGTCAGAGCCCCCCCAAACCTGCTCCTACTGCCTGTAACAGACCGACAGCCTCCGTCAGAGCCCCCCCAAACCTGCTCCTACTGCCTGTAACAGACCGACAGCCTCCGTCAGAGCCCCCCCAAACCTGCAGCTACTGCCTGTAACAGACCGACCGCCTCCGTCAGAGCCCCCCCAAACCTGCTCCTACTGCCTGTAACAGACCAACAGCCTCCGTCAGAGCCCCCCCAAACCTGCAGCTACTGCCTGTAACAGACCGACCGCCTCCGTCAGAGCCCCCCCAAACCTGCAGCTACTGCCTGTAACAGACCGACCGCCTCCGTCAGAGCCCCCCCAAACCTGCTCCTACTGCCTGTAACAGACCGACAGCCTCCGTCAGAGCCCCCCCAAACCTGCAGCTACTGCCTGTAACAGACCGACAGCCTCCGTCAGAGCCCCCCCAAACCTGCAGCTACTGCCTGTAACAGACCGACAGCCTCCGTCAGAGCCCCCCCAAACCTGCAGCTACTGCCTGTAACAGACCGACCGCCTCCGTCAGAGCCCCCCCAAACCTGCTCCTACTGCCTGTAACAGACCGACAGCCTCCGTCAGAGCCCCCCCAAACCTGCAGCTACTGCCTGTAACAGACCGACAGCCTCCGTCAGAGCCCCCCCAAACCTGCAGCTACTGCCTGTAACAGACCGACAGCCTCCGTCAGAGCCCCCCCAAACCTGCAGCTACTGCCTGTAACAGACCGACCGCCTCCGTCAGAGCCCCCCCAAACCTGCTCCTACTGCCTGTAACAGACCGACCGCCTCCGTCAGAGCCCCCCCAAACCTGCAGCTACTGCCTGTAACAGACCGACAGCCTCCGTCAGAGCCCCCCCAAACCTGCTCCTACTGCCTGTAACAGACCGACAGCCTCCGTCAGAGCCCCCCCAAACCTGCTCCTACTGCCTGTAACAGACCGACAGCCTCCGTCAGAGCCCCCCCAAACCTGCTCCTACTGCCTGTAACAGACCGACAGCCTCCGTCAGAGCCCCCCCAAACCTGCAGCTACTGCCTGTAACAGACCGACCGCCTCCGTCAGAGCCCCCCCAAACCTGCAGCTACTGCCTGTAACAGACCGACCGCCTCCGTCAGAGCCCCCCCAAACCTGCTCCTACTGCCTGTAACAGACCGACAGCCTCCGTCAGAGCCCCCCCAAACCTGCAGCTACTGCCTGTAACAGACCGACCGCCTCCGTCAGAGCCCCCCCAAACCTGCAGCTACCTCCTGTAACAGACCGACAGCCTCCGTCAGAGCCCCCCCAAACCTGCTCCTACTGCCTGTAACAGACCGACAGCCTCCGTCAGAGCCCCCCCAAACCTGCTCCTACTGCCTGTAACAGACCGACAGCCTCCGTCAGAGCCCCCCCAAACCTGCTCCTACTGCCTGTAACAGACCGACAGCCTCCGTCAGAGCCCCCCCCAAACCTGCAGCTACTGCCTGTAACAGACCGACAGCCTCCGTCAGAGCCCCCCCAAACCTGCAGCTACTGCCTGTAACAGACCGACAGCCTCCGTCAGAGCCCCCCCAAACCTGCAGCTACTGCCTGTAACAGACCGACAGCCTCCGTCAGAGCCCCCCCAAACCTGCTCCTACTGCCTGTAACAGACCGACAGCCTCCGTCAGAGCCCCCCCAAACCTGCAGCTACTGCCTGTAACAGACCGACCGCCTCCGTCAGAGCCCCCCCAAACCTGCAGCTACTGCCTGTAACAGACCGACAGCCTCCGTCAGAGCCCCCCCAAACCTGCAGCTACTGCCTGTTACAGACCAACAGCCTCCGTCAGAGCCCCCCCAAACCTGCAGCTACTGCCTGTAACAGACCGACCGCCTCCGTCAGAGCCCCCCCAAACCTGCAGCTACTGCCTGTAACAGACCGACAGCCTCCGTCAGAGCCCCCCCAAACCTGCAGCTACTGCCTGTAACAGACCGACCGCCTCCGTCAGAGCCCCCCCAAACCTGCAGCTACTGCCTGTAACAAACCGACCGCCTCCGTCAGAGCCCCCCCAAACCTGCAGCTACTGCCTGTAACAGACCGACAGCCTCCGTCAGAGCCCCCCCAAACCTGCTCCTACTGCCTGTAACAGACCGACCGCCTCCGTCAGAGCCCCCCCAAACCTGCAGCTACTGCCTGTAACAGACCGACAGCCTCCGTCAGAGCCCCCCCAAACCTGCAGCTACTGCCTGTAACAGACCGACCGCCTCCGTCAGAGCCCCCCCCAAACCTGCAGCTACTGCCTGTAACAGACCGACAGCCTCCGTCAGAGCCCCCCCAAACCTGCTCCTACTGCCTGTAACAGACCGACAGCCTCCGTCAGAGCCCCCCCAAACCTGCTCCTACTGCCTGTAACAGACCGACAGCCTCCGTCAGAGCCCCCCCAAACCTGCAGCTACTGCCTGTAACAGACCGACCGCCTCCGTCAGAGCCCCCCCAAACCTGCAGCTACTGCCTGTAACAGACCGACAGCCTCCGTCAGAGCCCCCCCAAACCTGCAGCTACTGCCTGTAACAGACCGACCGCCTCCGTCAGAGCCCCCCCAAACCTGCAGCTACTGCCTGTAACAGACCGACAGCCTCCGTCAGAGCCCCCCCAAACCTGCTCCTACTGCCTGTAACAGACCGACAGCCTCCGTCAGAGCCCCCCCAAACCTGCAGCTACTGCCTGTAACAGACCAACCGCCTCCGTCAGAGCCCCCCCAAACCTGCAGCTACTGCCTGTAACAGACCGACCGCCCCCGTCAGAGCCCCCCCCAAACCTGCTCCTACTGCATGTAACAGACCGACAGCCTCCGTCAGAGCCCCCCCAAACCTGCTCCTACTGCCTGTAACAGACCGACAGCCTCTGTCAGAGCCCCCCCAAACCTGCAGCTACTGCCTGTAACAGACCGACCGCCTCCGTCAGAGCCCCCCCAAACCTGCAACTACTGCCTGTAACAGACCGACAGCCTCCGTCAGAGCCCCCCCAAACCTGCAGCTACTGCCTGTAACAGACCGACAGCCTCCGTCAGAGCCCCCCCAAACCTGCTCCTACTGCCTGTAACAGACCGACAGCCTCCGTCAGAGCCCCCCCAAACCTGCTCCTACTGCCTGTAACAGACCGACACCCCCCGTCAGAGCCCCCCCAAACCTGCAGCTACTGCCTGTAACAGACCGACAGCCTCCGTCAGAGCCCCCCCAAACCTGCTCCTACTGCCTGTAACAGACCGACCGCCTCCGTCAGAGCCCCCCCAAACCTGCAGCTACTGCCTGTAACAGACCGACCGCCTCCGTCAGAGCCCCCCCAAACCTGCTCCTACTGCCTGTAACAGACCGACAGCCTCCGTCAGAGCCCCCCCAAACCTGCAGCTACTGCCTGTAACAGACCGACAGCCTCCGTCAGAGCCCCCCCAAACCTGCAGCTACTGCCTGTAACAGACCGACAGCCTCCGTCAGAGCCCCCCCAAACCTGCAGCTACTGCCTGTAACAGACCGACAGCCTCCGTCAGAGCCCCCCCAAACCTGCAGCTACTGCCTGTAACAGACCGACAGCCTCCGTCAGAGCCCCCCCAAACCTGCAGCTACTGCCTGTAACAGACCGACAGCCTCCGTCAGAGCCCCCCCAAACCTGCAGCTACTGCCTGTAACAGACCGACAGCCTCCGTCAGAGCCCCCCCAAACCTGCAGCTACTGCCTGTAACAGACCGACCGCCTCCGTCAGAGCCCCCCCAAACCTGCTCCTACTGCCTGTAACAGACCGACAGCCTCCGTCAGAGCCCCCCCAAACCTGCAGCTACTGCCTGTAACAGACCGACCGCCTCCGTCAGAGCCCCCCCAAACCTGCAGCTACTGCCTGTAACAGACCGACAGCCTCTGTCAGAGCCCCCCCAAACCTGCTCCTACTGCCTGTAACAGACCGACAGCCTCCGTCAGAGCCCCCCCAAACCTGCAGCTACTGCCTGTAACAGACCGACCGCCTCCGTCAGAGCCCCCCCAAACCTGCTCCTACTGCCTGTAACAGACCGACCGCCTCCGTCAGAGCCCCCCCAAACCTGCTCCTACTGCCTGTAACAGACCGACCGCCTCCGTCAGAGCCCCCCCAAACCTGCTCCTACTGCCTGTAACAGACCGACCGCCTCCGTCAGAGCCCCCCCAAACCTGCTCCTACTGCCTGTAACAGACCGACAGCCTCCGTCAGAGCCCCCCCAAACCTGCAGCTACTGCCTGTAACAGACCGACAGCCTCCGTCAGAGCCCCCCCAAACCTGCAGCTACTGCCTGTAACAGACCGACAGCCTCCGTCAGAGCCCCCCCAAACCTGCTCCTACTGCCTGTAACAGACCGACAGCCTCCGTCAGAGCCCCCCCAAACCTGCAGCTACCTCCTGTAACAGACCGACCGCCTCCGTCAGAGCCCCCCCAAACCTGCAGCTACTGCCTGTAACAGACCGACAGCCTCTGTCAGAGCCCCCCCAAACCTGCAGCTACTGCCTGTAACAGACCGACCGCCTCCGTCAGAGCCCCCCCAAACCTGCTCCTACTGCCTGTAACAGACCGACCGCCTCCGTCAGAGCCCCCCCAAACCTGCAGCTACCTCCTGTAACAGACCGACAGCCTCCGTCAGAGCCCCCCCAAACCTGCAGCTACTGCCTGTAACAGACCGACCGCCTCCGTCAGAGCCCCCCCAAACCTGCTCCTACTGCCTGTAACAGACCGACAGCCTCCGTCAGAGCCCCCCCAAACCTGCTCCTACTGCCTGTAACAGACCGACAGCCTCCGTCAGAGCCCCCCCAAACCTGCAGCTACTGCCTGTAACAGACCGACAGCCTCCGTCAGAGCCCCCCCAAACCTGCTCCTACTGCCTGTAACAGACCGACAGCCTCCGTCAGAGCCCCCCCAAACCTGCTCCTACTGCCTGTAACAGACCGACAGCCTCCGTCAGAGCCCCCCCAAACCTGCTCCTACTGCCTGTAACAGACCGACCGCCTCCGTCAGAGCCCCCCCAAACCTGCAGCTACTGCCTGTAACAGACCGACAGCCTCCGTCAGAGCCCCCCCAAACCTGCAGCTACTGCCTGTAACAGACCGACCGCCTCCGTCAGAGCCCCCCCAAACCTGCTCCTACTGCCTGTAACAGACCGACAGCCTCCGTCAGAGCCCCCCCAAACCTGCTCCTACTGCCTGTAACAGACCGACCGCCTCCGTCAGAGCCCCCCCAAACCTGCTCCTACTGCCTGTAACAGACCGACCGCCTCCGTCAGAGCCCCCCCAAACCTGCTCCTACTGCCTGTAACAGACCGACCGCCTCCGTCAGAGCCCCCCCAAACCTGCAGCTACTGCCTGTAACAGACCGACCGCCTCCGTCAGAGCCCCCCCAAACCTGCTCCTACTGCCTGTAACAGACCGACCGCCTCCGTCAGAGCCCCCCCAAACCTGCTCCTACTGCCTGTAACAGACCGACAGCCTCCGTCAGAGCCCCCCCAAACCTGCTCCTACTGCCTGTAACAGACCGACAGCCTCCGTCAGAGCCCCCCCAAACCTGCTCCTACTGCCTGTAACAGACCGACCGCCTCCGTCAGAGCCCCCCCAAACCTGCAGCTACTGCCTGTAACAGACCGACCGCCTCCGTCAGAGCCCCCCCAAACCTGCAGCTACTGCCTGTAACAGACCGACAGCCTCCGTCAGAGCCCCCCCAAACCTGCTCCTACTGCCTGTAACAGACCGACAGTCTCCGTCAGAGCCCCCCCAAACCTGCTCCTACTGCCTGTAACAGACCGACAGCCTCCGTCAGAGCCCCCCCAAACCTGCTCCTACTGCCTGTAACAGACCGACAGCCTCCGTCAGAGCCCCCCCAAACCTGCAGCTACTGCCTGTAACAGACCGACAGCCTCCGTCAGAGCCCCCCCAAACCTGCTCCTACTGCCTGTAACAGACCGACAGCCTCAGTCAGAGCCCCCCCAAACCTGCAGCTACTGCCTGTAACAGACCGACCGCCTCCGTCAGAGCCCCCCCAAACCTGCAGCTACTGCCTGTAACAGACCAACAGCCTCAGTCAGAGCCCCCCCAAACCTGCAGCTACTGCCTGTAACAGACCGACAGCCTCCGTCAGAGCCCCCCCAAACCTGCAGCTACTGCCTGTAACAGACCGACAGCCTCCGTCAGAGCCCCCCCAAACCTGCTCCTACTGCCTGTAACAGACCAACAGCCTCCGTCAGAGCCCCCCCAAACCTGCAGCTACCTCCTGTAACAGACCGACAGCCTCCGTCAGAGCCCCCCCAAACCTGCTCCTACTGCCTGTAACAGACCGACAGCCTCCGTCAGAGCCCCCCCAAACCTGCAGCTACTGCCTGTAACAGACCGACCGCCTCCGTCAGAGCCCCCCCAAACCTGCTCCTACTGCCTGTAACAGACCGACAGCCTCCGTCAGAGCCCCCCCAAACCTGCAGCTACTGCCTGTAACAGACCGACCGCCTCCGTCAGAGCCCCCCCAAACCTGCTCCTACTGCCTGTAACAGACCGACAGCCTCCGTCAGAGCCCCCCCAAACCTGCTCCTACTGCCTGTAACAGACCGACAGCCTCCGTCAGAGCCCCCCCAAACCTGCTCCTACTGCCTGTAACAGACCGACCGCCTCCGTCAGAGCCCCCCCAAACCTGCTCCTACTGCCTGTAACAGACCGACAGCCTCCGTCAGAGCCCCCCCAAACCTGCAGCTACTGCCTGTAACAGACCGACCGCCTCCGTCAGAGCCCCCCCAAACCTGCTCCTACTGCCTGTAACAGACCAACAGCCTCCGTCAGAGCCCCCCCAAACCTGCAGCTACCTCCTGTAACAGACCGACCGCCTCCGTCAGAGCCCCCCCAAACCTGCTCCTACTGCCTGTAACAGACCGACCGCCTCCGTCAGAGCCCCCCCAAACCTGCTCCTACTGCCTGTAACAGACCGACCGCCTCCTTCAGAGCCCCCCCAAACCTGCTCCTACTGCCTGTAACAGACCGACAGCCTCCGTCAGAGCCCCCCCAAACCTGCTCCTACTGCCTGTAACAGACCGTCAGCCTCCGTCAGAGCCCCCCCAAACCTGCAGCTACTGCCTGTAACAGACCGACAGCCTCCGTCAGAGCCCCCCCAAACCTGCTCCTACTGCCTGTAACAGACCGTCAGCCTCCGTCAGAGCCCCCCCAAACCTGCAGCTACTGCCTGTAACAGACCGACAGCCTCCGTCAGAGCCCCCCCAAACCTGCAGCTACTGCCTGTAACAGACCGACAGCCTCCGTCAGAGCCCCCCCAAACCTGCTCCTACTGCCTGTAACAGACCGACAGCCTCCGTCAGAGCCCCCCCAAACCTGCAGCTACTGCCTGTAACAGACCGACAGCCTCCGTCAGAGCCCCCCCAAACCTGCAGCTACTGCCTGTAACAGACCGACAGCCTCCGTCAGAGCCCCCCCAAACCTGCAGCTACTGCCTGTAACAGACCGACAGCCTCTGTCAGAGCCCCCCCAAACCTGCTCCTACTGCCTGTAACAGACCGACAGCCTCCGTCAGAGCCCCCCCAAACCTGCAGCTACTGCCTGTAACAGACCGACCGCCTCCGTCAGAGCCCCCCCAAACCTGCTCCTACTGCCTGTAACAGACCGACAGCCTCCGTCAGAGCCCCCCCAAACCTGCAGCTACTGCCTGTAACAGACCGACCGCCTCCGTCAGAGCCCCCCCAAACCTGCTCCTACTGCCTGTAACAGACCGACAGCTTCCGTCAGAGCCCCCCCAAACCTGCTCCTACTGCCTGTAACAGACCGACAGCCTCCGTCAGAGCCCCCCCAAACCTGCAGCTACTGCCTGTAACAGACCGACCGCCTCCGTCAGAGCCCCCCCAAACCTGCAGCTACTGCCTGTAACAGACCGACCGCCTCCGTCAGAGCCCCCCCAAACCTGCAGCTACTGCCTGTAACAGACCGACAGCCTCCGTCAGAGCCCCCCCAAACCTGCTCCTACTGCCTGTAACAGACCGACAGCCTCCGTCAGAGCCCCCCCAAACCTGCTCCTACTGCCTGTAACAGACCGACCGCCTCCGTCAGAGCCCCCCCAAACCTGCAGCTACTGCCTGTAACAGACCGACAGCCTCCGTCAGAGCCCCCCCAAACCTGCTCCTACTGCCTGTAACAGACCGACAGCCTCCGTCAGAGCCCCCCCAAACCTGCAGCTACTGCCTGTAACAGACCGACCGCCTCCGTCAGAGCCCCCCCAAACCTGCTCCTACTGCCTGTAACAGACCGACAGCCTCCGTCAGAGCCCCCCCAAACCTGCTCCTACTGCCTGTAACAGACCGACAGCCTCCGTCAGAGCCCCCCCAAACCTGCAGCTACTGCCTGTAACAGACCGACAGCCTCCGTCAGAGCCCCCCCAAACCTGCTCCTACTGCCTGTAACAGACCGACAGCCTCCGTCAGAGCCCCCCCAAACCTGCTCCTACTGCCTGTAACAGACCGACAGCCTCCGTCAGAGCCCCCCCAAACCTGCTCCTACTGCCTGTAACAGACCGACCGCCTCCGTCAGAGCCCCCCCAAACCTGCTCCTACTGCCTGTAACAGACCGACAGCCTCCGTCAGAGCCCCCCCAAACCTGCAGCTACTGCCTGTAACAGACCGACAGCCTCCGTCAGAGCCCCCCCAAACCTGCTCCTACTGCCTGTAACAGACCGACAGCCTCCGTCAGAGCCCCCCCAAACCTGCAGCTACTGCCTGTAACAGACCGACAGCCTCCGTCAGAGCCCCCCCAAACCTGCTCCTACTGCCTGTAACAGACCGACCGCCTCCGTCAGAGCCCCCCCAAACCTGCAGCTACTGCCTGTAACAGACCGACCGCCTCCGTCAGAGCCCCCCCAAACCTGCAGCTACTGCCTGTAACAGACCGACAGCCTCCGTCAGAGCCCCCCCAAACCTGCAGCTACTGCCTGTAACAGACCGACAGCCTCCGTCAGAGCCCCCCCAAACCTGCAGCTACTGCCTGTAACAGACCGACCGCCTCCGTCAGAGCCCCCCCAAACCTGCAGCTACTGCCTGTAACAGACCGACAGCCTTCGTCAGAGCCCCCCCAAACCTGCTCCTACTGCCTGTAACAGACCGACAGCCTCCGTCAGAGCCCCCCCAAACCTGCAGCTACTGCCTGTAACAGACCGACAGCCTCCGTCAGAGCCCCCCCAAACCTGCTCCTAGTGCCTGTAACAGACCGACAGCCTCCGTCAGAGCCCCCCCAAACCTGCAGCTACTGCCTGTAACAGACCAACAGCCTTTGTCAGAGCCCCCCCAAACCTGCTCCTACTGCCTGTAACAGACCGACAGCCTCCGTCAGAGCCCCCCCAAACCTGCAGCTACTGCCTGTAACAGACCGACAGCCTCCGTCAGAGCCCCCCCAAACCTGCTCCTACTGCCTGTAACAGACTGACAGCCTCCGTCAGAGCCCCCCCAAACCTGCTCCTACTGCCTGTAACAGACCGACCGCCTCCGTCAGAGCCCCCCCAAACCTGCTCCTACTGCCTGTAACAGACCGACAGCCTCCGTCAGAGCCCCCCCAAACCTGCTCCTACTGCCTGTAACAGACTGACAGCCTCCGTCAGAGCCCCCCCAAACCTGCTCCTACTGCCTGTAACAGACCGACAGCCTCCGTCAGAGCCCCCCCAAACCTGCTCCTACTGCCTGTAACAGACTGACAGCCTCCGTCAGAGCCCCCCCAAACCTGCTCCTACTGCCTGTAACAGACCGACAGCCTCCGTCAGAGCCCCCCCAAACCTGCTCCTACTGCCTGTAACAGACCGACAGCCTCCGTCAGAGCCCCCCCAAACCTGCTCCTACTGCCTGTAACAGACCGACAGCCTCCGTCAGAGCCCCCCCAAACCTGCTCCTACTGCCTGTAACAGACCGACAGCCTCCGTCAGAGCCCCCCCAAACCTGCTCCTACTGCCTGTAACAGACTGACAGCCTCCGTCAGAGCCCCCCCAAACCTGCTCCTACTGCCTGTAACAGACCGACCGCCTCCGTCAGAGCCCCCCCAAACCTGCTCCTACTGCCTGTAACAGACTGACAGCCTCCGTCAGAGCCCCCCCAAACCTGCAGCTACTGCCTGTAACAGACCGACCGCCTCCGTCAGAGCCCCCCCAAACCTGCAGCTACTGCCTGTAACAGACCGACAGCCTCCGTCAGAGCCCCCCCAAACCTGCAGCTACTGCCTGTAACAGACCGACAGCCTCCGTCAGAGCCCCCCCAAACCTGCTCCTACTGCCTGTAACAGACCGACAGCCTCCGTCAGAGCCCCCCCAAACCTGCTCCTACTGCCTGTAACAGACCGACAGCCTCCGTCAGAGCCCCCCCAAACCTGCAGCTACTGCCTGTAACAGACCGACAGCCTCCGTCAGAGCCCCCCCAAACCTGCAGCTACTGCCTGTAACAGACCGACCGCCTCCGTCAGAGCCCCCCCAAACCTGCAGCTACTGCCTGTAACAGACCGACCGCCTCCGTCAGAGCCCCCCCAAACCTGCTCCTACTGCCTGTAACAGACCGACAGCCTCCGTCAGAGCCCCCCCAAACCTGCAGCTACTGCCTGTAACAGACCGACAGCCTCCGTCAGAGCCCCCCCAAACCTGCAACTACTGCCTGTAACAGACCGACCGCCTCCGTCAGAGCCCCCCCAAACCTGCAGCTACTGCCTGTAACAGACCGACAGCCTCCGTCAGAGCCCCCCCAAACCTGCAGCTACTGCCTGTAACAGACCGACCGCCTCCGTCAGAGCCCCCCCAAACCTGCAACTACTGCCTGTAACAGACCGACAGCCTCCGTCAGAGCCCCCCCAAACCTGCAGCTACTGCCTGTAACAGACCGACAGCCTCCGTCAGAGCCCCCCCAAACCTGCAACTACTGCCTGTAACAGACCGACCGCCTCCGTCAGAGCCCCCCCAAACCTGCTCCTACTGCCTGTAACAGACCGACCGCCTCCGTCAGAGCCCCCCCAAACCTGCAGCTACCTCCTGTAACAGACCGACAGCCTCCGTCAGAGCCCCCCCAAACCTGCTCCTACTGCCTGTAACAGACCGACAGCCTCCGTCAGAGCCCCCCCAAACCTGCTCCTACTGCCTGTAACAGACCGACAGCCTCCGTCAGAGCCCCCCCAAACCTGCAGCTACTGCCTGTAACAGACCGACAGCCTCCGTCAGAGCCCCCCCAAACCTGCAACTACTGCCTGTAACAGACCGACCGCCTCCGTCAGAGCCCCCCCAAACCTGCAGCTACTGCCTGTAACAGACCGACAGCCTCCGTCAGAGCCCCCCCAAACCTGCAGCTACTGCCTGTAACAGACCGACAGCCTCCGTCAGAGCCCCCCCAAACCTGCTCCTACTGCCTGTAACAGACCGACAGCCTCCGTCAGAGCCCCCCCAAACCTGCTCCTACTGCCTGTAACAGACCGACAGCCTCCGTCAGAGCCCCCCCAAACCTGCAGCTACTGCCTGTAACAGACCGACAGCCTCCGTCAGAGCCCCCCCAAACCTGCTCCTACTGCCTGTAACAGACCGACAGCCTCCGTCAGAGCCCCCCCAAACCTGCAGCTACTGCCTGTAACAGACCGACAGCCTCCGTCAGAGCCCCCCCAAACCTGCAGCTACTGCCTGTAACAGACCGACAGCCTCCGTCAGAGCCCCCCCAAACCTGCAGCTACTGCCTGTAACAGACCGACAGCCTCCGTCAGAGCCCCCCCAAACCTGCTCCTACTGCCTGTAACAGACCGACAGCCTCTGTCAGAGCCCCCCCAAACCTGCAGCTACTGCCTGTAACAGACCGACAGCCTCCGTCAGAGCCCCCCCAAAACCTGCTCCTACTGCCTGTAACAGACCGACAGCCTCCGTCAGAGCCCCCCCAAACCTGCTCCTACTGCCTGTAACAGACCGACAGCCTCAGTCAGAGCCCCCCCAAACCTGCAGCTACTGCCTGTAACAGACCGTCCGCCTCCGTCAGAGCCCCCCCCAAACCTGCTCCTACTGCCTGTAACAGACCGACAGCCTCCGTCAGAGCCCCCCCAAACCTGCAGCTACTGCCTGTAACAGACCGACCGCCTCCGTCAGAGCCCCCCCCAAACCTGCTCCTACTGCCTGTAACAGACCGACAGCCTCCGTCAGAGCCCCCCCAAACCTGCTCCTACTGCCTGTAACAGACCGACAGCCTCCGTCAGAGCCCCCCCAAACCTGCTCCTACTGCCTGTAACAGACCGACAGCCTCCGTCAGAGCCCCCCCAAACCTGCAGCTACTGCCTGTAACAGACCGACAGCCTCCGTCAGAGCCCCCCCAAACCTGCAACTACTGCCTGTAACAGACCGACCGCCTCCGTCAGAGCCCCCCCAAACCTGCAGCTACTGCCTGTAACAGACCGACAGCCTCCGTCAGAGCCCCCCCAAACCTGCAGCTACTGCCTGTAACAGACCGACCGCCTCCGTCAGAGCCCCCCCCAAACCTGCAGCTACTGCCTGTAACAGACCGACAGCCTCCGTCAGAGCCCCCCCAAACCTGCAGCTACTGCCTGTAACAGACCGACAGCCTCCGTCAGAGCCCCCCCAAACCTGCTCCTACTGCCTGTAACAGACCGACAGCCTCTGTCAGAGCCCCCCCAAACCTGCTCCTACTGCCTGTAACAGACCGACCGCCTCCGTCAGAGCCCCCCCAAACCTGCAGCTACTGCCTGTAACAGACCGACAGCCTCCGTCAGAGCCCCCCCAAACCTGCTCCTACTGCCTGTAACAGACCGACAGCCTCCGTCAGAGCCCCCCCAAACCTGCTCCTACTGCCTGTAACAGACCGACAGCCTCCGTCAGAGCCCCCCCAAACCTGCAGCTACTGCCTGTAACAGACCGACAGCCTCCGTCAGAGCCCCCCCAAACCTGCAGCTACTGCCTGTAACAGACCGACCGCCTCCGTCAGAGCCCCCCCAAACCTGCAGCTACTGCCTGTAACAGACCGACCGCCTCCGTCAGAGCCCCCCCAAACCTGCAGCTACCGCCTGTAACAGACCGACAGCCTCCGTCAGAGCCCCCCCAAACCTGCAGCTACCGCCTGTAACAGACCGACCGCCTCCGTCAGAGCCCCCCCAAACCTGCAACTACTGCCTGTAACAGACCGACAGCCTCCGTCAGAGCCCCCCCAAACCTGCTCCTACTGCCTGTAACAGACCGACAGCCTCCGTCAGAGCCCCCCCAAACCTGCTCCTACTGCCTGTAACAGACCGACAGCCTCCGTCAGAGTCCCCCCAAACCTGCTCCTACTGCCTGTAACAGACCGACCGCCTCCGTCAGAGCCCCCCCAAACCTGCTCCTACTGCCTGTAACAGACCGACAGCCTCCGTCAGAGCCCCCCCAAACCTGCTCCTACTGCCTGTAACAGACCGACAGCCTCCGTCAGAGCCCCCCCAAACCTGCTCCTACTGCCTGTAACAGACCGACACCCCCCGTCAGAGCCCCCCCAAACCTGCTCCTACTGCCTGTAACAGACCGACAGCCTCCGTCAGAGCCCCCCCAAACCTGCTCCTACTGCCTGTAACAGACCGACAGCCTCCGTCAGAGCCCCCCCAAACCTGCAGCTACTGCCTGTAACAGACCGACCGCCTCCGTCAGAGCCCCCCCAAACCTGCTCCTACTGCCTGTAACAGACCGACCGCCTCCGTCAGAGCCCCCCCAAACCTGCAGCTACTGCCTGTAACAGACCGACAGCCTCCGTCAGAGCCCCCCCAAACCTGCTCCTACTGCCTGTAACAGACCGACACCCCCCGTCAGAGCCCCCCCAAACCTGCTCCTACTGCCTGTAACAGACCGACAGCCTCCGTCAGAGCCCCCCCAAACCTGCTCCTACTGCCTGTAACAGACCGACAGCCTCCGTCAGAGCCCCCCCAAACCTGCAGCTACTGCCTGTAACAGACCGACCGCCTCCGTCAGAGCCCCCCCAAACCTGCTCCTACTGCCTGTAACAGACCGACCGCCTCCGTCAGAGCCCCCCCAAACCTGCAGCTACTGCCTGTAACAGACCGACCGCCTCCGTCAGAGCCCCCCCAAACCTGCAGCTACTGCCTGTAACAGACCGACAGCCTCCGTCAGAGCCCCCCCAAACCTGCTCCTACTGCCTGTAACAGACCGACCGCCTCCGTCAGACACCCCCCCAAACCTGCTCCTACTGCCTGTAACAGACCGACAGCCTCCGTCAGAGCCCCCCCAAACCTGCAGCTACTGCCTGTAACAGACCGACCGCCTCCGTCAGAGCCCCCCCAAACCTGCTCCTACTGCCTGTAACAGACCGACAGCCTCCGTCAGAGCCCCCCCAAACCTGCAGCTACTGCCTGTAACAGACCGACAGCCTCCGTCAGAGCCCCCCCAAACCTGCAGCTACTGCCTGTAACAGACCGACAGCCTCCGTCAGAGCCCCCCCAAACCTGCTCCTACTGCCTGTAACAGACCGACAGCCTCCGTCAGAGCCCCCCCAAACCTGCAGCTACTGCCTGTAACAGACCGACAGCCTCCGTCAGAGCCCCCCCAAACCTGCTCCTACTGCCTGTAACAGACCAACAGCCTCAGTCAGAGCCCCCCCAAACCTGCTCCTACTGCCTGTAACAGACCGACAGCCTCCGTCAGAGCCCCCCCAAACCTGCAGCTACTGCCTGTAACAGACCGACCGCCTCCGTCAGAGCCCCCCCAAACCTGCAGCTACTGCCTGTAACAGACCAACAGCCTCAGTCAGAGCCCCCCCAAACCTGCAGCTACTGCCTGTAACAGACCAACAGCCTCCGTCAGAGCCCCCCCAAACCTGCTCCTACTGCCTGTAACAGACCGACCGCCTCCGTCAGAGCCCCCCCAAACCTGCAGCTACTGCCTGTAACAGACCGACCGCCTCCGTCAGACACCCCTCAACAGACTGACAGCACCCGTCAGAGCCCCCCCAAACATGCAGCCTGAATATTCCATGTGTAAGGTCAGATTCTCCAAACACAACCAGTCACAGAAATGAAACAGGGGATTTAAAAATGGCCGCCAGAAAACCTTTTTTTTTTCTAGTTTGTATTTTTGTTGTTGTTGCAAGAGATGCACAGTAACAGTTAACCCCTTTAGTGCTGAAGCTGTCCACAATGCATTGCAAGCGAGAAGCTACTGGCTCCTTTTAGCACTGAGAGCTGGACTGTCACAAATGTGGCACATATCGGATATTTGCATCCTAGGAACAGGTCACGAACATGGTGACACGTGTTAGAGGGGACGCCGGTGCCCCCGCCGCCGCCTCGCTTGTCTGCACACCTACGTGACAGGAAACCGTACCTCCGCTACAGATAGTCTCAGGCGCTCCATGTCATCCATCTGAATCCTCAGTCTCAGCTCCAGGTGCTGCATGATGGCGAGAGGCTCCTCCCCCTGCGACAGCTCACACAGGGGAGACGGTAAACGGACACCGCGGGTTTTCCGGGCGTCTGATGAAGGCATTTTGCCTGTCAGTAAAAAGACCGAGACTGATGCACAGGAGAGCGAGGTGACGAGTCACAGGCCGAGATCCTTATTGTTATTGCTGCGCTGATTTACCATGCGGCCTGGGCTGTTTGTAACCAGAAGCAACTAGAAAAGAAGTGGTTTAGTTTAGAGTCACTTTATCGTTCTGTGACTCAGGCTGGGCCGGTTTAACCGCCGGGCAAAATAGGCAGTCGCCTAGAGCGACGAAATTTGGGGGGGGCGGCAAAAAACTGGGTATTCCCTGTAGCAACAGGGTTGCTGGTGGGGGGGACAGCTGTGACTACTGTCCCGGGCCCGGTGAGTTAGGGGGCTCGGGAGGCCCCCACTGACAGGCACCTCTCCGGCGGGCCCCCACTGACAGGCACCTCTCCGGCGGGCCCCCACTGACAGGCACCTCTCTCCGGCGGGCCCCCACTGACAGGCACCTCTCCGGCGGGCCCCCACTGACAGGCACCTCTCCGGCGGGCCCCCACTGACAGGCACCTCTCCGGCAGGCCCACTGACAGGCACCTCTCTGGCAGGCCCACTCTGACGGGCACCTCTCCGGCGGGCCCCCACTGACAGGCACCTCTCCGGCAGGCCCCCACTGACAGGCACCTCTCCGGCGGGCCCCCAATGACAGGCACCTCTCCGGCGGGCCCCCACTGACAGGCACCTCTCCGGCAGGCCCCCACTGACAGGCACCTCTCCGGCAGGCCCACTGACGGGCACCTCTCTGGCAGGCCCACTCTGACGGGCACCTCTCCGGCGGGCCCCCACTGACAGGCACCTCTCCGGTGGGCCCCCACTGACAGGCACCTCACCGGCAGGCCCCCTCTGATAGGCACCTCTCCGGCGGGCCCACTCTGACGGGCACCTCTCCGGCGGGCCCACTCTGATAGGCACCTCTCCGGCGGGCCCCCACTGACAGGCACCTCTCCGGCGGGCCCCCACTGACAGGCACCTTTCCGGCAGGCCCCCACTGACAGGCACCTCTCGGGCAGGCCCACTGACAGGCACCTCTCTGGCAGGCCCCCTCTGACAGGCACCTCTCCGGCGGGCCCCCACTGACAGGCACCTCTCCGGCAGGCCCCTTCTGACGGGCACCTCTCTGGCAGGCCCCCCCCTGAGCCAAGCACCTCCCCGGAAGGCCCCCTCTGAATCAGACACCTCTGCGTGCCCTCTCCGGCACATAATTACCCCCCACCCTGCCCCCCCAGTACAATTAGAATGCACAATCCAATCATAGTCTCCTTTTTAATGTTAAATAAATCTGTCATTATAAACACTGCATTTGTATTCGTACTAACGCACAATATTCCTTTTCTAACGTGTGTCTGTGTGTGTGTGTGTGTGTGTGGTGGGGGGAGGGGGGTCGTCACAAGGCTGGAGGATCGCTTAGGGCCCCTAACACCTTTGCACCGGCCCTGGCCTCAAGGCATCGCAATAGCAGCCTGTTCAGCGCCAGGACTCGCTGTGCTGCACAATTCTATGTGCAGCACTGTGCACACTGCCACTATAACAAAGTATCCACGTTAAACGTACACTGGTACACTCTGCCAGCGAGAGAAAATGAAGCGTAGAAAAATAATACCTAGTATATAGTGGCGATTAGGGGGGTGGGGGCAAAGTGTCACCCCTGTAAAGCCAGCTCGGAGCTCACAGATCTCCATGCAGGGGACGTGCACAAAATGATTTCCAGGTGTGCTGAGCAGGAGAAAGTCATCACTCACCTTAACCGGTCCCCTGCTCCCTGGGCCTGTGGGTGGGTATGAGTGGGAGGGAGGGTGGATGGGTGGGTGCCAGCCTCACTCCTCTCCGCACTTGGGCAGGAATGTGCAGAATTCCAGCTGCAGTTGCAGCTCTGCCTTTAATGTGGGAGGGAAGAGGTGGGGGGATAACGCCATGTAACCCTCCCAAGTGCTGAGATTCAACATCTAACCCTTTCATTGCCACGCGTATGGGATCTGGTTGCAAGGGAGCTTATATAGTAGATGAGGTTGAAATGAAGACGTGTCCGACGACTGACACTTCGGTCACGTTCAGCCGAAAGAGATACTCATCCTGTGTTTGTAATTATAATGATGCAGAGGAACATTATCCAATGATGTCTCATAATAAGGGAAAACATTTTTATTCTTTCTTGATTCCCTGAATCAGGGGTGGCCAACTCCAATCCTCAAGGTCAGGTTTTAAGGAGATCCCTGCTTCAGCACAGGTGGCTCGATCAGCCTGAGCCACTGATTGAGCCACCTGTGCTGAAGCAGGGATATCCTTTAAACCTGCCCTGTTGGCGGCCCTTGAAGTCTGGCATTTCCCCGGATTAACATCCTTCCCGTGTTTACTTATTTGGTATATCCCCGTGTACCTTTCATTTCTAACAAGATGTCCAACCTTTTCTTAAAGATATAATAGATATCTGCCATCAGTCTCTATCAGGAGTAAATTGTACATTGTAACTGCCTTTACTATAAAAACCATTTCCTTTGCTGCTGGTGAAATGTCCTTGCCTCCTGTCTCCAGAGGTGACACACGGTGACACACACACACACACACACACACACACACACACACACACACACACGAGAAATAGAGACAGAAACTATTATTTTGTGTGACAAAATGTAAATGTTAAAAGGTAAAATGATGCATTTTATAAAGATTTAGAAGTACTGTATGAAGACTTCATACATCGCATAGATTGTTGTCTGAAATGATTTTTGACACATCGTCTCATTTTGAACACTTACTTGATAAGATTTAACTAAAAACAGAATGGCGTATTTTCTCATTTATAACGAGTATTAGTAAATATAAATAAATGATTAGTGTAGTATTCCTGTATCTATAATACCCATACCTTGAAAATAATACATTTTGCAAACCTATATAAATGAAACATCCGTGCTATCTCAAATACATTTTTGGGTTGATACATAGCAACTTAATTCTCCTCAAACACCATTAACAGGATTTTTGAGGGTTTGTGTAAAGTTGAACATGGGGGACAATTTTGCCACTTTATACTTTAGTTGCCGCACAGAAAAATTCATTTTTGTAGTTGATACCATTAACATGTGTACCCCTAGCGCGGCTCATCTCTGTGCGACACAAAACAAAACGTTTACGTTGTAGGCGGAGATGGAGACATTTCAGGTTAATTCATATGCGCACACAAGTAACATTTAACATGAAATTTCACTGCGCCAATATTGCCGCTAAAACGCACTGTGCGACGCTTACGGCAGGGGGCTCAACTCCAGTCCTCAATCCCCCTCAACAGGTCAGGTTTTCAGGATATCCCTGCTTCAGCACAGGTGGCCCAATCTCAGTCTTCGACTGAGCCACCTGTGCTGAAGCTGGGATTTCCTGAAAACGTGACCTGTTTGGAGGGGGCGGCTTGAGGACCGGAGTTGGCCACCCCTGGCTTAGGGCATTGGTCACTATATACATTCTTTTAGAAGTGAGCCAACGGAACAAATCACATACTATGAAATACCAGCAATAAAAGACAGCTGCTCCTTTTAATGGGACTTTATTGACTTGCAGTTCAGAAGATAATCCTTTTACAAAACACAATGCACAGGGTTACTGCACAGCTATCTTGCACTAGGCATCAACACAGCCCCTCTCATCCTAATTCCTGCAGGTGCCGCAGAGACCTGATGCAAAAAAATAACACCCACATAAATGAAAATGGCGTCCTCCAGGCAGTAAAAGTCCTTACTCAGTTTGGGAGGACTGTGAATAAAATTGAAAATATCCTCTGACGAGTTTGGTTCATAATAGGGGGGTACAGTACAGTAGGGAGCGAGTGGGATCGGTGCAAAGACACAACAAAAAAAGACAGCAAGAGACAGGACGCTGGATCCTCTTTCACTGCCAGAGAATCTCCTCCCCAAATGTGTTTGTTCCCATTTACAAGTTGAACCTTTAGTTGTTGGGGGGGCCCTGGGGATGACTTCCGATCAATGAGTTGCAGGCCACTCCAGGAGAAAACAGGTTACAAAATACTTATCCAGGGCTGTTAAAGTCCAAGAGGAAGGAACGCAGGATAGCAATGCCGGTCCCATCGCCTCGCTTTAGGTTTTCGTCTCAGGCACTATATTAAGGTGAGCACATGTTGTAAAAGCCTCTGATAGCTGGGCCTTGCAGCCTCTGTCCCCGTGAGGGTAGAAGCCAGTGCAGTCTCCCTAAGGAACACTTGGAAACAAATAAAACCCCAAAATATATTGGAAGCCAGAAAAAAAACAAAAAAGATGAAAGTAAGCCGGTAGGAGGTGTCTAAAACATTGAATCAAACAGAAAAATATATATATTTATACACATACATAGTTACAGATTTGAAATGGATAGCAGAGCGTTACGGTCATATTGCTTCAGCAAGTATTCTTCACAAATATAAGCGGCACAGTCTCACACACGTGGTCTTATTTACAAAGCCGTGTTCGCTGTGTGCTATTCACTTTGACCCGTGTACAGGCAGTGGGACCAGCAAAGCATTGCTGAGCCCGTTGGTGCTGAAAGAGTTACAGTAGGGGCGGCCAACTCCAGTCCCCAGGGGCCACCAACAGGTAGTTTTCAGAATATCCCTGCTTCAGCACAGGTGGTGCAGTCAGACTGAGCTGCATGTGCTGAAGCAGGGATAGCTTCAAAACCTGACCCGCTGGTGGCCCTTGAGGAATGGAGTTGGGCCCCCCTTGGTTACAGCATCTATCACAGCTTTGTGAAGAAGCCCTGTATGGCCGTACATGTAGCTCACTCTGGAGGTCATAGTTCAAAGCGCTGTGCCTTCCTCCCATTTGACAAACCAAAGTTGCTTTGGCACGGTGACCTGGAGCGTCACTGAACAACTTTGTTGCCAAAGAGGACAACACATTGCTTTGCATTCTGGTTTAGACTCCTCTGGCAGTGAAGATGTTAAAGCCTTTGCTTGCATCTTTCCTTGCAGCAAATGGGTTACAATCAACTATATACCGTAGTCTGTACTTGCCCTCCACTGAGAATGGAGATATATGTATCACTGTAAAAACGTGTCATTAAGGAAACGCAAATCTTTACTCCCCCTCCCCGGTAATCCAGCATTTTAGGCAACCGACGCACAATTAGTCTTCACTACGTGCTGTGCTGCAAAAAAATAAAACGCAAGCACAGAGCAGACGCTAGAAATGCAGACCTGGATTGGAACTGATCCCTGACACTGCACTTGGAAACAGCTCAACGGCGTCTCCAGCTGCTGACACGGACTGGCAAGACCTGCACTTCTCTGCGTATTCGTGCCTTTCCTGGGCAGTCGCTGCTGGCTTAGAGAACAACGACCGCCAAGAGGATTTCGGCTCCGTCGGAGTCTGTTCCTGCGGTGACCCTTCCTAATGCAGTGACCCAGAATCCCTCATTGTACATGGCAGGAACAGGAAGAAGAGGCCTGAACTAGCTGAACACTGTATATTTACACATGGAGACACGTGAGGCGGGGGACGGACATACACACGCGGCTCTGCAGTGTCTCCTCACTGCTGTAGTGTGAACGGAGAGATACTGTAGAAGTTCAGTGTTATCTGTTCATTCAGTTTCTTCAGCCGTGCCCCACAGGTTATCTGTTTGTGATACAGTTAGACCCCCACGTTTAACAACCTTACTGCGGTTGTGCTAATATTTTTAGTAAATCACTTTTGTTAACCTAATGACGGTGAGAACAGGCCCGCGACGAATGTGTGAAGGGATTGCCTTTCAGCCTGGAATAATATATACATATCCCAGACATCTCTTTATCCCATTGCTGCCAGACTGACCATGGAACGTTGCAGGTTCCCCTCTGACAGCAAAGAACTTAATGGCCAGCTTTTGTGTAATGTGTGTGCAACACAACTGCTAAAGTGCCTTATTGCCCATCCATACCCAGGCTGCCAGGGAAGTCTGAGGTCTCCGCACAGCAGCGCTGTGGGGAATCTAGACAAGATCAGAAGCAGATCACTGGAAGCGCATTTCATTTTCGTTGTCATGGTTTGTTTGTTTTTCTACAGATATCACACTCATATTTATACCAAATCAACCAAAAATAAACCACGAATAACAAGACTTTCTTGTGCAGATAAGTCCTCCCCCTCCCCCCACCCCCCGGTCCGGTGGTGCAGTGCCCACAGGGTAACCTGGAACGTTAGGGCTGGATACAACGTTTCCCTGTGAAGATTAGCAGAGAAGAGTCCGGTCTGGCACGCTCTCTCTCCTCTTTATAATAACGTGTCCATGCTCTCGTCATTGTAATTACCGCACAGCTCCAGCACTTTCCTGGGGAGAGAGGGGGAAAAAAATGTTCATTAAAAAGAAAAACACGGCACGAAATGTTCCTTTCATTGTGCCTACAAAATGCTGTTGCTTGAAATATTCTTTCCCCTTGCCCCCCCCCCCTCCCAAACAGGTCAGGTTTTCAGGATATCCCATATTCAGCACAGGTGGCTCATTCAGTACCTGCTTCAGCACAGGTGGCACAATCAGAGGCTCAGTCGAAGACTGCACCACTTGTGCTGAAGCAGGGATATCCTGAAAACATGACCTGTTTGGGGGGGCGGGGGGAGGACTAGAGTTGAGCGCCCCTGGGTTAACCCATTACAGCAAACACATACACCATTTTCACCACATCGCAGGATGATCATCGGACACGACTGAACTTTTTCTGGTTCAATTACTAGCTGGCCACTTCCACTGTATTCCATGATATTTTGTGCGTTCCGTTATTGAAGCGCTATGTGCATGGGTGGTGCTATATAAATTAAAGCTATACATACATTTGCACTTAGTAATAACTCTTTGGCCTTGGAGGCGGCCAGAAACATGCTACAAGATTGCACCTCGAGGCGGCTGCATAAGGACCAGAGAAGTAGAACTGCAATTGATTGAAAATGTCACGTTTCTACATACATTCCAACGGTGGCCACAACTTAATATGCTGGAGAAGACTGAAGTCCTATTCGTCTGAATGGAGCTCAGCTCTTCTCCGGCACAGGGAAGAGGCTTTGCGGGATTTTGAATAGAAGCCTTTGGGCTTTACCTGGCCATCTCCTTGGTTTCCTCGTGGCTAGAAGGCATGCTGACCACGTCTATCAGGAGGGGCAGACCTCCTTCCTTGATGAGCAGGGGGCAGTACTTGTCCGCTAGAAGGGAGATGGGAGCTTTAGACAGAGCAGTAAAGGCTGGTCTAATATGAGAGGGGACTGAAGGTACCAGGTACTCCTCCCTCAGGTACTGAGTGGAGGCTATATAATGGTGTCAGTCTGGTACTGAAGGAACTTCTAACGTTTGAGATGAAGCGCCCTCTGTGCGTGGCGCGTGCAATTGGGGATTGACCCTCGTTTTCCCAGCTGATGATGTTAGCTCCGGCAAAGCCCAGGCACACGGTCACCTCCCCCGAGGATGCATACTCATTGCCCTTCCGGGTGCGATACTCACGGTACACGGACACGAGGTTATACAGGGCCCACGTGGCCCAGTGCTGGCTGACCGGGGAGATTCTCTGAGGGAGAAGCCGCAGAATTGGCTCAAATGACCTGCATGGGAAACAAGCGGTCAGGTGCAACTCCTGCTTCACCGAGTCAGAGGAAAGACCAATACATCAGATTGGGATGGAAAGGCGACAATGCTTTCTGCCGAACACTAACTCTTTTCAAAGGTCTCCTTGGATTTTCAGCCCATAGATACTAATAGCAGAATACAAGAAATCAGTCGCACAGATTATAAAACGCCTCTGTCTTTGTGTGACCTGTAGTTTATGTTCCTCCTGGCGTTGATATCCCAGCTTTGGATGGCCTTCCACATGCGCTCCTCCACCTGCTGGCGGGTCGGCTCCTCGATGAACCAGGCGACGGGGCCGTCGTGCATGATGTGGGAGAGCACCCCGCAGGCATTGTACGATACCTCGATCCCATCCGCTTTACTCTCCAAGAGGTTACTGCGCAGAGCAGAACACCACAGATCAGCCGAGCGACGTGACATTCAAACCATTAAAAAAAAAAACTCTGCCAACGCCGAGCACGCACCTGAAAACACTGACGAACTGCGATGTTTTCAGCTGTTTGCGGAGCTCCTGCACTTCTGCCACATTTCCCAGAAGCCCCAGCATGTTGCGGTGAAGTTCCTGCTTCTCTGGGAATTCCTGGAGGTTAATAGGGAGACAGAAGCTGTGACAGCGCCGGGTGGTCTACGTTCCACTGCTGCAGAACCGACATGAGACACCCAGCGAAGGACCCCTGTAATGTATCCGGACCCCTTACCTTCAGGCACTCCAGGAACAGCTTCATGCCGCTGTAGTTGAGAAACATCTCGCAGTTATCTGGAGTCTCGTCTGTGATGTTCCACAAGGCGCTCCAGGAGAACTCCATCACCTGGTCACACTGCCAGGGAGGGAAGGAGAGAGGATCAGAGGGCCGCAGTCACCCTACTTATCACAAGAACAACCACGCAGGGAAAACACTTTGTTGATACAGGGGACGGCAGCACAGACATCTGTAGAAGAGACAGTGTTTGTCCCAACCTGCCACAAGTGAAGCACCTCACCAACCTCCCAATCATTCATGACTGGTAATTGCTACATAGTGACTGAGTTTAATGACTTTACTGAGCTCTAATTGAAGAGAGGGGGAAAAAATAAAAAGCTAACAAGGTAGATCGGGGGCGGCCAACTCCAGTCCTCAAGGGGCACCAACAACTCAGGTTATAAGGATATCCCAGCTTCAGCACAATCAGTGGCTCAGTATAAGAGCCACCTGTGCTGAAGCATGGATATCCTGAAAAACTAACCTCTTGGTGGCCCGTGAGGACTGGAGTTGGCCATTGTGAGGTAGAAAAGAGGAGGGAGTCACTAAAAACGAGGAGATGGACAGTCGCCGCTATGTCGCTTAATGTTGTGTCCGTTCTGCAGTCCGCGGCGGCTGGCTCAGCTCAGCGATGTAGGAGACTGAATACTTACCGTTTTATCCTGCAGTTTCTTCTGTATCAGCTTCAGCATGGTCTGCGGAGGAGCAGAGAGATAGGTGAATGGGTTCTGCCCCGCGGCCGCTCTGTACACAGCACAATGACATCGTTACATAGTAACATACAATGAAACGTTGTGATCACTGAATAATGTTACAATGCTGGAGGTGTGCATGTGGCGGGCGTCATTGCATGTGCTTACCATGACAAAACCCATCTTGCCCACCGCCTCCTTGTGGTCATTGTCCACCTGGCACACGAGGGCGTTGCAGAGGTGCACAGCGATGCGCTGTATGGACTCGTCTTGCCGTGTTGGGATCAGGATGTTCAGCAGCAGCTCGTTCACCCGTCGGTACTGGAACTCCAGCTCTTCTGGGATGCTGAAGTTACACAGTGTCAGGCAGCAGTTTCTCTGCACCTGAGAAAGGGGGAAAGACCTCAGTCCCACTGCCTGGGGCAGGTGACAAGTATGGGGAGCTCCTCTCCAAAGGACACACTTCAGATTTTACACACCCACGGATGGGTGTTAAGTAATTAGATCAGGGCTGGCCTCAGGTTTTAAGGATATCCCTGCTTCAGCACAATCAGTCGAAGGCTGAGCCACCTGTGCTGAAACTGTTGCTGATTGAGTCACCTGTGCTGAAGCAGGGATACCCTTAAAAGTAGACCTGTTGGTGGCCCTTGGGGACTGGAGTTGTCCGCCCCCGAATTAGATGATCATGTACCCAGGGAACAAACTGTTCAGGAGAAAGAAGCAATCGTGTGCTGTAATCCGTGTGCTGTAATCCGTGACTCCGGGGTCATATGGTGTCACTGTTGTATACGCGCGTAGAAAGGCCAGCTTTAGCCTCAGCGCAGCGGCTTACCGTCACCTCCTGGTACGACTCCATGCCATTCAGCACCGCCTGGATGACCTGCCGCCTGAGCCGAATGCTCTGCTCGCTGCGGTAGTCGGAATTGGTCAGGTAGAACAGGGCGGCGCTCCCCGTCACCTGGATCGTCTTGTCATACTTGTGACACTTCAGAGCAGCGATCACCACCTGCGGGGAGATGGACAGGGTCACAATGATGGCAACGACCCCCTCCGATACAGAAACCTGTGCTAAGGGAGAGGGCAGAGGCCAAGTATTTACTCGCGGCCCTATATACCAGGCAGCGCTCTGCAGAAAGAATGGCCTATTCACTTCATAAACCGGCCTCCAGTGCCTCGGTCTAAGACCTTTCACTGCGACCAAATCTCAGCTGGCGTCTCAAGAAAGTGACCTCCCGCCGGCCGCTAAGCGAAGTCTCTAACCTGACCCTTACCCTATAACCCACTAATGTTAAACCCCAATACTAACGCTACACCCTAGCCTAAAAACCTTATAACCCGGACCGCTAAAACCCCTAAAGTTAACCTCCTACCCTAAAACTAACCCACTACCCTAAAATTGACCTTACAGTAGAAGCGGCCGGCGGCGGAGGGTCCCCCTGCGGCCAATCGCCGGGGGGTTGGGTGGGCAAATGTCCCATTCCGCAAGTCCCTACAGTACACTTTGTAATGCTTTGCTGGCCTCTCTGGCACTGAAAGGGTCAATATAACCATACAAGTACTACGCCCAGTCCTTACTTGCAGGGCTCGCAGTGGCTGGTTGCAGCGCTCAATGCGGGCGATGTCGAAGAGGAGGTTGATGGCACGGGAGGTTATCTCAGGACGATGCTCTGTGTGCGATTCAATGGCGTTCAGCACCTGCTGCTCATTCTTGTCTCCGCTCACCTGTGAGAGGGACCACGGAGTCAGCCCTACTCTTCCTGCACCCCGCAGGGAGTCAGCCCTACTCTCCCTGCACCCCGCAGGGAGTCAGCCCTACTCTCCCTGCACCCCGCAGGGAGTCAGCCCTACTCTCCCTGCACCCCGCAGGGAGTCAGCCCTACTCTCCCTGCACCCCGCAGGGAGTCAGCCCTACTCTTCCCGCACCCCGCAGGGAGTCAGCCCTACTCTCCCGGCACCCCGCAGGGAGTCAGCCCTACTCTCCCTGCACCCCGCAGGGAGTCAGCCCTACTCTCCCTGCACCCCGCACGGAGTCAGCCCTACTCTTCCCGCACCCCGCAGGGAGTCAGCCCTACACTCCCTGCACCCCGCAGGGAGTCAGCCCTACTCTCCCTGCACCCCGCAGGGAGTCAGCCCTACTCTCTCTGCACCCCGCAGGGAGTCAGCCCTACTCTCCCTGCACCCCGCAGGGAGTCAGCCCTACTCTCCCTGCACCCCGCAGGGAGTCAGCCCTACTCTCCCTGCACCCCGCAGGGAGTCAGCCCTACTCTCCCTGCACCCCGCAGGGAGTCAGCCCTACTCTCCCTGCACCCCGCAGGGAGTCAGCCCTACTCTTCCCGCACCGCGCAGGGAGTCAGCCCTACTCTCCCTGCACCTCGCAGGGAGTCAGCATAATGTATCCTGCACCGCGCAGGGAGTCAGCCCTACTCTCCCTGCACCCCGCAGGGAGTCAGCATAATGTATCCTGCACCGCGCAGGGAGTCTGCCCTAATCTTCCCACACCGCGCAGGGAGTCAGCATAATGTATCCTGCACCGCACAGGGAGTCGGCCCTACTCTCCCTGCACCCCGCACGGAGTCAGCCCTTCTCTCCCTGTACCCCGCACGGAGTCAACCCTACTCTCCCTGCACCCCGCACGGAGTCAGCCCTACTCTCCCTGTACCCCGCACGGAGTCAACCCTACTCTCCCTGCACCCCGCACGGAGTCAGCCCTACTCTTCCCGCACCGCGCAGGGAGTCAGCATAATGTATCCTGCACCGCGCAGGGAGTCAGCCCTATTCTCCCTGCACCGTGATATATATTATTTTTTATATATATTATCTATATTAAGTAGGATAGCAATATATACATTCAGCACACAATTGGTTAAAATGTTTCCTTATAAGTTGGTTTTCTCATGAAGGATTTTAGGGCAGCTTGAAACCCAATGACAGGATGTATATGTTAGAGATAAGATTTGTCTTTCCCAGTTTCAAACCTCTCTTTCCCATACATTGTATTACTATGCCATAACTTTAACTATGAATAGCACTGGATCATCATGGACACATGATACATAAAGCTTGGCCCCCTGCAGACGCACTTACTAGAATCCCCTCCTACTGTCTCTGTACGTTCTCCCTACCTACCAATTAGATTGTAAGCTCCTCGGAGCAGGGACTCCTTCCTTAATGTTACTTTTATGTCTGAAGCACTTATTCCCATGATCTGTTATTTATATTATTTGTTATTTATATGATATGTATTACTACTGTGAAGCGCTATGTACATTTATGGCGCTATATAAATAAAGACATACAATACAATAACTTATATTCTGAAAAGGTGTGTGTCAGGCGGCAGAGTACGGAGCGGGACTCTTACTTTGTAGGCGGGGATGTGTGTCAGGCGGCAGAGGGACGTTTCAAACAGGCCCAGGAACTGCAGAGGCCTCTTCAACGCTCGGAACGGAGTGATGCTGCTCTTACAGGGATCGTTACTACAGGGAGAAATGACTTTACACCCTCAGCATCGTTACACAGAACATGGGCAGCATTTCACTACTATTTCTTATATCCCTTAAAAGCAGGAGTGGCCAACTCCAGTACTCAAGCGCCACCAACAGGTCAGGTTTTAAGTTTATCTCTTCTTCAGCACAGGTAGCTCAATCAGTGATTGAGCCACCTGTGCTGCAGCTGAGATAGCCTTAAAACCTGACCTGTTGGTCCTGCTTTAATGCTTCGCTATCATAACCTCTGCTTGGAAGCTGTGCCATGTAACCACAACGCTTTCAATGACAAACAAATGGGAATGAAGTCTGACCCACTCCAACATCACTGTTCTATCAAAACTGCATGCGCTATATTCAGCTTAATACTTTCAAGATTAATGCTACACACAACCCCCCCTTCCCAGCCACCCACCCCCTCACAGCCCCCCCTGCTGCTCAGACCTGGGAGGACCCAGCTCCTCTTCCATTTTGGAGATGGCACAGTTCTCCAACATCATGTGACCAGATATATCCAAAGAGACGAGGTCCTCCAGGTTCTGCACAAACAGGCCCAGCACTTTGCGGGTCAGCTTGAACTTGTAGTAAGTGGACAACCTGTCCCGGGAGATATCCAGGTGCCTGTGGGAGAGGAGGGAGGAGAAGAGGAGGGAGGGGGAGAGGAGGAAGAGTGAGAGGAGGGGAGGCGGGAAGGGGACAGAGAGAGACATAGTAAGTGGATGGTCATGGAGAGGGGGGATAGGGAGACAATGCTACAGTAGACCACCGTAATCATTATTTTTGCTCATTCTTCATAGCTGAATGTGAGGGAATAGAAATGGAAAGGAGGTGCACACAAGTACAAGTCCTAAAATAAACTTTTAAATCGAAGTGGACAAGTTAATCTCCCACCAAAATTAGAATGTAAGCTCTTTGGGGAAAAATTCCATGTACAACACTTAGTACAAAGGCAACACATATATACAGTAGGGCGATCCACCAATACGGCGGTACCGAGAAGGGGGCCGCCATGTCTGCGCATGCGCACAAGGGGGATGATTGAGGTCGCACAGGAGCAGAAGGGGGACGGCTGGGGTCGCACAGGTGCAGAAGGGGAAGGAAAGACGAAAAATCACCGGTGGACAGAGCAAATGCTATCTTCCGCTTCCCGGCAGCGGCCTAGAACGGAACCCGCCGTATGAGTGGGGTCCTACTGTACACACACACACACACACACACACACACACACACACACACACACACACACACACACACACACACACGTATTAATATATACAGTGTACAACACAAATAAATACCACTTCATTCACGTCTCATACAGGTCTGCCTTTCCCCATTATCTCTTAGCATACAGCGCTTCCACTACAGCCAGGGATTCTGGGCCATGACATGCAAATGAGCACACAGTGTCACTCTTTACTTCTTATCCATGTTAACATGAACCCCTAGAAGCCTCTGCCTGCCGCATGACACCGCTTTGCAGCACAGCCGGGGTTACAGAATATACAATAACATGTGTCTATTAAAAGATTTCCACCACCTCCCCACCACAAGACTGACCTGAGTTTGCTCAGCTGCACAATGACCCGGATGTGCTCCTCGGACAGATCCATGTTGTACAGCACCAGGGACACCAGACTGTCCTTCCACTGTGTCAGGAAGCCCACGTCATTCAGCTGGATTCCCGACAGGTTCAGGGCTTTCAGGCAGGTCAGAGGTCGCAGCAGCAGCTCCACGTCCACCCCTTTGGTGATGAGGCCAAGGTTCAGGAAACGCAAGTGCTGGAAACCTTGGAAGGTGAAGTCCCGGACCAGAACCTGGCGGGTGGGGTTCACCAGGCAGTCGTTCTCGTCGTAGCCCCCCAGGTTCTCCTCCTCGAAGAAGATGTTGCTGCAGCCGAAGAGGCTGAGGGACACCAGGGTGGGGCTGAAGCTTCCCAGGGTCTGCAGGCTCTTGGCCGTCAGCCTCTCGCAGTTAGTAAGGTAAAGCTCAACCAGGTCCTGAAGGGTTTGAGGAGATGGACTCACAGGAAGTTATTCATTAAACTGGGATAGTGCCGATCAGGCACTACAGCATGGAGACTCCAATTCCAGCCAATGGAAGTGTCTTTGTGGTAGTGCTCGATCTACACCAGGGGTCTCAAAATCCGTCCTCAAGGGCCGTCAACAGGCCAGCTTTTATGGATATCCCTGCTTCAGCACAGGTGGTGCAGTTGAAGACTGAGCCACTGATTGAGCCATCTGTGCTGAAGCAGGTATATCCATAAAAGCTGGCCTGTTGGTGGCCCTTGAGCACGGAGTTTGAGACCCCTGCTCTACACTATCCCACAATAGTGTGAAACCCATTGACAAAGCTTCTCACAGAGATGCTCCGGGCCAAAGGTCACAGAGATGCTCCGGGTCAGAGGTCACAGAGATGCTCCGGGCCAGAGGTCACAGATGCCCTGGGCCAGAGGTCACAGAGATGCTCTGGGCCAGAGGTCACAGAGATGCTCTGGGCCAGAGGTCACAGAGAGGCTCTGGGCCAGAGGTCACAGAGATACTCCGGGCCAGAGGTCACAGAGATGCTCCTGGCCAAAGGTCACAGAGATACTCCGGGTCAGAGGTCACAGCTCAAACAGCAACATTCACCGTATTACAGAGCAATCAGCACTGCCAGCTCGCTTACGTCTCGGATATAGTGGGCACGCAACGGAGCGCATGGCGTCGCGTGCCTGTCAGCCAGCAATCTATGGCCTGAGATCTACAGCAACAGGGAGGCGTGGCCGTGACATCACGAGGCTAGCTCGTCCTCATTGGCTGAACCGCTCTCGTGCCCCGGCCGTGGCGCCACAAATACAAATTCCCTTGTCTGCTGAAAACGCCGCCGCGCGTCATTGCGTGCTCTATGGCCTGTCTCATAGAGATGCGGCCTGCGTGGCCTAGGCTGCATCCATAGTGTGAGCTCTATAAGGCCGGCCATAGTGAGCGCGAGCGCACGATGAAGAGCGACGGCAAGGCAGAATTTTAAGCCGACAAAAAAAAAAATTTGAATTTTGGCGGGCGACTCCCGGGTCACATGAGCGGTTCAGCCAATGAGGGCGAACCAGCCTCGTGACGTCACAGCCAAGCCTCAGCGTCACTGTGGATGTCAGGCCACAGATCGCTCGGCCGAAAAGCGCGCGATGCCATGCGCTCCGTTGCGTGCGCCCACTATATCCGAGCCCTGACAGCGGTCATTAGCTTCACTTTTACAATGCAGCCACCCGCAGCCGCTCTTCCACCTCTTCTGCACAACAATATCCACCTGGAGCACTCACCAGGCTGCTTATAGGAGCCGCTGCCCAGGGACAAGAGAGACAGAGACCCTAACTAACATCTGGTACCTAAGGCGGATAGAACCCTACTTACTAACTACACTTATATGGAGATATTCTGGCTTTACTTGTCTCCATCTCTGGACTGGCTCAACATAAAAATGTTATCTGTAAAAAAAAAGTGAATTTTAATACAGAAAATGTACCTTTTTCAAAGGAAAAAAAAAAAAAACACCTTTTAGCTTGAATTTATATTGTTCTTCCTCCTGATATCTTATATACATATATAGATTTATTTATAGTCCTATAATGATGATGACAGGTCCATATGGGACCTGAAACGTTGTCTTGGCTGTCACATATAACAATGGAGAACCTGATTATGAGCCTGTGAGTAGAGCGCTGCTTTGTATCTCTGTCCTAGAGGAGACCTGCTCTTTGAAGAAACTGTTAGTCCTATAATGGACATGTGTTGGCATTTCCTTCTATACATCAGACTGCAGCGCCACACTATTCCTAATAACCGTTCCCGCACAATGTTTCTGTAGACAGCACTCAGAACACGCCCCCAAACACGCACATTGCCACCGCCATGCTTTGCTCACTTGTTTCCGTATGGCTTCCAGATCTTGGTCCTGGACGATGTCCTCTCGCAGGTGCAGACGGGTAAGACGGGTGCTCTGGGGCTCCGAGAACAGGGTGAAGAAGCTCTCATGGGGTTCAAAGCTGCTGTCTGCATTCACCAGTTCAATGTACCTGAGATCAGCACATCCGAGGGTCAGCAGGGAATTAGACCCCCAACGGGTTCTGTCTGTATCAACACCCCAACACCTGCTGCCCCTCCAACAACCAACCAGAAGCAGAGACAGAAGAGCTTGGAGCCATGTGCTATGCACTACATTATATTTAAAGCCCTCAGCTGCACATACTGTATGTTTATGATGACATCCCTTGCTGGTAACTCACTAGTGTGAAGTTGAAAGAACACAGAGATACTTAGAATAGATTTGTGCTGCATGTTCATCTTCATGAACTCTAAATGGTTTGGGAATTAATTCCTGTCCCTCATGTCAATACCTTGTCTGACATCTCAGCACCTTTCCACCCTCCCCTAACCCCACTTTGTGTGTCTTCACGTACTCATTCACCAGCCTGTCGCATATCTCGCTGGGCAGGAAGATGTCTGGATGCAAACGCAGGATTTCATTGTCTAGGAGGTAGCAGAGTGTCCCCTCGAGGTTTCGGAGGCAAAAGTCAGTGCAGATGGTCATTAGCGACTCTGGGCTGTCCGATGCCATCTTGGAGCCGAGTTGGGGAGGCAGGGTGACGGGAGTAGAGAGGGCCCCAAACGGAAGGTCACCCTCCTCTTGGTTAGTCTTCCTGGGACATCAGGGGAGCAGCTCTCTGGCAGGGAAAGAAGAAACCTTTACCATCATCTGTAATAAGTGAGGGAGGCAAGAAGAGTCCTGAACAATGTGACTCCACCAAATAATGTTTCAGATGCCAGGAGGTGTAATGTGCCTGGGACTCATAGTATCCTGTTATTATCATTATTATTCTTTCACCTCAGAGTCCCACAGGATGGGTATTTTGGAGGCACAAATGTGCACATTTTAGTGAAGGGCAATAAAAGGGAAAATGCACATTGTAGACTAATACATTACTGGTCCTCCCGGCTGTGAACATGTGAATGGGGCCCTCAGTCATATATAACGGACACCCAATGCTAGAACCTGATGCTCTTAACCACACCTAGAAATACAGTAACACTCATTGATATACACATCAATACACACAGATCTACACATGTAATAAAGATACCCATACACCCTTCTGTACTGCAATACACAGTGAGGTAATCTTGTGCCCCTCCTTAATGCTTTCACATGGATATGTATACTGCATGTATAGCCAATGCTCTATACTTCAGAGAATATCTCCTATGTATAAACTTAATGCGCCATGCTTCCTTATCCACCTATACTTATATGCTTAAGCACAGGGAATGTACTTCCTGTGGCACCCGCCTTCATCTCCGACAGGTGCCAAGTGACAATAATGTAAACATAGATCACGTTGAACCCTTCCTGGACACATTTTAGGGATGGGAAACCCCGACACTCCATCGACAACACGTCACACGTTGTGACAAACCTAAGCTACTTAACCTTTTCACTGCCAGCAGGGCAGGCAACTTATTGCAAAGTAAAAGGGTTAAGAGCCTTTGAAATTCAACTGAGGATCTCAATTGAGAAGTTGCTCCAAGAAACATGGACCTGCAGGACTTGTGGGTGATCCCTGTGCTACTTTCTTGCTTTACTTGCTCAACGAATAATGGGAAAGAATTGGAAACTTCCACCTCACATCTGTTTCCGAAGCAATTCGGCCAGTGAAACTTGTGATGCTAATAAACAGGTAGACAGACAGAAAAGTTCCCTAATGAATGCACTTGTTTGTCTACTAGTATATATCCCTATTTGCACCACTGTGAATTATCATTGATTCCATTACTATGAGGCTGATGCGGGGTACCTTTCCCCTTTCCTTTGCATGATTCTAATAAACACTCAGTTTCCCATGATGGATGAGGACAGACATACTGACCCTGCACTGAAGACTTTACAATCTCTACTGTCTGAGTCACAATGAGATAAAGTGGCTTTTCTAAAGGACATAAGGAGCTGGTAATGATCTTTAACCTCTTTTGCTACAAGGAGTGGTCTGCAGTGATCCCATGGATAGAAAACAAGGGGGGCGGGGGAGGGGGCGGCAGTGTTCCTTCCCTACTGTTACATTTTGTATTTCTAGTCGTCTGCCATCCACAATAAATATGATCTGAGTTCCAATGACAGATTATGTGGCACTTCTGATGCTTCTTTTATGGGTTGTTGAAGACTCTTCTGTTTATTGCTATCAAGCGTTAGGGCCATTTTTACTAAACAGTGCTCTTCCATAAGACACCTACAGGTGGCAGAAGACACTTTGCAGACCATGTGAGTGATCTGCAAGGTGTCTTATGGCAGCGGTACGCAATCTTTCCAGCGTGCGCCCCCTCCTTTACCTGCTCTCCGGCGGCAAATGACGCAGCGGGGTCACGTGATGTCACGTTGCCAGGCCAACGTGACATCACATGACCCCACGGCGTCATTTGACGGCGCGTTGACATGACGACACCTCGCCGAAGAGGCATCACGCGATCCCCTGGGCATTAATTTGAATGCCTTGGGGGAAGAGCGCGGGGCCTCTGAAACCGCTGCGCCCCCACTGAACAATCTTCTGCTCCCCAGTTTGCACACCGCTTTCTTATGGAATAGCAGAGCTTAGTCAATAAGGTCCTTAATGGCTTGGAAGCGGCATTGTGACATCACTTAGGATAATACTAAAACATAACTCATAAAACCAATGCTTCTCCTTGCAACATAACATTTTACCATGCATGGAAAACTATTGTTTCATCCTGCACAATGGAAGTACAATACCCCATTAAATATTGTATAATCCTATAGAATGGCAATAACATTATATGGCATTATAAAAATGAAAGAGCCGTATCCCATTAAATGTCACTGTAACAGTCCATAAAAGGGCATTGTATCATTCTATGGAATAACAGGATAACATCCCATACATTTATATTGAGATATTCCATAGGGTTATGTTGTGTAATTCTATAGAATGACAATGAAATGCCATAATATAATATTGTTTTACCATATAAAGACTTCCCATGCAGTCACACTGTATTATCCTACAGATAAATGACTGTGTAACACTCCATAGCATTATATTGTTTCACCCAACAAAAGATAGTCACCCTAACAGTGTAAACCTCCAAATAATGTATAGTGTCACCCTATCTAATAACAGTGTAACACTTCATATAATGTATAGTGTCACCCTCCTTAATAACAGAATAACACTTCATATAATGTAGAGTGTCACCCTGTCTAATAACATTGCAACACTTCATATGATGTATAGAGCCCCCGTCTAATAATTGTAACACTTCATATAATGTATAGAGCCCCCCTGTCTAATAACAGTGTAACACTTCATATAATGTATAGAGCCCCCCTGTCTAATAAGTGTAACACTTCATATAATGTATAGAGCCCCCCTGTCTAATAACAGTGTAACACTTCATATAATGTATAGAGCCCCCCTGTCTAATAAGTGTAACACTTCATATAATGTATAGAGCCCCCCTGTCTAATAACAGTGTAACACTTCATACAATGTATAGGGTCCCCCTATAGTGGAACATGATCTCGCCCTATAAGATGTCACTGAGGGCCGGTGCCTCTTCCCTCTCACACCGAGCAGCCCGGGCTGTCCCCCTGTAATGCCGGTTAGGCTCCCTACCTGTCCCGACCCCCGCGCCCTTCTGCCCCCCGGTTCGGCCTGACTCGGTTCTGGTCCGGGCCGCACTTACAGACGTTCCTCCTCCTTACGGTACATCCTCCCGCTGTCAACAAATTCGCCGTCACTTCCGGGCGGTCACCTAGCAACCGAACCGCTTTGGCCATAACAACACGCCGGGCGGAAACTTCAACGCGCGGCATGAGGGTTCCGACCTTACAAAAGCAAAACTGCAACCCAATGCTTCTTCCGTACTGGTTATCCTCACTAATTAGGGGAGAAGAGAGGGTTATTGCCTGCTTCTAAGTGGGCACTGAAACCTTTTAAAATCTCCAGATTATCAGTATACCTTAACCCTTAAACTACACTATAGCACTTTAAAGTGCACTATAACCCCTTTAAGTACACTATAACCCCTTAAAGTACACTATAACCCCTTAAAGTACACCACTCCTTAATGTACACTATGACCCCTTAGTGTTTACCGTAACCCCTTAAAGTACACCTTAACCCCTTACAGAATACTGTACCCCAATAAAGAACACTACAACCCCTTAAAGAATACCTTAACCCTTTTGATGCTTTGCAAAGTGTTGCTGCTCCCTCTGGCGCTTCAAAGGGGTTAAAATGAACGTTTTCAAAGTTAATTTTGATTTTAAACGCAACACTCCACCTATTTACAAAAGAACATCTTGCAGCCTCAACCAGCCGTCTGTAAAAGGACAATCTTGTATTGTTCCATTAGCAACAGTAATAAAAAAATACTTATTAACTTCCCCTCTTTTTCCTATCTGATAAATTTAAACCAGCGCCCTCTTATTGTTTCGCGGCAAAATGTGTAAACTATTAACCCCACTTGTGAACTAAGGAATGTGAAACAGGTAATATATTAATTCATGTATCACATGTAGCGCGTGAAAAGCAGGTTAGAAATTACCAAGAGGTGCATGAAAACGGATTGCAGACTTTTATTTAAATGATGCTTTTTTGGGACTTTTTTGTGCGTTTTTTTGTGCGTTAATGCTCTGATCGGCACTATCGCAATTGAATGAATAACCTATGAGATGAGAGAAGTAGGATAAAAATTTGGTCTTCTGTTGCTTTTGCATGTAAGGTTGTGATCCTGTAGGAAGAGTAACGTGTAGGGTTCCCAGGTGTCCGTTATTGAACCGGAATGTCCTGTATTTGGACACTCTGTCCAGTAAAAAATGAGAGGTAATACTGGACATGTATGTGTATACCGGTATTACATCTCTGGGCGTGTATGTGTATACCGGTATTACCTCTCTGGATATGTATGTGTATACCGGAATTACCTCTCTGGACATGTATGTGTATACCGGTATTACCTCTCTGGACATGTATGTGTATACCGGTATTACCTCTCTGGACATGTATGTGTATACCGGTATTACCTCTCTGGACATGTATGTGTATACCGGTATTACCTCTCTGGACATGTATGTGTATACCGGTATTACCTCTCTGGACATGTATGTGTATACCGGTATTACCTCTCTGGACATGTATGTGTATACCGGTATTACCTCTCTGGACATGTATGTGTATACCGGTATTACCTCTCTGGACATGTATGTGTATACCGGTATTACCTCTCTGGACATGTATGTGTATACCGGTATTACCTCTCTGGACATGTATGTGTATACCGGTATTACCTCTCTGGACATGTATGTGTATACCGGTATTACCTCTATGGACATGTATGTGTATACCGGTATTACCTCTCTAGACATGTATGTGTATACCGGTATTACCTCTCTGGACATGTATGTGTATACCGGTATTACCTCTCTGGACATGTATGTGTATACCGGTATTACCTCTCTGGACGTGTATGTGTATACCGGTATTACCTCTTTGGACGTGTATGTGTATACCGGTATTACCTCTCTGGACGTGTATGTGTATACTGGTATTACCTCTCTGGACATAGTGACCTGACCGGCTTGGGTGGGCCGTATGATTTCCCCGAGCAGGGAGAGAGCAGGGCTGCTGCTAGGGGGGCTGGGCAGCTTCTGGACATGTATGTGTATACCGGTATTACCTCTCTGGACATGTATGTGTATACCGGTATTACCTCTCTGGACATGTATGTGTATACCGGTATTACCTCTCTGGACGTGTATGTGTATACCGGTATTACCTCTTTGGACATGTATGTGTATACCGGTATTACCTCTCTGGACGTGTATGTGTATACTGGTATTACCTCTCTGGACATAGTGACCTGACCGGCTTGGGTGGGCCGTATGATTTCCCCGAGCAGGGAGAGAGCAGGGCTGCTGCTAGGGGGGCTGGGCAGCTTCCTCCACCATGATTTGCTGCTGCTGAGTAATGCAGCGGAGCAGGTGTCAGGAGTCTGGGGGTGGCACCAAGGAGAGGAGGAAACAGCATGGAGGCGAGAGAGGTGTGTTGTGCGTGGGGCACCTTTCACCATTTTTTGAGAAGCCACCTGGCCACCCTAATAACGTATCCCTGCTACATTACAGAGCCAAAGCAGTGTTTTCCATGGGGGAAAAGGTGCAGTGCACTGCAGACTTCTCTGGCAGTGATAGGGTTACCAAGATAAGGAAAGTGCCCAGGAATGTCAGCACATAATTATCCTGCCACTGAAGTGAGTGTGTGACCCTCCCTCTGTCACAGATCTGGAGGAGGTTCCTGTTTCCGGTCGGAAGGGTTTCACCCTCAGCCCGCATCCGACAAGACACAGGAAGTCAACATGTCGAGTCTGTACAAGAGCAGGTAAGGCCGGTACCGGGAGAGGGAAGGAAGGAGCGGGGCTGGGGACCGGAGATAGTGTCCCCCACCATGTCAGCGCCCAACCACTGGGGGTGCAGAGCAGGGGGGGAGACCTACAGCCCTGAAAGGGTTACATGAGCACATCCCACTCTTTGCTGGGATGTTTGGGGTTAATGAGTGGATATTATTAATGTGTAATGCGCCAACAGCTCACAGGGTGATACAATGGGGGTTCAGGGTAATGCAAGTGCAAGCACATACAAAAGGGATAGAGAACAGTTATTGGGGAATGAGTACTCACCAGTTGCATTGCTGATTAAAAACTGATAGGAATAAAAACCTATTGACATCACTTCTAAAGTAACAGATAGGCCCCAGAAGACAAGCAGGGGAAGTATGTGTGTAAGAAAAAATCCTATTTAATCTATGTGATAATGTGTTGTTGGAGTCGATCATTCTGCTGAACTGACTTGGTTAAAAGTCCCAGAGGAGTAATGGTCCCAGATTGTAGCTGCCCACCAATGTCAGTATGAAGTCCATTTAATCCAGCAAGGAATTGCTCTGCAAATATCCCAAGGACCAGAATCCCAGCCCGTAGTAAATCCACCTCACTATGAGGGTTATATATATATATATATATATATATATATATATATATATATATATATATATACGTCAGGGGTTTTCAACTCCTGTCCTCAAGAAGCAGGGATATTCTGAAAACCTGACCTGTTGGTGGGTCTGGAGGACCGGAGTTGAGAACCTCTGCTCTAAAGCAAAACTACTTCAACGCAATTGGCGTTTCTATTTAGTGCCCGGTTGGCACTGACACACTTTTGAGCGTAACCAGTGAAGTAACGGCGCTGCAGGGGTAGTTCTCCTGTCACCTTTGGGACCCTGATAGATACATGTTACTGAAGGTGAATTGTACAGGGAGCTGCAAACAGAGCAATCTGACATTTGATGCATGTCCTCTTTAAAAAAAGAAAAAACACTTTTTAATAAATATTGCATAAAATTAACCTTTTCACTGCCAGAGGGGGGCTGACCCTTCTAAAGTTAGGCCGCGATTATAGTAGGCGCGCACCTGTCACCCATGCGATGGGTGCACTGAGGCTGGAGGCGTGGCGGACGCGTCACCAGGCTGGTTCGCCCTCATTGGCTGAACCCCTCACGTGATGCGGCCGCAACGCGAAAAAACAAAATGATTTGTCTTTTGAAAAATCTGCCGCTCGGATGCGATGAGCACTATGGCCGGCCCCTATCAGCTACTGCACTTTCTTTGCGCAGCATGTGAAATCGCACGCACCGTCGCTCCTACTATAAACGCAGCCTTAGTTAACATACATTGTAACTTTCAGGGGCAGGGGTTCTCGCCTTCCAAGACTTCCTTAGATTGTTTATATGTCTGTGACAGGGTTCTCTCACTTTGTGTCTCTGGCTTATACAGTAATCTGTGGCTCTCAGAGCTGCACTTCTGCTCCCAGCAGTTGGTTTGGCTTTTTTGAAGTGTTGGAGGATCACACGCTTCGTTTACATACAGCGCTGACTCTTGTTGCAGGATTGCAGATTTTCAAGGCGTTCTCAATGAGCCGCAGATTAACCTGACTCTGCTGAGGGATCTCTGCTTCAGCGGTGAGGTGTCCACTGTCCCTTTGACCTCACACCACATTCCCCCCGGGCGACGCTGGACTTTGGCTTCTTGAAACAATTGTTTTTTCCTGGAAAGATCACTACATTTAAGATCCAGGTGGATTAGGAGAATATTTAGCTATTCAACCAGCACAAAGTTAATACACTGGTTTGTAAATCTGGGTCTGCCTGTTAAGCAAATAGTTTAACTGTTTGTTTGTTTTCTGTTTCAGGCTGTAAAGGGTTTAAAGGACAATCAGGATGTTTAGGGGAATTTGTCTCTCTTATTTACCTCCTACATTTTTTGTGACCGAATCAGGCTTCATCCAAAGTCTCCCCCCTAAATCCTACCCTATTTTCACCACCAACAGGAATTCCCTTTGAAGGCGGACATCGCTGTCTGTGTTGGAAGGTGGGTGCCCTTACATTCTTCCGCGTTGTGTAGTCCTCTTGGAAATAAGATCTTGCATACAAAAAGACACATGGTCACGGACCCGTGATGCTTCTCTGTCTAATTAGGAAGAATATATCTGTTTTTTTCCCCCCCTTTACAGATCCTGCTCAACTATCTCCCTAAAGAGCAGACATTATGGGAGTCGGTGCTGCAAAAGCAGAGGTGAGAAACCCTCTGTTCGTACCTCAGCCTTCACAAGCCGGTAGTTTGCCCAGCAACATCATTCAGAGAAATACCATCACACTCACTCTGTCATGAGTTGGTTCCCCAAGGTTCCTATTTGTTTTAGAATTATAGGACCATGAGGACAAGTATTTAGTGGGATGGGGGTCCGAGGAATAGGGCGATAATGCCTCTCTTGGCAGTGCTCCGATCGTACCTTTATGGATTGAGTGATGGTTCAGATTTTTTCTGGTTGTAACATATATATTTTACATTTCACACACTTGCTGTAGATGTTTTATTTATGCCTAAACAATGTATGTTTCTTTTTTGGTGAATTTTGGAGTAACGCGTCTCTCGGAGAAATAAGGATATACATATTCCAGAGGGATTCCAGTGATCATATTTTGTGTTCCCTTTCTTCCTTTGCCCGCCTCAGTCACACGTTTTCTCCTCCTTCCAGGGACACCTACTCCCACTTCCTGAGAGAGATGATCATCCAGCCAGGTATCGCCAATGCCAATCTCGGAGTGTCCAGGGAGGATGTCACTTGGGGGGATCACGTAAGTGGAGAGGGTTTGGAGTAAGAGGGAGAGGGATAAGGAAGACAAAGTTTAGCTACAAGGAACAAAAATACAGAGACCAGATTGCACAATTAATCACAAACACCCATGGGCTGCCAACGTTACGGCCCCTAGAGACCCTCATCAGGACACGGAGCACACAAGTCCCCTAGAAAGCAATGCTTTTTAGGCCACTGGTACGGAATACATTTTGAGGAAGGTGTGAAACCTTTTGCAAAAGGCCTGTTGCGTAGCGACGTAAATAGTATTTACTACATTGAATATGTTTTGATCCCTTGCAGCCTCTCAACCCAAACCCGGAGAGTCAGTGGAACACTTACTTCAAAGATAACGAGGTTCTGCTACAGATAGACAAGGATGTCAGGTAATCATGGGGCAGAGGTGGGAAGCCTGGGGAAGTGTTGCACGGTGAGGAAGAGGAGGCTTCTTGCAGACGTGATATTCCTGCCTCAATCACTTGATACTGTGTGATCCAGGAAAGACCACTTCCCTTCCCTGCATTTCATCAAATGTGTTTGGGTCACAATGCAGTGTCCTTTCCCCCCCCCCCCTCTTCCTCTCCATCCCAGAGGTGGATGCATTAATGCCACTGAAATCGTAAATCTCTTTTATAAGCTAGGATGACTGTATTTGTGCTATTGAAGCTTTTACACCTCACAGTTGATGCCCGTTGGCCCCATAGTCACGAATATCTCCTGAATCTGCCCTCATGCAGGAGGCTGTACCCCGACATGTCATTCTTCCAGCGTCCTACGGATTACCCCTGCCTTCTAATCATGGACCCTCAGAATGAATTTGAGACTCTTCGGAAGCGCGTGGAACAGACCACCCTGAAGTCTCAGACGGTGGCGAGGAACCGTAGCGGACTTACTAATGTGAGAACATCCCATGGGGTGGATCAGAGTGGGAGAGGCAGTGTCCTGGAAGTGGATGTCAGAAGGAGCTACAAGTGACTTCTTCTCACCGTATGATGTCAATTCCATGTAACCCGATCAGAGTCTCTTCCATCCAGGTGAGCTCCCCTCGGAAGACTCATTCGATGAGCGAGTATGAGCTCCTGCCCGATGGCTGCGAGGCTCACTGGGAGGTGGTGGAGAGAATCCTCTTCATTTACGCTAAGCTGAACCCGGGCATCGCGTACGTTCAGGGCATGAATGAAATAGTAGGGCCCATCTACTACACCTTCGCCACGGACCCCAACAGCGAGTGGAAAGGTGAGAGAGAAGAAGGCTAGTATGGAATACAGACAGTTCTCTGCATGCTGGACTGCCAATACTGGGTCAATCCAAATGGTCCACCAATCAAGGGTGGCAAGTTCTTAATACTTCCTGCAAAGTTTGGTATGGAGCAGGGGTGCGCAAACCTTTGTCAGCGCCCCCCTCCTTACCTTGTCTCCGTCGTAAATGACGCCGTTGTGACCCTCATTGCCATGGAGACGTGTGGCTGGAGAAGGGAAGTTGCAGAGGTCTCGTGCGATCCCCGGCCTTTAATTTACATGCCTTGTGGAAGAGGGTGGGGCCTCTGCAACCGCCGCGCCCGCATCTTGCCATTTATGGACTTTCTCCTGTTGAAGAGATCGATTCCTCATTTAAAGCTATTATTTACTCAAAGCGAAGTAATTCTGACTCCGAAGACCCTGGCTTTGAAGAAGTGTGTGCTAAGAAAGATGCTCTCCTCCTATCCCAGAAGATAAACATTCTGCAATATCTAATACCAATGCGTATTCCCCCTCCTTATTATACAATGTCTAACCTAGGAGTGGTCAGCTCCAGTCCTCAAGGGCCACCAACAGGCCAGGTATTGGGGATATCCCTGCTTCAGCACAGGTAGTCGAAGATGGCTCAATCAGTCTTTGACTGAGCCACTGATTGAGCCACCTGTGCTGAAGCAGGGATATCCTGAAACCCTGACCTGATGGTGGCCCTTGAGAACTGGAGTTGGCCACCCTTGGTCTAACCTAAAGCAGCCCCAGTAGACCCTCCTGTCCGTTCTATGGTGTGATTCTCTCTCTGATCATTGTGGGGTCTTCCTCTTCTCCCCCCCACTCACAGAGTACGCAGAAGCGGACACTTTCTTCTGCTTCACCAACCTGATGGCTGAGATCCGAGACAACTTCATCAAGAGCCTGGACGACTCTCAGTGCGGCATCACCTCCAAGATGGAGCGCGTTTACTCCACTCTGAAGGAGAAGGATGTGGAGCTTTACCTGAAGCTGGTGAGAATGCCTGGGGGGCCACTCAGCCAAAGCCTAATGAAGTTGGGGAGGGTTATTACAAGCTGGGGGGGCCACTCAGCCAAAGCCTAATGAAGTTGGGGAGGGTTATTACAAGCTGGGGGGGCCACTCAGCCAAAGCCTAATGAAGTTGGGGAGGGTTATTACAAGCTGGGGGGGGCCACTCAGCCAAAGCCTAATGAAGTTGGGGAGGGTTATTACAAGCTGGGGGGCCACTCAGCCAAAGCCTAATGAAGTTGGGGAGGGTTATTACAAGCTGGGGGGGCCACTCAGCCAAAGCCTAATGAAGTTGGGGAGGGTTATTACAAGCTGGGGGGGCCACTCAGCCAAAGCCTAATGAAGTTGGGGAGGGTTATTACAAGCTGGGGGGCCACTCAGCCAAAGCCTAATGAAGTTGGGGAGGGTTATTACAAGCTGGGGGGGCCACTCAGCCAAAGCCTAATGAAGTTGGGGAGGGTTATTACAAGCTATGTCTACTGCTTGTGGGTCACAAGGGAAATGGTTCAAGTGATTTACAGCAGCAATCCGCGTTGGCCCATTTTTATTGAGCTTTTTTTGAGGGAGCAGGGTTACTCTCCTGAACCGGAGGCTCTCCCAGAGTTGGGTGGAGAGGGAGCATTTCCTCCTCCCGCACAGAAAATATATATCTTTGGTCATATTATAGAAAGCTATACCCAAGGTACCTTTCTATAGGTGGCATGGGTCCATACTTGTTGTGTTTTGTGTCAAATACTGGCAGGAAAATGACAGATGTCATATCTGAGACCTGTGGTTTTACTGCCAGTATTTGACAACTGGGGGATCCCTGATCCAGTTAAATATATATCTATTTTGGGGGGGGGGGGGTATTGTTGCTTTAGAAACGTAAGTGCAGAAGTATGGAGAAAGAAGCGGAGCACAGCGGGCAACGATAGGGCTGAGCACAAAATGTTCTAAATGAAAAACAATTTATTGGCTGGGTGACATGGAATGTGGCATGTAGGTACTGACGCATTTCGTGCTTTTTGTTACTTCAACCTTTTTTATCTGCAAGACGACCATCGTTACATTGTTTTTTTTCAAGAGTTGAATCCCACCGTCATCGGAATATTTGTTTCTGAAAAACTCCTCGATAAAGCACCAACGGGTGCGAAACGCGTAGGAGAGAACTTGTTTTTTTTTTTTTTTTAAACCATGGAAACAGAATAAAGGTTTTTTTTTTTTTTTTTTGTATTGACCCTGTCCCAGGCTCCCTTTGGCTGTGCGCTCCCTCGATATGTCCCATTACTCTTGTTTCTGTAAAGCCATCTGTTTTTTTTCTTGTCTCTTCCCTTTTCACCCAGCAAGAGCAGAACATCAAGCCTCCGTTCTTTGCGTTCCGCTGGCTCACGCTGCTCCTCTCCCAGGAGTTTCTGCTTCCTGACGTCATCCGAATCTGGGACTCGCTCTTCGCAGACGACCAGAGATTTGAATTCCTTCTCGTGGTCTCCTGCGCCATGTTGATGTGAGTGTCGCAGGGGGGGCTGCAGGTGGCTGAGTGGGAGTGATAAGGTTACCTCGATGTTGGAATGACAACCCCTGATGCGTATCAAGTATGATCTGTTATGGAAAGGGTCGTTTGGAAAGGATACGGAGACGCTGTGAATGCCATTACCAGAGGAAAACATAAGATGGTAGAATTGATGTGAAGTAAGACTAGTTCTAGAAATCAATACGTGAAACGCCTACTGCACGAGCGGCCAACTCTAGTTCTCAAAGGCCACCAGCAGGTCAGGTTTTAAGAATACCACTGCTTCAGCTCAGTCAAAGACTGAGCCACTGATTGAGCCACCTGTGCTGAAGCTGGGACTGATTGAACCACCTGTGCTGAGCAGGGATAACCCTAATACCTAGCCTGTTGGTAGCCCTTGAGGACTTGAACGTCTGATCTAGGGATACATTGTAAAGTGGTCATGTATTTATTGTAATTAAATAAATATGCGTATTTACTGTACTGGAGGGTGTGTGGGTGTCAGAGAGGCGGTTTACACGGACTGTAAGCTGCTGCATTCGGTTTCTCCCCATTCAGTTTCATGTAAAACTGCAGCTCCTGCATTCATTTTCATGTGAAACGTGTGTTTTTCGTGCAGATTGATACGGGATCAATTACTAGAAGGGGACTTCATACTGAACATGAGGCTGCTCCAGGTGAGAGATCCGGGACACGGAGATCACGCACAGTCCCGGAGCTTTTATTATTCTCATTGTATGAGACCATGTTATACCAGTGTTACTCACGTGGCTCGGTTTTTGTGTAACCCTTGAAGGGGTGTATAAGATGTAACATCACAGCGTTCCCTACAGGTTATGTGAAGGAATAAATCTAGAAAATAATTAAATATGTGAAAAATGAACTATGGCTCAAGGCGGTATCTCTAATTCCCACCCCAAAATACTAGAAATCGGGAAGTATCAGGAATAAACAGTCCAAAAAATACAACGACACTAAATATTGAAAAGGTATATTGAATCCAATACAGCATTGCAAGCGAGATATTTTCTTGGGGGGGGAGGAACGCTTACAGAGGCCCCGCGCTCTTCACAACATTTTAATAAAATGCCAAGGGAGTGTACGCGGCCCCTGTAACTGCTCTGAGAAAGTATGGGAGGGGGGGCGTGAGCAGGGGGGAAAGCAGGCAGGGGGGCGCAAAGAAAAGGTTTGCCCACCCCTGTAGTACAAGACTCAAATGACTCCCAATACATACGTGTATATAAAAAAATCTAATACATATAGTATCAAAATGCAATCTAAAGGTAAAAAAACCCTACCACAAACCCCTGATAAAGGAGCGTTCTTGGACCGAAACTTCGAGTCTCATTCACCACGGTGTCAGACTGTTATGCTTTCATTATTTGCGGTAGGGTTTCACCTTTTAGATTGCACGTTGATATTATGTGTCTTAGATTTTTCTGTATACTGTCGTGATAATGTGAGTCTTGTACTATGCTCTCACTGCAATGTTGTATTGGATTCAATATACCAGGGGCGGGAAACCCCAGTCCTCAGGGGCCACCAACAGGTCAGGTTTTTAGGATATCCCTGTTTCAGCACAGGTGGCTCAGTCTTCGAGTGAACCACCTGTGCTGAAGGAGGGATATCCTTTAAACCTGACCTGTTGGTGGCCCCTGAGGACTGGAGTTGCCCATCACTGCAATATACCTTTTTGAACATTTATTTAGTGTCTTGGTATTTTTTTGTCCTGTGTATTGCTCATTCCTCCTGATTTTAAAATCCTTAATGGCGAACATTACCTGCTAGTAATTACTGGCCCTTTTATTCAGTATGCCGTGAACCTGCTTCCCAGCACTAGAGAAGATACTCGTCCCATTCATCTGAATGATGCTAAACTTTTCTCCTACAATGGGAAGCGGCTTTGAGACATTTTTGAATGGGAGCATTGGACTCCACGCATACGCAGATCCTGTAACTAGGCCACGCGTGCGCAGATCCTATAACTAGGCCACGCGTGCGCAGATCCTATAACTAGGCCACGCGTGCGCAGATCCTGTAACTAGGCCACGCGTGCGCAGATCCTATAACTAGGCCACGCGTGCGCAGATCCTGTAACTAGGCCACGCGTGCGCAGATCCTGTAACTAGGCCACGCGTGCGCAGATCCTGTAACTAGGCCACGCTTTCCCAGATCCTGTAACTAGGCCACGCTTTCCCAGATCCTGTAACTAGGCCACGCGTGCGCAGATCCTGTAACTAGGCCACGCGTGCGCAGATCCTGTAACTAGGCCACGCGTGCGCAGATCCTGTAACTAGGCCACGCTTTCCCAGATCCTGTAACTAGGCCACGTTTAGATATTTCCCAAAAGGACGTTGCACACTTTATTTGAATACTAGCTAATATTTTTAAAGTATGATTGAATATATACTTTCAAAAATATAAGTGTAATATCCTTTCGTTCCTTGCGAATGAAGAGACCAGTTCCTTTTTCTGGTAGCCATCCCAATTTTTAATCTCTTGGTCAACATAAGCTTTGTACCGGCATGTGAAGGGAGAATCCTCCAGCAGTTGGTGGTGTTAATGATTTGGACTATACATTTAGAAAGCTGCCTTCTTATAACCAGCTTTATGCTACTCTTTCTCACGATCAACCATATTATACATGTCAATTAATATTAATAGACGTAAGAAAACAGCTTAAGACGAAAATATGTTTAGTAGAACAATGTGTCCCTATATTTTTATCTCTGACATCCTTGTGAGAGTTTAGCTCATACTATCAATTTCCGTTCTGAAAACCCACCCTTGTTCCAGACTGATCATTACTACAGCTCAACCCCCTTATTACGCTGTGCTTGGGGTTCAAAAAAAATCACATCACGTTATAAGCGGATCGCATTGGGAATAATGTACAATTGTATGCATTGTACTATAATGTATTTAAGATACCAATAATCGTGTTGTAAAGTATTCATAAATATGAAAATTGGGATCCACGCATGCATCGCGCTATAAGTGGATTCGCGTTATAACGGGGTTGAGCTGTACTAGTATCTTAAATCCATCTTTATTATCCTACAAATATTCCTACTTTCTAAAGATGCTCTTACAGACTGATGTAACAGTCATAACGCCTCTCACATTCCAGACTATGTATTACTGCTGTGCAGCGCTATGTATATTAATGGCGCTATATAGACATACATACTCCATGAGCTCTGCTATACCATTTCAGCACAACTCAAAAATCCTAATAGTAATTACCAAGTTTTATACAACAGACACAATGAATTCTTGAATCACGAGACCTTTCTACATATTTCACCTCTCTTTATTTTCCCCCATAAATATTGTACTAGTTAAGATACAAATCGTACAAGGCACTTTGGAGTTGTGAGTTGCAAGTCCTGCTTTTGGCAGCAGTAGGCCTGTCTCTGATGCAGCTCTCTTCTGTCTGCAGGATTACCCCATCTCCGATGTGCACTACATCTTGAAAAAGGCAAAGGAACTGCAGGACTCTAAATAGAGAGCCGAGCGGAGGTGCTGCCACCCAACACTCCACGGGGAATCTGTGTAGCAGAAATTAGCCTGTACAACAGCCGGCCACAATGCACCATGGACACGTACAGGCTGTTTATCACAGCTATACGAGCACTCGTTTCTTTCTGGTCTCACCTCTGCTCTGGGTGCAGGAGACTGGCTGCACAAAGCTATTGGGAACACTGTTGTCTGCTCAGTATGAGCTGATTTATTCCTTTGTAGTATCACTTGTTTGGGAGAGGTTTGATGCATAAGATACAGGCATGTTTGGCTGGAGTGGCATCGTGTAACCGTAGCATGATGACTGCAGTGTCTGACCTTGCACACTTCCTTTTAAACACTTCCAGGTCACAGTTCTGATCGGGCATGTGCTGTGCCCTCCAGCCTCAGAATATGTAAGAATTACACCTGTCGTGGAGTTGGGATGACGAGTGTAACAAGGGGGCCTCACATGTGCCTATACTGACCCCCAATGCATTGCAAAACCAGACAGCAATGTGTTGCGACCCCTCAGGTATTAATGGGGTGTAAGACACGCCTGATTAGCTCCTGTGTATGACATTATTAGACTGTTATCAACAAACCGTAGCATCTCCTAGCACAGAACCTCTGCAGCATTAAATACGCTGCCACTCTCCTCAGGGCCCAGTGATTGGCCTGCTCTTCAGTTGCATCAATGATTAACGGTGTCTTTTACAAATTGTACTTGGTTTTTGTATATCCAAACCTGGTCTGACTAGGAATACCAACGAGGTCAATTATTTTATTACTGTTTTGTTTTTTAAGTAAGTCCTCTACATATCATGTAACGTTGCTCTTCTTACTGAAGATATTTGTCACACTACTACCCCAATAGCTGCACCTTTTTCAGGTACAGAGGGCTGCCTTTTTTTTTTTTAGCCCTTCTGGCATGGAAAGAGTTAAGCCAGTGGTTGAAGTGCCATTAACGCCCAGTTACTTTTCTGCAGCAAAGAAGTAAAAGAAAAAAAAAGTAACGATACTCCAGACACAAGGGAGTACTCATTTAAATCAGTGATGCTCAACTCAAGTCCTCAAGACCTTGTAACAAGTCAGGTTGCCAGGATCTACCAGCTTCAGCACAAGTGGCTCAATTGACTATTGAGCCACCTGTGCTGAAGCTCAGATATCCTTAAAATCTGACCTGTTCTCAAGACCCGTAACAGAAGTTGAGCACCCCTCATTTAAAACAAAGGGACCACGCTTTTTAAACACTTTATTTTATGCTATTAAAGCTGAAGGGAGGTTTTTGTATTTTTTTTAGTAGATCCCCAATTCCTGGGGGAGAGGGAAGTGGATGGAAGAGTAAAAATGTGATAATCAATACCATCAAACTTTAACCACTGGGCTAAACTTTTATTCCCACAGCTGCCCTTATTCCAGGAGATGTCCTAAAGGTGCGTTGTTGTACCGGGGGCTGTGGGCAGAGCCATGTTCTCTTATTTCATGTTCTCACAGTGTGTCTGTTTGTGTGAATTTACAGTTTGTCCCAATAAATGAGGTGTTTCTTTGCATGTGGAGTTGATATTTTCCAGGTTCTGTACAACATGTCAGAAAAGACAGTCCAGAGGTTATGGTGTGCAGACATAGAAAACATAGGCAAATAAAACATTTGTTGATTTCATATCAAGAATTCCAATAAGGAATTGCATTGTGTCTGCTTACTAATGTACTCATCTTGTATGTAATTGCCCCACCCCTAGGGTAACCAGATGTTGTCCTGTTTTTTAGGGCTCTGTCCCGACTTTTTGTGGTGCTGTCCCGGTTTTCTATCCCACTGGCGAGTGCCGACTGCCCATGCACGAAGAGTGCTTGCCGACCTTCCATGCGCGATTTGCACTTGGCGGCTGCGCATGAGACTGGTAAACGATCGAACATGAGTGACAAGCAAACGCAGTTCGCACATGCGTAGTCGGCAAGTGTCGATCGTGCATTCGCGCAATCAGCGAGCGACGACTGCACATGCGTGACATTTGTCTTGGTTTTTGCCGGGACAAATATGGTCACCTTACCACCACCCCACCCCTTTCCTACGGAATATGCTGGCGACATACAAATAAGACAATAATAACACAAAGAACAGAAAGATGGTAATCATAAGCCATCCATGTACATAACACATGTTATGCTGCTATTAACAATATAATAATGTAAAAAAACAGGGAGATCGTAATAATAAGAATTCAATGTATATATATTTAATTATTCGTATAGTGCCATCCATGTACATAACCATGGTAGTTATAATAGTAATAGGCCAACGCTATTAACAATATAATACAAACAGATAGTAATAATAAGAATTCGATGGGTGTGAGTACATATATATAATTATTATTTTTATTGGTATAGCGCTATCCCTGTACATAAGACATGGAAGCTATAATAGTAATGGGCTGACGCTATTACCAATATAATAATAATGATGATGATGAAGGTGAGGGTAGGATGAGGCTCCCTGTCACTGGCTGGGCCTCGGTGAAGGTCAGCGTGTCGTTGACATGGGGCTCCGCGGGCAGGCGCTGCTCTCCGGGGCGGCCTTGGTGGTTGGGGCCGCGCTGGGAGCCGGTGTGACCGGCTGGAGGTTGCGGGGAGAGCGCGGTGCTCGGGGCCTGGTGGTCGCCCCCACCCTGCAGGCCTCCACCTCCCAGGTATCCCCGGGCTCCGGCCTCCTGCGCTTCGGGATCCCCGGCCTCAGCCAGCTGAAGAGCCGCGAGTCCCACGTGCTGAGCTACGACCCCCGGCTGCGGGGCCCCGCCTGGGTGCTGGAGCACCTCACCGGGGACCGGCTGCGGGGGCCCGGGGACCGGCAGGGCAGCTGCTTCCGGGAGGATGACACGGTGCACCCCTATCACCGGGCCGCCAACACCGACTACCGGGGCAGCGGCTTCGACCGGGGGCACCTGGCGGCCGCGGCCAATCACAGGCGGAGCCAGGAGGCGACGGACGAGACGTTCCTGCTGAGCAACGTGTACCCGCAGGTCTCTGGGAGGGGGTCTATAGCGGGAGAGAGGGGTCTGGGGTATCAATATGCATGGGGGGGGGGGGAGGGGGAGGGGAAGGGGGGTAATCACTATACTATGTGGGGGGAGGAAGGGGTTAATAACTATACTATATGGGGAGGAAGGGGGTTAATAACTATACTATATGGGGAGGAAGGGGTTAATAACTATACTATATGGGGGAGGAAGCGGGTTAATAACTATAATATATGGGGGAGGAAGGGGTTAATTACTAATATATGGGGAGGAAGGGGTTAATAACTACTATATGGGGAGGAAGGGGTGTTAATAACTACTATATGGGGGAGAGGGTTAATAACTATAATATATGGGGGAGGAAGCGGTTAATAACTGTACTATATAGGGGAGGAAGGGGGTTAATAACTATAATATATGGGAAGAGGAAGGGGTTAATAACTAATATATGGGAGGAGGAAGGGGTAAATCACTTTACTATATAGGGGGAGGAAGGGGGTTAATAACTATAATATATGGGGGAGGAAGGGGTTAATAACTAATATATGGGGTGAGGAAGGGGTAAATCACTATACTATATAGGGGGAGGAAGGGGGTTAATAACTATAATATATGGGGGAGGAAGGGGTTAATAACTAATATATGGGGTGAGGAAGGGGTAAATCACTATACTATATAGGGGGAGGAAGGTGGTTAATAACTATAATAAGTGGGGGGGAGGAAGGGGTAAATCACTATACTTCCAAACCTAAAAAATATCATCCTAGCAGAGACCGTGGGACCTGCCTCCATGGTGAAGGAAACAGGATTTATTATAGGGTTTTAATAAACAGAGACGAATAATAATCATAATAATAACTATTTATATACAGCGCTTTTCTCCCAATGGGGCTCAAAGCGCGTCACAGTTACAAAAAGGGGAAAAGAAAACATTTCAGGTTATAAAAGAGCCGAAACACAAGGAAAGATAAGGGACAAGATGGGACTGTGCTGCAGCTATTAAATGCCGGACAGGTTGTGGGAAACGTGAAGGCCCAGATTCACTAAATAGTGCTAACATTTAGCACATTTTAACTCCCATTTGAATTGGCACCTTTATAAATCTGGGCCAAAATGAGACAAACCTGCTGTATATCAGAAGAGGGAGAAGAGGAAGCTCTTCCAGGGCAGGGGCTCCTTCTTCTGTTTTACTTTATGTCTGACGCGCTTATTCCTACACTGTCCCGTATTATTGTCCCGTATATTATTGCAGTGAAGCGCTATGTACATGGATAGCACGTTACAAGATACATACAATGGGATGACAGCTGAAATTCCCTGCCCCTATCTAATTGTTTTCTTTCCTTCCTGCAGAATCCTCACCTGAATCAGAACGCCTGGAATAACCTGGAGAAATACTGCCGGGGTTTAACCAAGAGTAACACGAATGTGTACCTGTGTACCGGACCGCTCTTCCTGCCCAGGTAGGACACATGCTTAAAATCAGTAGCACAAACCTAAGGGTGTATAGGTATTTGGGGCAAAACTTGTTTCACCCCCTACCCAATAGTCTGTACCTACACCTTAGTTATAATAACTGTAGCTTTGTATATAAGTATGAACGGTATGTACAGAATATCGCCATCAGGCCTTGTCTCCCCACTGCTGGAGGAAGCCACCCAAGGATCTTCCAAGCACCGCAGTTCCAACCCTCTCTTCTCCACGTCGCTCCAACATTGGCAGATTTCATCCTCCCATCTTACTTTTGGTCGTCGTCTTTGGTCTTTTGCCATCCCTTGGAATCTCGTTGTGTACCATCTCTGTCCAACCATGGACATTTGTGTGTGTCGGATAATCCTCCTCTCATTGCCTCAAAATGGCGGGAAGGTGGCAACTGATGTTCAAGAAGATGTGGTGTCCCAGATGGTTCGAACATACTATGAAAGCTTAAACAATATACCCCATCTAAAGTGGGAAAGGTACTTGCTACATGCAAATGTGGCTGGCGTGGCAAGTAAGGCCTCAACCCCCAAATACGGAGTACATCGAATGGCAAAGTCTCATTCTCCAGAGCTACAAAAAACTGTGTGGTGCTCCGAGAATCCTGGACTGATTAGTTGAATTTTGTTTGACGATATCAGTGCACGGTACCTGTCCGGTAACTGATGTCGAATATATTACAGGTAAGTATCCCAACCCACACGCCTAACTGGAATGATCAGACATGCTCCAGTGAAGATGCAAACACAGACTTGTGTATATAGTAAGAGCCAGGGCCTGAATAATATCAGTGTGGATATATTATGTGACTCGTGACCTTTCGGCGTCCAAAATAGAAATCCTGGTGTCCTGAGGCACCTGGTGTGCAATCCGCTGAAGGTAGAACTGGAAATAACGGCGCTGCCCAATGCAAGAAGCCAGAGAGATGCGTATCCCAATAGCGATAACAAATATCCCATTTATTGGATCATGGCATAAAGGATATAGGCCCAAACCAACATGTTTCAAGCCCCTAAGGGCTCTTTATCAAGGCAAAAAAAAAGTTTAAAAAGTATATAGTTTACCTTTAATAAAAAGAGCCCTTAGATGCTTGAAACACATTGGTTTGGGGCTGTAGCCTTTATTCCATGATCCAATCAATCTGATAGTTTTTTTTTTTATCACTATTGGGGATACGCATCGCTCTGCCCTCTTGCATTGGGTAGCGCTCCGTTTTTTCTCCTTGTTATTTCACATTCTCCAGAAGCTGGATGGTCAGCGTTTAGGAAGAAGTCATGACGGCAGAGGTGCTAGAGATCCCCCGGAGGTTAAACAAAATCCATCGTTCCAAGCGACATTAAAAGACCAAGACGACGACCAAAAGTTAGGTGGGAAGATGAAGTCAGAGCACTTGGTGGAGAGATATATCTCTCTCTATCATTTTCTTCTATCCACGTTTCTTCTCACAGGATGGAGGCAGATGGAAAGATGTATGTGAAATACCAAGTGATTGGCAAGAATAACGTGGCAGTCCCCACACACTTCTTCAAGGTGGTTGTCTTGGAGAAATACAGCGGAGAGATAGAGCTGCGCTCCTATGTGATGCCAAATTCTCCAGTGGATGAGAAGATCCCATTGGAACGCTTCCTGGTCCCTATAGAAAGCATTGAGCGAGCAGCGGGTCTGCTCTTTGTCCCTAATATTATGAAGAGAACAAACCATTTAAAGGCGATCACCGCAGGGAGCAAATGACACCTCCCGGGCCGGGGGAGTTGGACTTTCGAGTTCTCCCCTAAGCGGATTATGCTGGAGTCTCTGTGACAAAAACTAACCCCTCACCTGACACCCAGATTGTGACACTTCAGAAACCAGTGGCTTGCAATACAATGTGGGGGGGGGGGGGGAAAGATTCCTAACATGAATGTAATAAAACCTATTTTTATTTTGTGTGTGCTTCACGTTTCATCAAATCCAAGAGCATGATATACCCGTAAGCATCTGTCCTTATAGGGACAAACAGGAAATACAAATAGCACAAACACCACCAAATCCAAGTGGCATCCCCCCTATACCACAGCTATAAGTAAAACAAAGGGATGTGTCAAGGTGGAAAACAAATACTCAATATTACAGATACAAAATGTAATGACTTATCAAGGCAAACATGCCATGCAATCGTATACCAAAAATGTAAGAAATATAAAAACCCTAACATAAAAAAACCCTTCTAAAAAAGTCTAAGCATACCAGGCAAAGAGACTCAACGGGTCAGGCTAAAAACAGCCCTTTGCCAAGAGTTTGTTTAGAGTTTTTATTGTTTTTCACCTCTGATATTGCTCTTCATTCATTCATTCATTGGCGTGTTGTGCGTAACACTGGAGACCTTGGTACTTTCGGAATTAAATGTTACCTTTTGTCCAGCATGGTGTGATAATGGTGAATATATCTTCCGCCCCTATATAAAACAACACGACACGCAAGCTTCAGGCCAATGGAAGATTTCACAAATCATTTTATTTTGGTGTTAACACATCATTACTTCTTAAAAGAGGTAGCTGCAAACTCCCATTACAGAGGCACCGGCAGCTTAGATTGGGCAGTTTGATCAGCATCCTTCATCTTATCCACACACAGGCATTGAATCTTTCATTAGCACATGCTGCTTCCCAAAGTCTCAGCCAGAGAGATGCAACTCCCAGAGGTGCAGCACTGAATGTAGAAAGTCCTTGGAGACATGTAGGGAGAACGGTAGAGAGACAGAAACCGTTCAGCTTTCTTTGGACCTCTGTACAGCGGCATCTATCCTGGGCCTCAGTGCTGCCAGCGAGATTAGAATAGCTTCCTAGAACCAAACCCAGAAACATCTGAGAATCAGTATCAGGCTTACCCCGGCAAGACTTACGGATACTGAGCCACGTGTCACCAATACATCCTAAGGCATAACGATAGGGTGCAGAAATTCCAGTGTTGAATGCAGAGTTACTAACCTCCGTCCTGATGGTACGGCTGCCCTGCCCTGGACATGTGTTCAGATAAAGGTTAAACAAGAAGTTGGGTTCTGCAATATCCAGGTTCTGGTCACTGTCCACACTGGCTTCTAACCCTTGGAGGCCCCCGAAGACGACCAAGGCGTGTCTGAAAACAGAATGCAACAATATCACTGCACAATCCTAATGCTACCAGCGAGAGGCAGTGCAGATCCATCAGGTCAAAGGTCGGAAAGCAAGAGCATGCAACCAAATAGTGGGAACGGCATAACTGTGCATAAATACTTCGAACCAAAGGCAGCATGTTCCAGCTAAAACTGTTCTTCCCTTAATAATGTATATATTTCAACAAGATGGTGCAATCTGCCAGACAGATTTATAATTAATGTATATAGCAATGAGTGCACAAACAAAATACATTAATTATGTGACCTGGTGTTATAGGTCATTGCTGAAGGTTCAGTTCTCTGTATCTGGATCGCATTCCTGGAATATCTCCGGTCTGTTCCCCAAATCAGTTCCTGCACTTCTGTTTAACCCATGTCGTTTTCAGAGCTCTCTTCACCATTTCGGTGTCTAGAGTGGAGCTGAATTACCTAAACTCCGGCAGTGTCACCGTTTCCACGCAGCTTCCTCGCTCCGAGGTTCCAATGGAAAAGTCATAGCCATCCTTAAAGGGGCACTCCGAGAAAACAGCACCTGGCAAAAAGCAGTGCGATAAGGCAGGGGCGCGATAAGGCAGGGGCGCGATAAGGCAGGGGTGGCGATAAGGCAGGGGTGGCGATAAGGCAGGGGCGCGATAAGGCAGGGGCGCGATAAGGCAGGGGCGCGATAAGGCAGGGGCGCGATAAGGCAGGGGCGCGATAAGGCAGGGGCGCGATAAGGCAGGGGCGCGATAAGGCAGGGGCGCTCAACTCTCCCCCCGTCTCCCCCCCAACAGTCAGGTTTTTAGGATATCCCAGCTTCAGCACAGGTGGCTCAATTCAAGTCTGAGCCTCTGATTGAGCCACCTGTGCTGAAGCAGGAATATCCTGACCTGTTGTGGGCGGGGGGGGGGGGCTTGACTGGAGTTGAGCGTCCCTGCGATAGGTTATGCACAAGGTGTATCACTTCACAAGCACATCGCAGTTTGCATGCATGACAGGGTCTTGCTACTACTCACTGAGGCAGGATGCTAGTCTGACTCTGTATCCCCAGTACAAACCGCCCTCTGTCCTTGGGTGCTGGGGGGAGACCACAACTCCTTTCCGCACTTTGTGTTCTAGAAGAGAAGTAGATTTGTCACCAAGGCGGTCAGGTTTTTCATGCCAGGTACCCAGTAACCGTAGGACCAGTCGCAGCGTTGGGTGGCTTACCGGCTTTCTCTTTGTGTAAACGCACGGTGACCCTGATACCAGACTGCAACTGTTTGTCTATCTGCACCTCCTAGAAAGAGAGGAAATGCAGTGAGGCAAGAAACTGGTAGATACCAAATCCGTTTAGTGCCTCTGGCTCCAATTTCTGTATTTAGGGTCAACAAAGCCATTTTTTCTTTCTTGCACTTTATGAAAATTGAGTCGCACCCTCCCCCCCCAATGTTAACATTTAGATTATTTGTCGTCAGCTGGTAACATTTTGCACCTAATAAAGGATAACCACAATCTGTGTGCAGATGTTTGTGAGCTCGAGTTGTGGGACTTGTCTGTTTTCACACGGCCTCTCCCTCGTACCTACCAAGTGTGTTCCAGAGTGGTGCTCTCCCGGTATGACGGAAACGGCCATGGGTGCTCCGCAACCGCGGCCTGATGCAAACGCAGAAACCACCGACAGTCCAGGGTACAAAATAAGGCTACATTGGCACTCCCGTGGTCTGCCACAGTAAAAAGATGGATTTATTGGCAGTGATCGACGTTTCAGTCCACTTGCGAATCTTAAAAGTTTGCAAGCGGACCGAAGCAGTGTTCACTGCCAATAAATTCATCTTTTTATTGTGAAAGACCACTGGAGTGTCGCTTTATTTTTAATTTTGTACCCTATACTATGTGCACGTCCATTTACTGTCCTTTATATCTTCCCTCACAATACTTTGGTCATATTTTTTGTGCACCCGACACAGGGGTAAAACTCCCCAAAATGTTGAGCTATTGGAGTGTTTTTTGCAATAAATATGCAACACAGATACTGAAGGTTGGAGAATCTTTCGCTTGGTGTGCGGCAGAGAAAATTTATTAATTTACAATCCTCAGATGAGATTATCATTTACAATCCTCAGATGAGATTATCATTTAATTACCAGAGTCCAATATCTAAATGGTCTCTTGCCCTGCGCTGTACATAGTTTAGTATACTTGTTCTGTTATGTTCCCATATGCAATATCAAAATGAAACCATCTTGTACCTTCCTCATGCCACAGTTTACAAAGGAGCCTTTGCCCGACTTGGTGGGCCGATCCAGGACCACGCCCTCCCGATACTCCGACTCCTCATCTATCCTCACATGGTGGGGGCTGTCCAGGGGGTTGAGAAGCCCTAAAATAACACAAAGAAAGCTTGGATCCTGCCGCAACCAGTTATTGCATTATACACAGGATCGGAGCTCTGGCCATTTGCTTACCTGCAAATTGCAAGTCAGGATGCATTGGGAAAAATGATTTTCTCAGATATCTAAGGAGGGGAAAGGAGATGGACAAAGGAATGAAATGGGTATTAAACAGCGTAGAATCCTGAAAATCTGGGTGAGACTGGTAAGTGAATGATGCAAATCTGTTTCAAGTATTTTCCAACAGTTGTATCTGTTTCAAAAACTCTGCCCAACACACTATTAAACAACATTACCTTGCAAATATTGCGCCAGACTTGGACACAATGTTGAGGATTATTTTGTATCCGAGTGAGGTCACGAATCTGTACTTACTGAGGGCACTCCAGGTATTGCAAGATCCGTGCTAACTGCACACAGGCCTGTCCTTTCTTCCCCACTCCTTCAAAGTTCCCTTCCACGCTTCTGCAACAGAACATGCAGTGAGTGGACTGGCAGGCAGAGAGCACTTTCCACGTCACAACCCGACATACCGTAAACACATACTTAGAATCTTCCCCGGCTTCATCAAACACCACAATCTCGTCCACACAGAAGATGGCGCAGGCGCGGGCGATCTGTCCAGCCAGGTATGTGCGTAGTTCGGGGGACTGGGCATTATCCATTATAGAGCCTGGTAATGCCACACTAAGTGTGTACGGACGGCCTGAGGAGACAACATACAAGGTCACCGAATCCCTTTAATCAATTTATTAAACTGATATTTGGTTTAGAACTGCTCTCACTCAGAGCAGCTCACAGGATATCAGAGTACAATGTATTTGCTCTTTTTGTCATAAAGATCTTGTAATGTGTATTGCAATTACATCTGCTGCATAAAACAGTACTTTAACCCTTTGAATATCAGGAGACAGCGGCACACATTCCGCCCCTCAAGGGGTTAATCAGATCTCTTATCTTATTTAATCGTGCAGATAATGTCCCTCAGCTGTTTCCACCAGATCCTACCATGCCATGCACACAGGTCGATTGTTACCTTTTCCTTTCCTCTTCCTTTCTTCTTCCTCCTTGCTCTGCTTCTCCATCTCCTCCTGCTTGCTCCTCTCCAGCATTTTTAACAATTTCTCTTCTCTCCATTTTTTCCGCTCCTCTACTCCTGCAATTCAGGTACATTTTAGAGGTGCGCTGTAATCTGCCCACCTGCTTGCGCCCAGTTGTATGTCCTGCTTGCATTGGATGTGCCAGGTCCTGTATACCAACGCAAAGCACAGACTGGGTGGCAGATACAATAGATATAGGCATAGTATGGAAAGCATTCTTATGAAATGTCTTACTTTGCTGCTTCTGCTTCCTCCAGTCAACTTTACTCTCACCGTCCTGAAACAAAAGTAGAACAAAAATTATTCCAGAAAAGGTCCGAGCATCAACCCAAAATAAGTGCTAACGATACTGGGATCAGGATAGTATGCGCCGCGCAAACATTTTCACTTGTCTGTCATCCTCTTATTCATCCTTCTTCCCTCTCTCATTCGCTGGTTTCTTTCTGGTCCAGGGATCCCTCCTGCTCAAGTGAATCTGCCTCTTCGCCCTCTCCATGTCTTTGTTGGTTTCAATGGACCCTCTGTTTTCAAAGTGTCCATGCCCTATCAAACACATTCTTCTCGCCTTTCTTGGCCTCTCACAATTTCTTCAGTTTTTTTTCTTATCTGTACAAGATACCCCTTAATATCCCTCTCACCCCCACCCCTAGGATTGCCAGATGGCTTCTCCAAAAATACTGGACATAATGGTGAAAGGTGCGATGGGCTCGAGACACGCACACCATCAACAGACAGACACACATCTCGCTCTCCGCTCCATGCTGTTTCCTCCTCTCTTTGGACCCACCCATTGGCTCATGACACTTCCTTCTGACTGGCCGCATTACCCAGCAGCAGCCAATCAGAATGGAGGAAACTGCACTCCTATCAACAGCCCTGTTCTCTCCTTGCACTGGGAAATCTTGCAGCCCCCCCCAGCCGGTCAGGTCACTATGTCCAGAGAGGGAATACTGGACACAACATGTCCAGTATTACCTCTCATTTTTACTGGACAGTGTCCAAATGCAGGACAGTGTCCAAATGCAGGGCAGTCCAGTCCAATACTGGACACCTGGAAACCCTGCCAACCCCTCAGGATCCCTCTGCTCTCTATTCCCAGGATTCATCTCTTCTCCCACCTCTGAATGCCTCTCTTTCTCACCTCTCCCTTTCTCACCTCTTCCCCCCCCCCCCCCCCCCCCTTTCGGATAACTCACCTCCTGCACCCTGTGTCTCTTCTCAGCCATGTTTTACTCACGTTGTGAGTAACACTTCCGGTTTCCTAGGACTCCCTTAGCAACGGGCATCCTGATTGGCCAGCTTGTAACAACACGCCCCCTTTTCTTAATAACTTTATTGTCCAACACTACAAACAATTAGAGCACGCCTGAGCACGTGACACAGGAGCTCTGCACATTACCAAACTCAGGTTGCAGATCGCAGGTGTAAAATGGAATTATGTCATTTTTACCCTAATCTTTATTTTTCACAAGCTGAGTATTATTATTTTTTAGAAATAAAATAAATGCAGAATGTATAAATGGTTACTAGGTGTCCAGTATTGAACCGGACTGTCCTGTATTTGGACAATGTCCATTAAAACATTCGAGGTAATACTGTACTAGACATGTAAGTGTATACCAGTATTACCTCTGGGAGTGTATGTGTATATCTGTATTACCTCTCTGGGCGTGTATGTGTATACGGTATTACCTCTCTGGGCGTGTATGTGTATGCCGGTATTACCTCTCTGGGCGTGTATGTGTATACCGGTATTACCTCTCTGGGCGTGTATGTGTATACCGGTATTACCTCTCTGGGCGTGTATGTGTATGCCGGTATTACCTCTCTGGGCGTGTATGTGTATACCGGTATTACCTCTCTGGGCGTGTATGTGTATACCGGTATTACCTCTCTGGGCGTGTATGTGTATACCGGTATTACCTCTCTGGGCGTGTATGTGTATACCGGTATTACCTCTCTGGGCGTGTATGTGTATACCGGTATTAGCTCTCTGGGCGTGTATGTGTATACCAGTATTACCTCTCTAGGCGTGTATGTGTATGCCGGTATTACCTCTCTGGGAGTGTATGTGTATACCGGTATTACCTCTCTGGGCGTGTATGTGTATATCTGTATTACCTCTCTGGGCGTGAATGTGTATACCGGTATTACCTCTCTGGGCGTGTATGTGTATACACCTCTCTGGGAGTATATGTGTATATCTGTATTACCTCTCTGTATGAATGTATGTGTGTGTATGTGTATTACCTATGTATGTATCTGTATGTGTATTACCTCTCTGGGAGTATATGTGTATATCTGTATTACCTCTCTGGGCGTGTATGTGTATACCGGTATTACCTCTCTGGGCGTGTGTGTATACCGGTATTACCTCTCTGGGCGTGTGTGTATACAGCTATTACATTTCCCTAATTCTGATTGAAGCAAGTTTGGCGTATGTTAATGTTTATATATACCTATTACAGTGTGTACACTACATGTATGTGTCATGTATGTGTTTGTGGGGGTGTATTCATATTCACGCATGAGTTGCAGTTCTCAAAATACGGTCAAAGAAGAAAAACACGGCTTCTTCCTTGTTATACCCCGTGAGGGCAGAGGGGCGTCACTCTTGTGAGCCCACACACAACCGTTTAAGGCCACTAACCCCCTAAATACAGTTGTAGCTCCTAGGGATGGGTACATAAGTAAATGTAGTTATGTGCAAAAATTTGTGATTGCATATATTGATGTGTACAGGACTGGTTTAACCACTAAGCGGTCACCTAGAGCAGGGGTGCGTGAGATGTTTTTGGGGGGGACGGCGGTTACATTAAATGCCAGGGGACCGCGCGAGGCCTCTGTAATTCAGTTACCTTGATGACTCAGACGGCTTCAGGGCGATGCGTCGACATGGCAACGCGGTGTCAAATGACGCTGTGGGATCACGTGACGTCACATGACCCCACGGCGTCATTTGACGCTTGATTCAAAATAAGGGGGGACCCGCGAGCAGTAGGGGATAGCAGGACAAAAAGTTTGTGCACCCCTGACTTTGAGCAGCAACATTAGGGGGGGGGGGGCAGCTAAAAAACTGGCGATTCCATGTAGGTGCCCGACTTCCAATAGGGGGGCACAGCTGGGACAAATGGTCCAGACCCGGTGAGTTAGGGGCCGGGGCACTCTGCCAGTGACCCGAACACATGACAGATCCGCAGAGGGGCCTCCTGAAGGCCGGTGGAACTGACAGGCACCTCCCCGGGCCCCCTCTGACTGGCACCTCCGTGGGTCCCCTCCATTTTCCAAGCTGCAAGTAAACACACTTCTTCCCCCGCCTCTGTTGTTGCCCCCAGCCCACATAACTACTCCCCAGTACAATGAGAATGCACAATCAGCATCATATTCTCCTTTTTATGTCATAAATGCTGCATTTTTTTTTTTTTATATACGAACGCACAATATTCATTTTCACAGTAAATCATGGCAAATCAGGTACAAGTGTGATGGAATCACCTGGGACGCCTTACTCCCTCACCCCAGGATATGTAACAACATAAGTGGCAATTAATACAATTAAGTATCAGTCAATAAATGACACAAAAAAGTGGTAAGTAAAGGAAACAAAAAAACCATGATGGGAAAAGAAAGAGAGAGGGGAGGGGAAAATGTTACACAAACAAAAAATGCCAAATAGTCCAAAGCCAAAGGAATTCCAACCTCACATAGTTCGTTGGAACAGCAATTATTAGATTGTAATCAATGGTTTATTGTCTTGGTTATGTGATGTGTACACATGGCTTTGCTTCAGTTGGAGAGCAGTTCCTGTACTTTTTCCCCCCATAGACCACATGCGAAGTGTTGTAACATTGTGCAAATCTTAATAAAAATTCATTATTTATTTTTTTACACACCATTAGATTGTAATAATTTACAAAAAATAACAGATTCAAAACTATTTTGAAATGTGAATAAGTGTGTATATTATTGCACATGTCCAAGAATAATTCCCACGCTCTCATCCGCGTTTCCAAGCCTTTTGTTTCTAGAGGGGGTGGGGGGAGGGAAGGAGAGAGAGAGAGGAAGTGTATATGTAACAATAACGCAGAAACGCCAGCTGAGGTGCCATGCTATACTGGGCTCTCAGTGGTGTCATCTCCCAAGGACAGCGCCGGGAGGACGCAAGGAATCGGCGTTCCATCTGCAGTCCCTCTATCAGACGCCCGTGTATCCGGCGGTTTCCTCACACTCATGCCAGTACGATTTGTAATCTTGGGAGTGCGATGAAGATAGATCCATCTATATCTTGAGGATGATGCTGCCAAACTACATCCAAGAAAGGTATCCAGATAAGCCTACACCCAAGGGGTGTGTAAAAGTTAACCCACTACATCGTACTCCATAGGAAAAAAAATTGTAACAATATTTAAAAAATAAAAAAAGTTTTATTGACCAAACGCTTCAGCTACCCACTTGACTAAGGCCCCAGAATGTAGCCAAAGCATTGCACCAATAAAAGACTTTGCACATTTTTGTTCTGTATGTATATTATTTTTTTCATAGTATATAGCTCGGCACCCCAAACCCACCTTAGCAAACTTGATAGCCTCTACAATTCAATATGCCGTTTTGTTCTCCAATGCAAATACAACACACACCACTGCGAAATGCTCAAAGAACTAGATTGTGCATCACTTGACTCTAGGTGCAAAGTTCATCTTTCCTGTCTTGCCTTCAAATACTTTCTGGGCAAGCTACCCGTCTACCTGAACAAGCGCCTCACCCCTACCACATGCAGCACTTATCATCTGAGATCTGACTCCAAAAGACTGTTCATGGTCCCAAGGCTCAATAAAGTATCCGGCCTCTCCTCCTCTTACCGTGCACCCCAAAACTGGAACAATCTACCGGAGACTCTCACAGCCGCCACCAGTATAAGTTCTTTCAAAACTAAAGCTGTCTCACATTATAATCTGGTCTGTAACATACGCCTATAATATATATTATCTGTAACTGTGCATGCAATGTCTTGTATATAAATGTATAACCCTGCTCACTTATGTAACTGTGTATTTGTCATCTTAACTCTGTGCCCAGGACATACGTTGAGAGTTACCTCTCGTTTCACGTATTACTTCCTGGTAAACATTTTATAAATAAGGAAAAAAGGGCAAATATGCATGTGAACCTATTTTTATTTATACAAATCGCTTTACAGAAAACACGCCAAGGCATGAAATGATACAATAAGTGTAACAACACCAGAAATGTAATCCCTGGCCCAGGAGACTTTACAATCTAAACAATGTTCTTTTAATCTAAAAATGTGCAAACAAATCCACGAAATAGGGTCTCTATTAACGCCTCTTGGCTGCAAAAGTCAGCACCATGTTTATCACAGAAAAGGAATCCCATAAACTGACTACATTGCTAAGGAGGATGATACATTCTATTGTATCAACAAGTAGTTGATTGTTACAAGCTTTTCAACTGCTCAGGGTAGGGTAGGTAAGACCTGATGGACTGAGAGGTTGGAAATCTTGGAACATATCAACTACTTGTTGGTCCAATAAAAGGTATCTCACACCCTACTCCCTCTTCCTCTCCCTCCTTTGTCACTACATGGAAGGACCAACACGGTGACCCGCCCTTCTTTGCCATAGACAGCAATGTTTTTTTTAAAGTGATATGTCATGTGATTCTTCAGTTACAGCTGTTCCCGTCCAGCGGCGTCACGACTCCACTGCTGTAGTATCTTCACCGCTGAATCCAGCGTAGTATCCTCCTAAACCCGTGAAACACAAGTCACTGCTGTCCTGAGGAGGCCTGATGCATACGTCTGTCTGGCAATATCCATATGCATCTAGTTACGCACAAAGCCTTTGCTTCATGGGGCTGAAATCTTTCCGTGCCAGCAGGAGTCCTGGGCTCCTTTTTTGTTTTTTATTGCAGTATGGGAACCGCAGAGGCCTCTGCAGCTGAATAAAAGTTATTTTCAGATCTGGAACCTCCATATCCCCGCCATACTTACCGGTGCTCCATCCAGGGGATTAAAAATGGCTGCCAGAATCTTGCGGGTCCCCAAAAGGAAGCCTCAACATCATTGGTTGCGGGTTCCTATTGAACGGCCAATTTAAATACCCCGGGGGTACACTGGTAACCATCAGTAGCCAGGGGGTCCCCGGAGCGCAAAATAACTGTTCAACAGTGGAGGGCTCCCCTAGATTCCCATGCCATAAAAAAAAATAACGTATGGGGCTATTCAGCGGGATTGCAGATGACCTGCCAAGACTCCACGTCTACAGTGTGCAGGAGATCCAGGACAGGTTTTTATTCTGATCTTACAACCATACCAATGTGTAAAAACACCAGCAAATAGGAATACAAAACCAGATCATTCACATACGTGACTGATTTGATGGGTGTGCTTGTTGCAACTGTACCTACTTACCAAAATATAAAAGTTGCATGTGCAAATCTAAGGCATATTTAAAAGTCAGAATGCACTACAAATACAAAAAGCAGCAGCTCGCCGAATTGTAACGCATATAGAAATTAAACGCTCATATCTGCTTTTGTTTCATTGTTATGCCAGATGAGACTAGAATGCATGGCTTTTCTCTAGTAAGGATAAGCCAGATCATACTATTGTATCACTATATTTACATTTTCAGCTAAACATCTGTGCAGATCTTATTCCCAGTTAGCAAGCACAAGACTTCCTGGCATTCCGGTGTGAGAATAGTGCCCTTGCTGCAGTACCCTAGAAGCGTCAAAAGATTTACGGCTGCTAGCAAACCCAGACCCCGTGTGAAATCTCTTAGCTGAGTGCATGTAGCTGTGGGGTTTCACAAGCTCCTGCGATCCACTTTATGGTCTTCCTAATGTCAGCCTACTAACCTTTACAAAGCAAAACCTGATGAAATTATCAAAGAGCTTCTTGTGTGGAACGCTGTAGAAGGCAGACATGGGTATAGCTGCTAATTGCTGCAGAGGGGGAGAGAACGAACCTGGGTGTTAGAACGCATTTTCCCCCCGTAGAAGCAGGAAGGCACAGAGGGATAACAAGGCAAGACCATAGCATGAGGGCAAAGACTTCAGAACACGAAGTAGACACTCGAGTCCCGCACAATGGTAACACGGATTTTAGTAGGAGAGTCAATGACCAATACCATTGCCAGATTATGGGGGGAGGGAGGAGGCTAATTGCAAGCTCTTGGGCTGAAAATACAGTAAACGTATATGCAAAATTCTATGCAAGAACGTACTGTCAGGGTGTGTGATGAAGAGCACAGCAGATGGGTGTATACTGAAAGGTTTACCTTGTGCTCCATCATCCACTTCACAAAGTAGTAGTCATAAGGCACATCAGGGTCGGAGGGAGGGGGCACCTCGGCTTCTGCGCAGAAAGAACATAAGGAAACACTCATGATCACCATGACTTATGATATTGCCCCAATCAGTGCCACTTTCATGGTATAAAGCCATATTTACCAAGTGGTGCTACTCCCAGATACCAGCCGGCATGACATGGTATATATCTCCCCACTTACAGGACAGTCAAGTGAATGGGGTGCAAGAGGTCTTCTGCCACAGAAGGGATCTCATGGAGTAATAGTGCTTTATGGCCCATTCACTTGAACGGACTGTAAGGGGGTCTTCTAGAAAGGAAGAAGTCCTGTGGAGCAACCCCTTAGGAATGGCTTAGTGAGCAGAGGCACTCTCTGAACCAAGGGAGCCGGCTCCAAATGCTAGTGTCAGCCGCTTGTGACCACGGATGGACACACTACCTCCACGACAAAGTAGTTAGAAAATGTCACATGACTGGGTCACTTTGTAATGAGGGTTGGGGGGCCGTTGAGCCCCTGGAGTGAGGCACAGACTTACTGAAGTGGGAGATGTCAGCGATCATGAAGTATGAACCCTGAGGCTTGACGGGCTCCATCCCCACCTGTCTCAGGCAGCGGTAGAGACGGTCTCGCTTCCCTTGCAGCTCCTCCGACAGCTGCACAAAGTAACTATCCGGCCTTCCCAGTCTCTCCAGCTCCCTCTGAAACCCTTGAGCCACCGCTTCCTGTGGGGGGGGGTGAAGGGGGGAGGATGAACCCAGAAACAGTGAGTAAGAGGCACTGTATATAAAGTGTTTAGACCAGGCATGGCCAACTCCAGTCCTCAAGGGCCATCAACACGTCAGGTTAAGGATATCCCTGCTACACCACCAGCGGCTCAATGATTGGCTCAGCCAGGGACTGAGCCACCTGTTCTGAAGCAGGGATATCCTTAAAACCTATAGGTGGCCCTTTAGGATTTGGAGTTGGCCACCCTTGGTTTAGAACAGTCCACCCCGAGGCATATGCAGAAAGGGAAATGCCCGACAAGCCACTCTGCATTTAATGACACTTCTGCTGGAGAGGCTTGCAATCCATTCTTCTGCAGTGCATAACAAGCTTCTCCATAGATACATTGAAGCAGACAAGGCCTCATTATGATTGGTCCCTTATCCTTTCCTTTCCCATATTACTTAAGCTTTAGAACCTACTTGATCTCCAGATAATAATAATAACCACAACCAATCTATCTGCCAACATAGTCAGCAGTGCAATAAAGTGTCAAGCCATGATAAAAACATTAACACCCACTGATATAGTAGGTAAGAGGGACCTGCGCCAAGGAGCTTACAATCTAAAACTCCCAAGTGTTTTGTCCGGTGTATTCTTTGGGAAAGTAGATGTGCTACGATCGGTGATTAAGTACTGCCTCACAGTTCCCCGGAGTTATCTCACTTCAGATCATGGCCGCTTGTCTGTGGGAAAGGTATTCCTGCACCATACTGTGTTTATATATCTGAAAGTTTCTATCGAATCTCCGTCCCTCATTGTACAGAGGTCCTGAAGACCTACTGTAGGGGACTGCACCTATACTGGTATTCGGTGCACTCTAATGCCAAGAGAGCCCTGCCCGATTGTGTTCTTACCTGTGCTCCAGTTGCACAGTGATACACAGAGTTCTGATGGACGGTCCGGAGGTGCTTGAGAAGGTGATCGGGACCCAGGGCCCAGCCGACCTGTAACGAGCAGTTTCATGGTGACTCTTTGCCCAAATTAACCATAGACAAGTTATAGACAATGTTCAGGGCATCAAGAGGGTCTGTTACCTTCCACCCGGTGGCACTGAAGGTCTTCCCTGCACTGCCAATGGTGACGGTGCGGTCCCACATCCCTGGAAGGCTGGCTGCAAGGAAGTGACGAGAGGCGGACTAAATACTGAGTCTGGCTGCAGAGTCTGGGACTAATCAGAGCAACTGCTCATGGTTGTCCGACAATGCTTACAGATGCCTGTCACAGTGGGGCTTATTTGAAGACTGATGTGCAATTGAAGCATATGTAGGACTCTTGACCATGTGATTACCATGCACAGTGATTGTGCACACTCACCGATCCGTGTGTGTCGGTTCCCATCGTACACCAGCCACTCGTACACCTCGTCACTGAAGCACAAGATGTCGTGTTTCACGCACAAGTCTGCAATCACCTCTAGCTCCTCTTTGTCGAAGACCTGAGCACAGACAGTGTGGTTAAGTCCACACACATGGAGTCTGCTTATACTGGACTAGCCTCCCAGCCGTTTAAATCACACTCAGTGGCAGCCTGTCCCACCCACATCAGCTATAATGGAGTTATTATTCATCAAGTAGTTTTTCCATTGAAATACCATTTTCCTTGGTCCTATATATATATTTTTTGCCCTTGGACATTCCTGAAGCAGTCAGTGGACGTGCAAAGCATTGGTGTTCCCAAAACGGGTCAAGTCATAAAAAATACCCGGTAAACCCATCAGTGTGGAACTCCAAGCACTAAAAACTACAACACGTGCACAGAACAGACTGAAGTTCCCATACAACAAGGTGAAACAAAGCAGGAGAACATCTCTTGCATCTTCCGTTAAACTTACTTTGGAATGATGCATCCCGAGTAATTTGACATGAAAAAGGTGCAAAAAAATAAAAAAAATAATATACCTGGCTGCCACTCAGTTAAAACATCTTGTATTTATGTGTGCTCCAATCGGATGCCATGTGGGACTGTTCCAGGTTTATCCTGACGCCCAGGTAGAATTCACTCGGCACCGGCAGCCTCCATGAGCCCCACTCACCTTCCCCAGAGGGTTATTTGGGGTGTTTATGACAAGGGCCTTGGTGCGGTTGCTGATCCTTGCCGCTAACTCATCAGGATCCAGGCGCCAGCTCCCACTACTCTGCGACTCCTCTGCATCTGTGGGTTTCTACACACAGCAGCAAGACGCAAGAGTTAGATCACATGGCCAGAGGAGGGATGTCACAATCTAGCTATGGGGCCATGATGGGGCCCGACTGTACTGCAGGCTTGATGTACTCCCTCTGAGCTGGAATCTCAGAGGAACAATGTGTACATTCGGGATGCTTCCCACGGTCCCCATTCACTAGTCTGCCAGGGAAGCATTGAATGGAGATCAGACACTTTCCTGGCATGGAGATAGCTTCACAGCATATTGCATAGGGACCAATGAGACAGGTTTCATTGCATCGTATGTAATTATATTGTAACACGCATGTAATAATGGTGCCCTTTTCCAAGTTAATTACTCCAATTCTTAAAGAGAAAAATAAAACACTCACTGGTCTCAGTGGGATAAAGACACATCTCCCTCCAGCCATTTTCACCATTGGTTCATAACAGTCAAAGAAAGGCTCAATGATAATGACCTTGAGAAAAGGAAAACAAAGGCAAAGCTATTTCCTGGTTTGAACATGGTATGAGGAAAGAAAGACGGTGATATAGAAGAGATACGATGAGGTTGGCATGAGGCATATCATATGGAATATGGGCAGGTGGGCGATAGGGCAGTCATTAGAGGGATTACATAGATAAATGGGTGATAATACAGGAGGATAATAACGGAGACCGGTGGGGCTATTCCTTAAACTGCAATAGTGCCAATCAGAACATGGGGCCCGATTGGAAGTTTCCATGCCGTGCTGCCCCAATTGGCACCATCGCAGTTTCATGAAGAGCCCTGATTGTGCAGTGTTACCTCATCCCCTTCATCCACCAGCGCCTGGAAGGCACAATACAGAGCTCCGTAAGCGCCCACTGATACCAGGACATTGTTCAGAGGATCCAGCTCCTGTCCCAGCAGCTGCCCAAACAAGCGAGCAATGACCTTCACCAAAGGAGGGTGCCCCTGTAAAGAGACAAAGAGGCCCCAGAGGAGCAATGAGAACGAGATCCGTGGGGTGTTTGTGTCAGTCATAGTGACTGGTGTTTATAAATAGGTGGTGTTAGATATTCTTTATTAAATAATTATCAATCACACAAAAGGTAGATTACAAAGACAGTGCTACCTAAGATTACAGTAGAGTCTTGGTTATCCAACCTAAACGGGACCGAGACCATGTTGGATAACCGAAAATGTTGGAAAATCAGAAAACAGGAGGGGGGAGTGAAACAAATCAAATAATAAATGCAGTGTAAGTATGTAATATGTTAAATGCAGTACAGTATAAGTTTGTATAATACATACACATAAGTTTATTAATACAGTATATAATTATTCAACAGTTATTGCTTAAAGAAATGAGTTACGCAGTGAGCGGGGCGTGCGCACAGACGCTGGATAACACAGAAGGTTGGATAATCAGGACTCTACTGTATTTCTGATGGTAAAGAATGAGCATTAGATAATATTACAAGCAGGTTATCTGAAGTAAAGACGTGTGGCCAACTCCTACAGAAGTTACATTCAGGGATAGATATGACAGACAGCTGTCTTGGGCTATCATGTGAGAAAGATTTGCTCATTAAATTGCAAGGATATACAAAAAGGTTGATTTCCATATCTGTAAGACGCGATGATGACAGATGGACCTATATACAAAGGTTATAGGTCCATCTATAAAGACACGTGTGATACCATATTCAGTCATAATACTGACAATAGGAAATTCTATTTGGAGATTATATATATATATATATATATAGATAGATATATATATAATAAAAAAAGTAGATTTGGTTAGAGAGTCAAACAGGATAACAGAGAAACACGAAGATCAGACAGGTGAGATTATACCAGGGGAAGACTCCAACAGGACAGGACATGTCAAGTAGAGAAAAGGACAACATGCAACCTCTTTGTAAAGCATACGACATATTTGATGTCGACTACCATATATCTGCTATATGCAAGTAATAACCTAGGACAAATAAACGTCATTTGTGTGCGCTAAAGCGAATGCATCTAGGGAAGATGTGATGTACTGAAGATGATTTAGCAGGTGGTATGGGCAATATGAGAGAAGAAGTAGCAGCTGGTACATTGTAACCATGTGGAGAGGGGTCGGACACTTACAAACGCTCGTGTGTACTGGTTCAGCAGTGTGCGCTCCTCAGTAATGGCCCTGGAAAAAGCTTCCGTCACAAAACTCGGGGGCGAGAAGTCAGGGAAACCTTGTCCCAGGTTCACCGTTTTATGAAGAGCTGCGAGGCTCACAAACTCTACCCTGCAAGGGAAAAGCAAAACACCTGATGCATGCTACAGGCAGTCCTCGTTATCCAACGTTTCACTTTACAACGAATGGCATATCCAACGCTTTACAATGCCACCCTAAGGGCCGTTATTCGATGCCAGAATGCGTTATCCAAACGCTCACCGCCACTGATTAACATGGGACGGTTTCACTATCCAACCCTACTTCCAGAACGGGTTCCGTTGGATAACCGAGGGCTGTCTGTACTGTACCTCCATGTGCTCTAAGCAACATCACTGCACTTTCTACATGTAAACGCCATTCAATCTCTGCACGTCCCCGTCAAATAATATCTACATAGTCTAGTGATAAAGGCCGATACAGTGCAAATGGGTTTTGCGGATCTTGTGGTGTGTATAAATCTGGTGTGAGCCGTTACAGCTTTTTTATTTCAGTCTCACAGTGCAGTTGATATCACCCCAAACTCACCATACATTCTCATCCACTCCCTCCAGCCTCCGAGCCTGGATCTGCTGTGACATTCTGTCCTGTGTAGGGGGGAAAAGAGAGAGAGGACGGGTGAGAAACCGCTTATAAACCCCCTTCTCTGAAGCCAAGAGGCAGCGAGGTCCGTCCTGGGGATGGACACATTTGTAACCCCGCCTCCTCCAAACATAAACATAGAGCAAAGAGTGGACTTTGTTCTTAATGAAAGCTAAAATATGCGAGGGCATTCCGGCTGTGATGGTGCGGATAGTATGTGTGCGCTGGAACACGTCGCACTATGCCCCACAGCTTGACAGCGTGCCACGAAACCATGGATAAAAACGCAGTATTTTGAAATGGAACCCTAGGGATCAGAGTGCGACCCCCTCAGCTCTGCCCCAGAGGCTAAACAGTCATCTATGGAGGTTAAATATTAACAATTCCACAACTGAATAGCTGCTTAAACAAACCATGCTCGTGATCTATGCAAGCGTGCCATCCTACCCCATCCTAATAGAACGCCGGAACACTTCCCTAGAAACAGCTTGATCACAAGGGCCACAAATCATTTCTCGATGGATTCCATAATCAGTAATCCTAAAAACCCTTCCCCATCAAGCACAGGTTCCTTACTCAAACATATCAAACCATAACATTCACTCTCAAATGGACCGCTTAACCCATTCCTCTTCAGTGGATCACACAGCGGAATATTAGCATATATATTTGCTAGCCACACCAGATCCTTCCCCACTGGGTTCCAATGCTTCCTATTTTGTATCACATGAACAAAACCCACACAGGGTCATTTACAAATCCATCTCCCACCTGATAAAATTAGGCTAGCACCAGGAAACACATGGTAGACCAAAACCCACAGAACTAAAAAGATTCAATAGGCAGGCACCAATAGGATATTCAAATGAATACACCACTTTGCCTACCTGCGTCAGTGTACACACACACACACCTTTTGCAACATGGGCCAGTGGAAAGACACGACTCCCTTACTTCCTGAAGGAGGTTAGCCTAATTACACCTGGAGAGTGACTGACAGCCCCTAAAGATCTAATGAAACATGATCACACTGGCTGCCCATCCCAAGTGATGTCATTTCTACTGTACATGGCGCTAAATGAGAAGTGAAGCTCATCTCCCAAGCATAAACCAGGGGGGAGGCTTGCTCCCGATACCAAAACCCACAACCCCCTTCATTGAATGCCCGAGGTCTCAGAAAGTAATGATCCCAACATCCAAGGAGAGGACAATCAAAGTATGTGTGGTACAGACAAGGTCAACAGCTGTAAAGATGTTGATAACATAGAAACCCCAGCAGCAGTGATCTGTACTGTTACTTTGTTGCACATACATACATACATACAGCTGCTCATATAACTGAAAGGAGAAGCAGTGATCTGTACTGTTACTTTGTTGCACATACATACAGCTGCTCATATAACTGAAAGGAGAAGCAGTGATCTGTACTGTTACTTTGTTGCACATACATACATACATACATACATACATACAGCTGCTCATATAACTGAAAGGAGAAGCAGTGATCTGTACTGTTACTTTGTTGCACATACATACATACATACATACATACATACATACAACTGAAAGGAGAAGCAGTGATCTGTACTGTTACTTTGTTGCACATACATACATACATACATACATACATACATACATACATACCATATAACTGAAAGGAGAAGCAGTGATCTGTACTGTTACTTTGTTGCACATACATACATACATACATACATACATACATACATACATCTGCTCATATAACTGAAAGGAGAAGCAGTGATCTGTACTGTTACTTTGTTGCACATACATACATACATCTCATATAACTGAAAGGAGCAGTGATCTGTACTGTTACTTTGTTGCACATACATACATACATACAGCTGCTCATATAACTGAAAGGAGAAGCAGTGACCTGTGGTGTGCCAACTGTAGCAGTTCGACCCCTCACACTCTCCCCCTGTAACACTTTCCCTGCTGTATTGTGACATTCTCTGTCCTTTTCCTTGACCCTCCCATGGGTTTTTGGGAACCCTGGTTTCCCCCTACGTGATCCCCAGGCTTAGCTCAGGCCGTCTCTCGCAAGGACAGGATGTGATATCATGGTGGCACCAGGTGCTTGTCACTGCCAAAAGCTCTCATAACGTGTGTGTGATGCCAAATCACGGATGCAGGCACCGGGCCTAAGGTTATTCATGGGATCTTGTAATATGTAAAGTGCCAACATATTCTGCAGTACAATGTGGGAGAGAGAGGACAACAAGATTGTCCTAAGTGATGTCATCTTTTTGTTGCACAAAGACATAGGAACGAGGTCCCTGCCCCAATGCGCATTAAGGTTGCACAAATACCAGTGCATTCTGCTTTAGAAAGGTGTCTTACTGAGAGTAATAGCAGTATGAGTCATAATAAAAAAGGTAGCAATGCTGTTAAATCAACATAACTCAAATGATTGAGTGAGAGTTTATAACCCATATTGGTCCAGTCTATAGTTGGACAACAACTTCAGAGGCTTCAGCAGATCTAAAATTCAACATGCCAGTCTACAAAATCCGGGCCGGATTGGCACAATGTGGGCAGGGGGCAGGCACACTGTGGGCAGGGGGCAGGCACACTGCGGGCAGGGGGCAGGCACACTGCGGGCAGGGGGCAGGCACACTGCGGGCAGGGGGCAGGCACACTGCGGGCAGGGGGCAGGCACACTGCGGGCAGGGGGCAGGCACACTGCGGGCAGGGGGCAGGCACACTGTGGGCAGGGGGCAGCCACAGAGCTCCTCACTCTCTATGCTGCTGCACATGGGAGGGTCGGTCAGGTCACCCCCCCCCCCCACTCTCTCTCGTGTACTCGGTCAGTGTATAGTCCGGCCAGGTTCTGCTCCCAGACCCAGAGTACCGGTCCAGGAGACAGCAGAAATACCTGACCACTGTAGCGGCGTTAGGAGTCACACCTGGGCTATCCGGGGTCATGCAGCAGGTGACCTGGTCAGTGCGTCGCGAGCCCCTCTGGCAGCAAACGGCAGGAGGATATTAATCCTGGCTCACATTGGGAATATTCTGGTCACAGTAACCCCTTCAGTGCCCCAGGTGCATGCAACGCATTGTAATGCTATAGCACACACCTGTCACAGTCCAGGTAACCACAAGTGTGACATTTAGGGGATTTGTACACACACACACAAAACACCATTTCACGACAATGACCTAGAGACAGTGTGTATCAGCCTGGGGCCCTTTAATGTCAGGCCCACCCACTGCCAGGGACAAAAATGGCGGCGGTGGGGTCCTGCTGCCACCCCTGCCAGTTCTGTTTGTCACCCACACGCACGCGCTCCGCCGGATACCGGCTGTGAGTCCCCGCGCACCGCCCCCCCCCCCGGGGACACCGGGCATGGAACGTCACTTCCGGGGTGGGGACATGAAGTGGCGCAGTGAGGGACATACAGGGAGAGAGAGGAGAGACCGGGGGAGGAGGTAAGAGGACCGGGGAATACGGAGGGAAAGACCGGGGGACGGATACACACACACATACACACACATACACACACTTACTGGGACTTTGTACATCAGGACTTCAAGTACCTGGATGCAGCGGTATAAGAAGGTTGGGTGTGGGGGGCATGAGGGTCAGGGCAGTAGGCATAAGGGGGTTGGCAGCGAACATGAGGTTCGGGGGTGTGTGGGGGCAGCAGGCATGAGGGTCAGGTAGGGGCAGGAGGGTCAGCAGGCATGAGGGTCAGGTAGGGGCAGGAGGGTCAGCAGGCATGAGGGTCAGGTAGGGGCAGGAGGGTCAGCAGGCATGAGGGTCAGGAAGGGGCAGGAGGGTCAGCAGGCATGAGGGTCAGGTAGGGGCAGGAGGGTCAGCAGGCATGAGGGTCTGGTAGGGGCAGGAGGGTCAGCAGGCAGGGTCTGGTATGGGCAGCAGGCATGAGGGTCTGGTAGGGGCAGGAGGGTCAGCAGGCATGAGGGTCTGGTAGGGGCAGGAGGGTCAGCAGGCATGAGGGTCTGGTAGGGGCAGGAGGGTCAGCAGGCATGAGGGTCTGGTAGGGGCAGGAAGGTCAGGTATGGGCAGCAGGCAGGAGGGTCAGGTAGGGGCATGAGGGGTCAAGGTGTGTGGGGGCAGCAGGCATAATTGGGTCAGGTAGAGGCAGCAAGAATGAGGGTTGTGGGGGTGGGCGACAGCAGGCATGAGGGGTGGGGGCACAATGTGGGTGCATCCTTCCAGTGACAGCTCTCTTAGGTCGCTCTTCAGTTGTACCTTGCAATATATCCGTCCTGGTGCACAGATGGCAGGATGAGCACACGCCAGCTTATTTGGATTTAAGGGTCTAGAGAAAACCCAAGTCTTTTTGGAAAGGCTTCTAAGAAATGAATTAAAGCGAGTGGGTAGGAGCGTTAGTGCCATCTTTAACGTGGACAGGCCCTGATCGTGTCAGGCTTTAGTGACTGGTAGTCACCTTAGCTCTCCCTCACACACCAGGAGAGCGAAAATGGGCAGCGGGCATAGGAGGATTGGGGGTGCCCCCTGGATGTTTTCACCTTTGACCGGCTCGCTGGGACACAGTCTTCACGCTGCCTCTATGCTGAAGTAGTTGGGGAGAATGAGTTAGCTCCACTTTGCAGCTTAAAACACTGCCTGTTAATTAGCCCAGGTGAGCTGCAATTACCTCCCTGGTGGCATTTCCACAGGTAAGTGGAAATTCTGGTCTGGACCTTTTTTAAGCAGCTGCTGGAGCGCTTGTGGCCCATCCTGCTCTCTCGATACTCCATCCAAGGGACTCTTAACATAACTTGCACAGCCCAAATCTCTCCCTGGGGCTTTTGACTAAATCAGTAAGGAAAAAATACTGTTTACCAGCGTAGATTTTATATACCTCCCTTCTGTATGTGCATATATAGCTCCACAACAAAGTACATGTATGTATGTACGTACGTACAGTACTTTGTCTTGGAGCTATACCCTGATATTCTCTTTGTGTTTTAGGTGTAGCTGTTCCCATGGAGGTGGGGGTCTGTGACCATCACTGTATCACTAACACAATCCACCTGCTGCAGGGACGCACACCGTGCAGATAGCACTCTCTACACACTAAGGTGAGTGCGTGCGGGACGCCTGTCGCTTCCCTTCTCTTGGGCTCTTCCTCCTGTAGCAGAGACTTTCACAGCCCTGAGACTGAACACTACTTCATAATCATTTATACCATAATGAGCTGAATATGCAGTTAACTCTATGCAAAGTCACAATCGTAATACCGAGTATAAATGCACGTATAAAGGTGGGTGTGGGGTAAATAGCACAACTAAATGGCATTCATAAATACATCTTTGTGTAGCGTGAAACAGTTCTATAGAACAGCGATTCCCAACGGGGTACACGTGGGGTGTCTCCAAGGTGTTTGCAATAAAACTATGCAATGGGGATCCCAGGCAGTTCAGTGGGTTCCGGACTGCGCATTTAGTATGTCTCCAAACTGCACCATTTTGCAGGGTGTAGCAGGAGCTTCCAAAGTCGCTGCCCACAATGCCTTGCAACCACCGATGCAAGGCATTGTGGGACGTGACTTGGGAAGCTTCCGCATTGAGTGACAGCTTTACCCCTCCCCCAATGCTGTCTGCACACAATGAGGGTCCGTTTGGGGCCTTCGTTACGAGCTTCCTTAAAGAGGTGTAATCATCCTTACAGCGGCATTCCAGGGGGTCCCCTGACCTTTGGTTCCCGACATCAGGGTCTCAAATCCCACCACCTCCCGATTCCCGAGGTATTGGTTGTTGTTTTGACACAAACAGGATTGTCTTTTCATTGGCTGCCGGAGTGAGTCCGGAACCGCTTGGCCAGTTCAAATCCTCCAGTTTGCCTGGGGGACGATTTGGTTCGCCGCTCCTGAACCAGGGGATCTCGGAGGTCCACCGATGAACTCGAGGGGAACGCCACGATTCATGTAGGATAATTTTTTTAAAAAGTTCGTGGATGAGACTGCTGCTTTTTAAATACAAATAAAAATCCCAATTAGCTATGTTTTTTCTTCAGGGCACTAAAACTTCTACTTGTCTTCACAGATGTCTTTTTTATTGTTTACTTTTATCTGATTTTTTTTTTTGTTTGTTTTTTGAGGTTGCCTTTATTTATGATATTCCTTGTGTACTGTGGTTTTTGCCTGTTTTAATATGCACAGCTGATTTTTTTTTTGTGTGTGTGTGTGTCAGAATGTGCAGCGATATAAGAGTATAAAGTATAACAGAGGTTTGGCTGCAATAACCATATGCAGAACTCTCACTTTTCCCAGCCACGTGGCCTTGGGATGTAGTCTTATGAAAACCTGCTTCTGTATCGACAGTCTTGATGATATTATGTAGTTCAGCGAGTCCCAACAGGGGTACACGAGAGGGATCTCCAAGGGGTTCGCCCAAAATAATATGTAATGGGGGATCCCGGGCAGTATAAGGGGTTCCTGAGCCCATTTGGGGGCTGATAACTTAGGCCCCCAAACTGCACATTACCCAGGAGCAATGCAGCAGCCAATCAAGAGGTGGTGTCAGGAGCCCTGGGGGTGGGATTAAGGAGAGGAGGAAACAGCATGGAGAGGTGTGGGCATGTGTGTATGTGTGTGGAGCGCGTCGCACCTTTCAACATTGTGTCCAGTATTTTTGGAGAAGCCACTTGGCAACCTTACACCCACGGCAGCAAGGCTCTCATAGTGAGTGATAGCTATACCCCCCATGCTGCCTAAATACACTGGGGGGCAGTTTGGGACCTTATTAAGCATGTTCCCCTAACGAGTTTAGGACACTATACTGCCTGGGATCGGCCACAGTTTTGTTAGTGGTAGTCTGATAAGTCAGCAATAAGATTTATTCATTAGGGGTTTGCAGAACAAATATATTCTAGCAAGGGGAGCACAGTGTAATAAAGTCTGGGAACCGCTGGTATAGAGAAACAGGAGCAACATAAGTATGTTTTAAATAAACGGTCCGTGGCCATGAAAATGTGCATTCCTAAGCATCAAATATGCCAACTTATAATCAGAATTGTAATGATGAGGCTACAGGGTCCTCCGTCCTGCAAGAGATTTCTTTCCTCGGTAACGTGGCGCTCTGGAAGGGGACGTGGGCAGTCACTGGAGGCTTCGAAGTCTGAACAGGCCCTCTCTCCCCTTCTGTTTCTCCTGCATCCTTCCCCTGCAGGTGATATTTATCGCTGTCCGCATACCTGTGCCACGTTATTAGCCCTTTAATAAAATAAAGCGTGTTCCCTGACTTCTCTTCACAATGAATAATTCTGCACGGGAGACTGAAACACGAATCCGCCTTCCATGTAGGGCAGGGGGTGGGCCCGCTCCAGTCCTCACGGGGTTACCAACAGGTCAGGTTTTCCGCATATCCCTGCTTCAGCACATGTGGTGCAGTCGAACACTGAGCCACCTGTGCTGAAGCAGGGATATCCTTAAAACCGGACCTGTTGGTAGCCCTTGAGGACTGGAGTTGGCTACCCCTGATTATAGGAGTTGGTGAGGTGTATAGGGGGAGTGCTGCTTGTCAGACAGCCTTTGGTGCAGTGTTGTTGTTTCAGGGCTTCGTACAGGTCACCGTGTACATAAATGCAACACATCCTGGTACGTGGCCTGCTTTGTGTCTGCAGGAGCTGCTGTGGCTTTGCTGCAAACCTCTGCCAGTAACCTATTACTATTGTAATAGTTAGCTCTCCGTCTCTGCCCTGTGCCTCTCTTCGTGCTCTCCGTCTCTGCCCTGTGCCTCTGTTCGCGCTCTCCGTCTCTGCCCTGTGCCTCTGTTCGTGCTCTCCGTGCCTGCCCTGTGCCTCTCTTCGTGCTCTCCGTGCCTGCCCTGTGCCTCTGTTCGTGCTCTCCGTCTCTGCCCTGTGCCTCTGTTCACGCTCTCCGTCTCTGCCCTGTGCCTCTGTTCGCGCTCTCCGTCTCTGCCCTGTGCCTCTGTTCGTGCTCTCCGTGCCTGCCCTGTGCCTCTCTTCGTGCTCTCCGTGCCTGCCCTGTGCCTCTGTTCGTGCTCTCCGTCTCTGCCCTGTGCCTCTGTTCACGCTCTCCGTCTCTGCCCTGTGCCTCTGTTCGCGCTCTCCGTCTCTGCCCTGTGCCTCCGCTCGCGCTCTCCGTCTCTGCCCTGTGCCTCTGTTCGTGCTCTCCGTGCCTGCCCTGTGCCTCTGTTCGTGCTCTCCGTGCCTGCCCTGTGCCTCTGCTCATGCTCTCCGTCTCTGCCCTGTGCCTCTGTTCGTGCTCTCCGTGCCTGCCCTGTGCCTCTGCTCATGCTCTCCGTCTCTGCCCTGTGCCTTGTTCACGCTCTCCGTCTCTGCCCTGTGCCTCTGTTCGCGCTCTCCGTCTCTGCCCTGTGCCTCCGCTCGCGCTCTCCGTCTCTGCCCTGTGCCTCTGTTCACGCTCTCCGTCTCTGCCCTGTGCCTCTGTTCACGCTCTCCGTCTCTGCCCTGTGCCTCTGTTCACGCTCTCCGTCTCTGCCCTGTGCCTCTGTTCGCGCTCTCCGTCTCTGCCCTGTGCCTCTGTTCACGCTCTCCGTCTCTGCCCTGTGCCTCTGTTCGCGCTCTCCGTCTCTGCCCTGTGCCTCTGTTCGTGCTCTCCGTCTCTGCCCTGTGCCTCTGTTCGTGCTCTCCGTCTCTGCCCTGTGCCTCTGCTCGTGCTCTCCGTCTCTGCCCTGTGCCTCTGTTCACGGTCTCCGCCTCTGTTCATGCTCTCCGTCTCTGCCCTGTGCCTCTGTTCACGGTCTCCGCCTCTGTTCATGCTCTCCGTCTCTGCCCTGTGCCTCTGCTCACGCTCTCCGTCTCTGCCCTGTGCCTCTGTTCACGCTCTCCGCTTCTGTTCGCGCTCTCCGTCTCTGCCCTGTGCCTCTGTTCACGGTCTCCGCCTCTGTTCATGCTCTCCGTCTCTGCCCTGTGCCTCTGCTCACGCTCTCCGTCTCTGCCCTGTGCCTCTGTTCACGCTCTCCGCTTCTGTTCGCGCTCTCCGTCTCTGCCCTGTGCCTCTGCTCGCGCTCTCCGTCTCTGCCCTGTGCCTCTGTTCACGCTCTCCGCCTCTGTTCGCGCTCTCCGTCTCTGCCCTATGCCTCTGTTCATGCTCTCCGTCTCTGCCCTGTGCCTCTGCTCACGCTCTCCGTCTCTGCCCTGTGCCTCTGCTCGCGCTCTCCTGCCCTTGCCTGTGCCTCTGCTCGCGCTCTCCGTCTCTGCCCTGTGCCTCTGCTCGCGCTCTCCGTCTCTGCCCTGTGCCTCTGCTCGCGCTCTCCGTCTCTGCCCTGTGCCTCTGTTCATGCATCCTGCTCTATCACCAAACTATTTAAAGCTGCATTCCATAGTCTGAAGAAACAAGATGCAGCAATACAGATTGTGACTCCACGCCCAACCAGAATATACACCCTCCCCATCTCCTCCAAGAGAGCGTTTGATCTCTTGTTCACTGGGGGACCCCCGTGTACTGCGAAGGTCTCCAGGGCGTCTGCAAAATTATATTTGGAAATGGCGGATATTTAATCTATTTATTTTGAGCCACTTAAAAACATTTGCTGGAATTGGCTCCACAACAGAAATGGGTATCTCGTGTTAGTTACTGGGAAGTACCATTCCAAATGTTCAGCGGTTCCCAGAAGGTAGAATAACACTCCCCCACAGTATCAGTGAAGGGTTAATTGTTATGGGGGAAGTGTTCTCGTCGGTTAATTATAAGGGTTAGCGTGCGGGGGAGTCACAATACAATGATATCTCTATAGAGGGGCTTTGCGTAGGGGACTACGTTTGTCTTCTGTTAAAAATAAAAGTTTGCGGGTAGGAGGCGTTGGTTGTTATCAGAAATCTCGCTCTTTATTCACCGACGTGGTTCTACCAAGCGAAAAGTGTTTTTGTCTGAACATAAAATTCCTTCAGTGGGAACCAAGGCAACGTGATGGTAAAAGCTCCAACACTTGCTGCGGTTTAATACACTCGTGTTCCTGGCAATAATGAGCACGGTGGAAGCTGTTTGTAAATTAATCGGGATAATGCAGTGTTCTTTGTGCAGACGGTGCTTGAGAAAGGTGACCTTGTATTTCTCTCTTAATGGAATAATTCAGCTGGAATCCCAGTGGGTGTGTGGGCAGCACGTTTAACAACCCAGCCCTGCTATTACTGAGCACGTTACACTTCTACAGCCCCTTGTACAACCCGTTGAAAGGGCATCTGGGAAGGGAGGAAGCGAGTCCTCTTAACCTCTTCGCTGCCAGAGCAGTCTGCACGGCAGATGAACTGGCAGCAAATGTGTGAATACACGTCTGCAGGAGTGCAGGTGGCTGAACTAATCAGAGGTGTGTTTGCTATTGAAAGGAACAATGTTAGGTTTTTTTTTTCTGCGTGGTCATGCAAGGTCTAACTAACCCCTTCATGTCTGGAGCCAAGTCTCTGGCATTCATGTGTGGATGTACCCAGCAGTAACGACTTTAAGGATGACGGGTCGGTCCCTAGGCTTTAAGGACTCTTGGTACTATCCCAGCGTGGGGTCTGCCCCGCTCCCCTGTCCGGTTTCCGGTCACTGATAATCTCTGTCCATGTTCGGCTCCCATGAAAGGGGTTATGAAGTTTATGCTGCATTAACCTCTTCATGGGTTAGGGCTGCTGTTGCAGTTGGGTTACTATTTGACGTTTAACTCTATCTCTGAGATGTTGCATGTGTTCCCCTGCTTCTCCCTTGTTGTAGGAGGCTGATGGCTTTATTAGAGCACGTGTTCTCTGCATTTCTCCCTGTTGCTTTCTCTCCTGGGGATCTCAGTGCAGGTTTCCTCACTGCCTGACTCTTACTCTCAGTTGCACTATTTATTTCTCGTACCTTCCTGCTCTACTGCACCCCTCTACCCTTTTTGTTTTTCTTCTTGGTCCTCTCCTTCCACATGGATGTCTCATTTTTCCTCTCTGCTGTATCCCTCCTTACCAGTGTCTTGCATGTATAATTTAGCTCTGGTTTTCTCCACTGTTGTGAAACCTGCTTTGTTTGCTCATCTCCAGGTGAGCCATGATCCCGGTCACAGAGCTGCGGTACTTTGCGGACACCCAGCCGGCTTACCGCATCCTGAAACCATGGTGGGACGTCTTCACCGACTACATCTCCATCGTCATGCTCATGATAGCAGTGTTTGGAGGCACACTGCAGGTCACCCAGGACAAGATGATCTGCCTTCCTTGCAAGTGGGTCACTGACGACACCTGCAATGACTCCTTCCGGACCTGGACATCCATGGAATCAAACTATTCCAACGCCAGCCTGGTGATGCCACCTGACCCAGGACCCACGGGCATCAAATACGACCTTGACAGGCACCAGTACAACTACGTAGATGCCGTGTGCTATGAGAACCGTCTGCACTGGTTTGCCAAGTACTTCCCTTACCTGGTGCTGCTGCACACCTTGATCTTCCTGGTTTGCAGCAACTTCTGGTTCAAGTTCCCCCGTACCAGCTCCAAGCTGGAGCACTTCGTCTCCATCCTGCTGAAGTGTTTCGACTCCCCCTGGACCACCCGGGCCCTCTCGGAGACGGTGGTGGAAGAGAGTGACCCCAAGCCAGCTGGGGGCAAGATGAACGGCTCGGTAGATAAGAAGTCATCTACGGCAAGTGAGGACGTGGAGGCCACAGTGCCCATGCTGCAGAGGAGCAAGTCAAGGGTGGAGCAGGGGATAGTGGACAGGTCGGAGACAGGGGTGCTGGACAAGAAGGAGGGAGAGCAGGCAAAGGCTCTGTTTGAGAAGGTGAAGAAGTTCAGAACGCATGTGGAAGAGGGGGACATCGTGTACCGACTGTACATGCGCCAGACAATCATCAAGGTGATAAAGTTCATCTTGATCCTCTGCTACACTGTGTACTATGTCAGCAGCATCACCTTCGACGTGGACTGTAAGGTGGACATTGAGAGCCTGACTGGCTACCGCATGTACCGCTGTGCCCACCCACTGGCTACGCTCTTCAAGATCCTGGCCTCCTTCTACATCAGCCTGGTGGGCTTCTATGGGCTGGTCTGCGTGTACACGCTCTGGTGGATGCTTAGACGCTCCCTAAAGAAGTACTCATTTGAGTCCATCCGGGAGGAGAGCAGCTACAGCGACATCCCGGATGTAAAGAATGACTTTGCCTTCATGCTGCATCTCATCGACCAGTACGATCCGCTATACTCCAAGCGGTTTGCGGTCTTCCTGTCGGAGGTGAGTGAGAACAAGCTGCGGCAGCTCAACCTCAACCACGAGTGGACCCTGGATAAGCTGCGCCAGCGGATCACCAAGAACTCTCAGGAGAAGTTGGAGCTGCACCTCTTCATGCTCAGCGGGATCCCCGACACAGTCTTTGACCTGGTAGAGCTGGAAGTGCTGAAACTGGAGCTCATCCCAGATGTCACCATTCCTCCCAGCATCGCCCAGCTCACAGGGCTGAAGGAGCTGTGGTTGTACCACACAGCAGCCAAAATTGAGGCTCCAGCCTTAGCCTTTCTGAGAGAGAACCTAAAGTCACTACACATCAAGTTCACGGACATCAAGGAGATCCCGTTGTGGATCTACAGCCTGAAGACACTAGAGGAGCTGCATCTAACTGGCAACCTGAGTGCAGAGAACAACAGGTACATTGTCATCGACGGTCTCCGGGAGCTGAAGAGGCTGAAGGTGCTAAGACTGAAGAGCAACCTGACCAAGTTGCCCCAGGTAGTAACGGATGTGGGGGTGCACTTGCAAAAGTTGTCTGTCAACAACGAGGGCACCAAGCTGATGGTGCTCAATAGCCTGAAGAAGATGGTGAACCTGACCGAACTGGAGCTGCTACGTTGTGACCTGGAGAGGATCCCTCACTCCATCTTCAGCCTCCACAACCTGCAGGAGATAGACCTGAAGGACAACAACCTGAAGACCATCGAGGAGATCATCAGCTTCCAGCACCTGCACCGCCTTACCTGCCTGAAGCTCTGGTACAACCACATTGCCTACATCCCCATCCAGATCGGCAACCTGGCCAGCCTGGAGCGGCTCTACCTGAACCGCAATAAGATAGATAAGATCCCCACCCAGCTGTGCTACTGCCGGAAGCTCCGGCACCTGGATCTTAGCCACAACAACCTGGGCAGCATCCCACCTGAGATCGGGCAGCTGCAGAACCTGCAATACTTTGCTGTCACTGCCAATCACGTGAGTGTCCACCATGTGTTCTTATCTTTTTTCCAACTTCATCGGTATCTTCCACATCTAACATTTACCAACAAAAAACATAGAATAATGTTTGTACAACTGGTTTGTTACGGTTCCAATCATTTGTGCAACCCAAAAATATGTTCCTGACAGGGGTTAAACTGGAACAAACTCTATTCTCCACTTAGACTGTCTGCAGTAACGTGTGTTAAGCAAGGGGGGCTCAACTCCAGTTCCTCAAGCCCCTCCAACAGGTCAGGTTTTCTGGATATCCCAGCTTCAGCACAGGTGGCTCAATCAGAGGCTCAGTCTATGACTGAGCCTCTGATTGAGCCACCTGTGCTGAAGCTGGGATATCCTGAAAACCTGACCTGTTGGGGGGGTGGGGGTCTTGAGGAACTGGAACTGGGCACCCCTGTGTTCACATATAGCGGTATTGTGGACATCTAGTGCTTGGCTAATATCTAATTTGAGCAGAGACAAAGTTAACATACCACTTCCCTTCCACTGTACTTTATTTTTCCTTATAGCATTTAAATGCGGAGAGGCCCGCAGGGGGGCTTAGAGTGAGACACAGAATATGAGGCCTGGGAATAGCTGGGGGAGGAGAGAGAGAGTTACCCTGCTCAAGTCACACTATGACAATGGAAGATAAGGAGGCTTCCCAAGTCACTGAAGCCATATGTTGACTTAACCCTGTCACTGCCAGAGAGACCTGAAGGTAGCGAAGAGTTTAAATGTACCGTTCTGCTCAACCTCGTCTTATTTAATTAGTATCTGGGGTCGTAGGGCCTGTAAAAAAAAAAAAAAATAATAAATAATAATTTCAATAAAGACTTTCTCCTTTTTATAAAGGAAGCAAGATTAAAGTCCCTAATAACTATGCTGTGAAAACGTCTTCCCCCGCACTTGAGAAGATTTTTTCCATTCATTTGACTCTTCCCCAGCGCTGGGAAAGCGGCCTTATAGCATATTTAGTTATTGCAGCAGCATTTCTTACACTGTACCATGTTGTATTTGAAAGGAGCGCTCACATGTATCCGGGTGCCGTGACTGCCGCGGGTGCCGTGACTGCCGCGGGTGCCGTGACTGCCGCGGGTGCCGTGACTGCCGCGGGTGCCGTGACTGCCGCGGGTGCCGTGACTGCCGCGGGTGCCGTGACTGCCCCGGGTGCCGTGACTGCCCCGGGTGCCGTGACTGCCGCGGGTGCCGTGACTGCCCCGGGTGCCGTGACTGCCCCGGGTGCCGTGACTGCCCCGGGTGCCGTGACTGCCCCGGGTGCCGTGACTGCCCCGGGTGCCGCGGGTGCCGTGACTGCCGCGGGTGCCGTGACTGCCGTGACTGCCCCGGGTGCCGTGACTGCCCCGGGTGCCGTGACTGCCCCGGGTGCCGTGACTGCCCCGGGTGCCGTGACTGCCCCGGGTGCCGTGACTGCCCCGGGTGCCGTGACTGCCGCGGGTGCCGTGACTGCCGCGGGTGCCGTGACTGCCGCGGGTGCCGTGACTGCCCCGGGTGCCGTGACTGCCGCGGGTGCCGTGACTGCCCCGGGTGCCGTGACTGCCGCGGGTGCCGTGACTGCCCCGGGTGCCGTGACTGCCCCGGGTGCCGTGACTGCCATAGTAAGCAGCATACAACCAGAAAAAATATTTAATAGTCGGCACTCCAGAGGACTTGGTGAAAAAATGAACATTTATGAAGTAATCAGATGCACGTTTCGGTCCCTGTTACGACCTTTTGTCAAGATGTACAAAATGATCACCATAGCTCTATCTATTCAATGCATGTTCTATACAAGTCGCATTCTCATTTATTCATAGTGCCGACATATTCCGCAGCGCAGTACAACCCGTGTGACACGCAATGGCCATAAAACATGCAAATAATGTTACAACATTCACATATAAAGGTGCAAAAGGTCACAAGGTCCCTGCTGCTAGGAGTTATAGAGCCGAGGAGCATCTCTCTGTTGTCCTTTTTGAAGGGTCCCCATGACACAACCCCCTATGTGTTAATCCCTCCCTTTGACTTCCTCTCCTTGTCTTTCCCTCCCCCCCACTCCCACAGATCGAGAACTTGCCTCCCGAGCTGTTCCAGTGTAAGAAGCTGAGGACCCTAAACCTGGGGAACAACGTGCTGCAGTCACTGCCGTCCCGGGTCGGGGAGTTGACCAACTTGACCCAGATGGAGCTCCGGGGCAACCGCTTGGAATGTCTCCCAGTGGAGCTGGGCGACTGCCACCTGCTGAAGCGCAGTGGGCTGGTGGTGGAGGAGGACTTGTTCAGCACGCTGCCGCTGGAGGTGAAGGAGAAGCTGGCGAGAGCAGACAAGGAGCTGGTGTGACACGAATCCTGGGCCATAACCAGCGAGGGTCAAGGGACGGGGGTGGATGCTAATTTCTCTTCTCGCTGCAAGTCTCTCCAGCATGGAAGGAGCTTGGTCGCCCCTTAGTATGTGGTAGCCCCGGCAAAAGACACTACACAAAGACTGGCAGTGCCACGAACACTAATAACCGAACAAAAACAAACAAAAAAAGCATCCGGAAAATGTAGATGGGCAGTGCCCCCAACACTGGAAAACCAAAGTGGATTTTTACCCAGAATTCAAAAGCAGTGCAAGGAACAGACTTCTGCAGCTACAGCCGAGATACATTGTGTTTTTACAGAGCTCACAAAGAAGGCCCAGAGCCCTCTCCTAGTGTGTAATTTTGGTATCCCCTGCAGGAAAGGAAGAACCCCTCCTGTTCCTGTCTGCACACCGGAGGATACACAGACTGCTGCTCCGAAGGCAAATGATTTCATGTCCCAAACGCCATTGTGGGCTTCCCCCTGCACTGCTATTTTTAGGCAGGCGCAGTGGCCGCCCTGCATCTTCCTTCTTGTGTTCTGCAGGCAGTTTGCTCTGCAATGCGCTCTCTATTGGTAATGAATGAGTTAATCGATTGTGCTTTGTTTTGCATGCAGCGAGGGCAAAGAGAGACGATCTCCCAAAGCCTTATTAGCATTTCCTTATACCAGCCCTGGACACTGGACTGCGATGAGCCGGCTTTGCTAAGTGGGGACAAGATGCCAAATTAAAGGGTGGAACAATATAAATCAATTGCCCTCTGCAGAGCTCTGGTTAATCCAGTACTGAAGGGGTTCTGTTGGCCGGGTCCAAGAAGATGACATTTACCTTTAGGAGTGTAATGCAGTTGAAAGTTTTAGTTGCCATGTTGGTCCTGAAAGTGCTGGTTGTGAAACCTTTTTATAGGTAAAATTGTAGTGTCCAGAGCTTTTAAAACCAGACGGGTCTCTGGCGTACCGGTGCTGGTGCGGTTCGGAATCTCTGTACACGATATTTTTACCTATAAAGAACTCCGGTCCATTAAAATATACTACAAAGCACTTGGGGATATAAAACACGCTGCACCCCATAGAGAGAATGAATAACGAGGTAAGATTTAGTTTCCCCTCATTAAGCAGCTCCCTGTTGCAAAACTGGGGTATAATGGGCTTCAAATACAATGCTTTGTAAGCCATGTTGTGCAAACGGGAGTGGCCGCACTCTGTGGTTTCACGAGAACGACATCTTGCACGTTACAGTGGGATTCCTGTTTATCTCTCTTGGGCCTAGATAGGCGGACAGGGCTGGCACACAGACACTGGGATCAGCCAGGCCCTCCCCCTTCCGTTATCCTAAAGCCAAACGCAATCATGTGGAACAACCCTTTACCCGACAGAAGAGGCTGGATGCAGCCAGTGAAAAGCTGCAGTGTCGGGGGCGCTAGGGGAAAGCCAGCCTGCTGCTGACCAGCTCTACTGCCCGTTTATTTTGCACACTGTCCGGCGGATATTTCCGTGCTCACCTTTAACCGATGCCTTCTTATTGACACTACGTAACGCACAAGTCACCTCCTTGCCACGACTATTCTGCTTGTAATGTACTGTACTCAGTTTGAGCCTCTAGTATTTTTTTTCCACCCTACGGGAGGGGCTCATCAGAACAAATAAAGGTATCTGGACTCTACCCCCCCTACCTTTCCCCTTTCAATCCACACCTCCCCCAGCCCTCCCTCATCGCACACATTTCACTTTTGTTTTACTTAGTGTTTTTAAGCAGTGTACAGATGCCAGAGCTGATTTGATTCATCTTTGCAGCTTATATATTTTTTAAAGAGATATTATACATACATACACATTTTAAGTTTATAGTGAGGGGGAAAATGTGACAAAAACCCTCCACCGTTGGCATATAGCCAATAAAGAATATCACTTGTGAGCACATTCGCATGTCTTAGGCAGGTCTGCAACCCTGCGTTTAACCATTATCACCTAGCATACAGTGCTTCCACTGCAGCAATGGATTCTGGGAAATAACATGCAAATGAGCACACAGTGTGTCACCTTTTTGCCTGAAATCCATTTACATGGAACCCATATAAGTGTGTGCTCATTTGCATGTCATTTCCCAGATTCCCTTGCTGCAGTGGAAGCACTGTATGCTAGTTGATTAATGGCTGAAAGGCAGGGTTGCAGACCTGCCTAAGACATGTGAATGTGCTCACAAGTGATATCTCTCACTCACACACACACACATCTATCTTGGTCTTCCAGTTTCTGCATTTGGTGTTTCGCGCGGGTTAATGATTGCAGAGCTGAATTGCGAAGGAATCCTTTGCTGTTTGCTGTCGGAATGTATTAACCAAGGAGTTCTCAGCTCCAGTCTTCAAGGGCCTCCAACAGGTCAGGTTTTCAGGATATCCCTGCTTCAGCACAGGTGGCTCAGTTTTGGACCGCACCACCTGTGCTGAAGGAGGGATATCCTGAAAACCTGACCTGTTGGTGGATCTTGAGTACTGGAGTTCAGAACCCCAAGTAACCCCTTTGGTTTAGGGATGACTGCATTTGATTGCTTTGGAAGTGTGTTACATGGCACACGTGTGAAACGTTTCCTCCTGAGACCTTTAAGGTGCAGGTTTTACCTATTTTGAAAGTAAGAGCAATTTGCCCTTTAATGCTAATTTTCCAGCCTTTTTTTTAGCTGTTTTTTTTTTAATTTTCATTTTGAAAGGCCCAAAGCCTTGCTCCATTGACAGGCGCTGAGCTGTTTTCCATGCAGACTACAAAGGCTCTTATCTGATCTTAATCTTCTCAGGTGGGGTTGTTTGGGGCCCAATAATGTTCCTAAATCAGACGGGCTTGGCAGCTGTTCAATTCAGGTTTTGGTCTTTTTTTTTTCTTCTCCGGCTTAGAATACAAAAAACCAGCGACCAGCGAAATATCTAAAGGTGAAAACAGTGCCGGATTGTCCAGCAGGGGAAAAAATGTAATGCGAACTGCTCCTTTGACACAATGTGCTGCTCTCCGTGCTGCTGCCTGACAAATCACTGACAAATTTCCGTGCCGATAACGTTCCCCCGACATAGAAAATCCAGCTCTGTGAAACTCGAGCTTATTGCCCCGTTGCCTGGACTTACTTACCCTCCCTCCGGCCACCATCCCCGATCAGGTTTTTTGGATATCCCTGCTTCAGCACAGGTGGCTCAATCATTCCCAGCTTTAGCACAGGTGGCTCAATTGAGCCACTTGTGCTGAAGCAGGGATATCCAGAAAACCTGACCAGTTGGTGGCCTATGAGGACTGGTGTTGCCCGCCCCTGATCTATAGGTACCTGCAATGTGTTGCCAAGTAAAAAAGTCATGTGAGGTATGTAACCAGTTCTGCAGCATTGCACCGAGAGGGAAAATTACAGCTGCTCCTGCAAAATGTTTGCATTAATAACACACGGTCACCCTGATTTAATAAGAACACTGCAGGGCGCTGCATCCAAGAAATACTATAATTAGCGAAATAAACTTTATTGGGTGCAGAAAGCTGTCTGCTGATATCCTGTCCTTTTAACTCTTGCACCAGACACTTGTTTCTCCCTTCTCCGTTAGGAACTTTTCCCTACCTTTTAAGCAAATGCTGCTGGCTAATGCAACCAGGATGGGGGAAGCTGCCCAGCCCCCTAGCAACAGCCCTACTCGGGGGGAAATCCCATGCCCCCTCCCCCAAGCCGGTCAGGTCACTATGTCCAGAGAGGTAATACCGGACAAATACACGCCCAGAGATGCAATACCGGTATACATGTACGTACACGCCCAGAGAGGTAATACCGGTATACACATACATGTCCAGTATTACCTTTCATTCTTTACTGGACAGAGTGTTCAAATACAGGACAGTCCGGTTCAATACTGGACACCTGCCAACCCTATGTCCGGAGCCAAGAGATGCCCTCTTCAGCAAAGCGGCAAAAAGAAGAAAATGACGCTGCCGGCGCCAAAGAATGAATCCTGAAAGCTGCATTTTTCTGATTAACATTATACAGCCAATAAAAATATCTATTTTCTACATTTGTTAATTGTGCTGTTGCCAACATTTTGTTACAGTAAAATAGAAATATTCGCATCCCATCCGTGCCTTAATAATTCCCAGTTTCCTGTTAAAACCTTTCTCTACAAACAGATGAGACAAGAGGAATGCTAAGGCTGCGCTTATAGTGCCGGCGACGTCGGGCCGCGGTCGCTGGAAAAATCAAATTGAGATGACTTCCAGCGATCGCGACCAAGCCGTCGTGTCGCGCTTACTATAAGCGCTCGCGACTGCGTTTGTTTTGGTGTGCTGTCGCCGGCGCCAAAAGCGCAGCCTTGGATCGCAAACGTAGAATCTGTCGCCTGCATTTAATAGGTTGAACTTCATGGATGTGTATCTTTTTTTCTTTTTAAACCTTATCTACTATGTAACTGTAATGCCGGCTTTGGCCAAATTTCTTCCCAGTGGGTCATCTGATTTGCAGTCATATGACAGGAAGTGGAAGGCACAGCAGGCAGCTTTGCCCTTATTGGTGTGGCTCTCCTCTTGACTTTCCCTCTCGCTCTTATCCCCTCCCTCTTCTGGGTTCTGCACTCCTGTGGTCAGACGGTCGCTGGCAGCTACCGCACAATATCCTCGTCATGGCGCTGGTGACAGATGAGCAGATCCAGAAGGTGAGAAAGGTGACAAGTCTTGCTGTAGGACAGGCTATTGACTTCTCTACCCCATTCACACGTGTGTGTGGTCCTCTGCTGAATTCACTTGTGAAGCTTTTCCTCTCGTGCAAGCTTTAAAGCGCGTTGGCAGGAAAAGGGGTCTGCAGGAATAGGATAGTAATTCCAAATATACTGTACATTTGCATAACACCTGACACATTCAGCCCAAAATACATGAGATCTAGTTATTGCTATAGGGATCAGCAATGCATTACAGCAGTGTTTTTCAAAAGGCGTGCCACGAGCATCCCTAGAGGGTTCCTTGCAATTTTCAGATAATTTGTACAAAATACAGAACAATTTACAATGCATCTGATTTCGGATTCGCTATTAGAGAGGGTTGGGGTTCCTTACAATGCATCTTATCTCAGACGCGCTATTAGAGAGGGTTGGGGTTCGTTACAATGCATCTGATCTAAGACACACTTTTAGAGAGGGTTGGGGTTCCTTACAATGCATCTTATTTCAGACGCGCTATTAGAGAGGGTTGGGGTTCGTTACAATGCATCTGATCTAAGACACGCTATTAGAGAGGGTTGGGGTTCGTTACAATGCATCTGATCTCAGATGCGCTATTAGAGAGGGTTGGGGTTCGTTACAATGCATCTTATCTCAGACGCGCTATTAGAGAGGGTTGGGGTTCCTTACAATGCATCTTATCTCAGATGCGCTATTAGAGAGAAGGTTGGGGTTCGTTACTCTGCATCTTATCTCAGACGCGCTATTAGAGAGGGTTGGGGTTCCTTACAATGCATCTTATCTCAGACGCGCTATTAGAGAGAAGGTTGGGGTTCGTTACAATGCATCTTATCTCAGACGGGGCCGCAAACATGGTGTCGGATTTGTGTTAACATTTCCCTGCAAAGTTTTGAGAGTCCTATTTTTTTTATTTTATTTATAACTAGCTGAGAGACCCGGCGTTGCCCGGGATGTAATGTTCCCGTTCCTCTCTCTCCTCCCCCCTCTCTCTGTTTGTCCCCCATTCACATCAATCCAGTCCCCCCCCTCCCTCCCTCCTTTACAGCTTCATGTAGCGTGTGTGCGTCAGTCACTGTGTGTTTGCTCGCGCGTCAGTGAGTCTGAGGCAGAAACACAAACACACACAGACTGACTGACGCACACACAGTCAGTGTGTGCCTCAGTCAGTGTGTGCGTGCGTCAGTCAGGCTTTGTGTGCGCGTCAGTCAGTGTGTGCGTGCGTGCGGCAGTCAGTCAGTGTGTGCGCGCGGGGCGTCAAAGGCAGGGGGGGGCGTCAAAGGCAGGGGGGGGCGTCAAAGGGAGGGGGGGGCGTCAAAGGGAGGGGGGGGGCGTCAAAGGGAGGGGGGGGGCGTCAAAGGGAGGGGGGGGCGTCAAAGGGAGGGGGGGGGCGTCAAAGGGAGGGGGGGGGCGTCAAAGGGAGGGGGGGGGCGTCAAAGGGAGGGGGGGGGCGTCAAAGGGAGGGGGGGGGCGTCAAAGGGAGGGGGGGGGCGTCAAAGGGAGGGGGGGGGCGTCAAAGGGAGGGGGGGGGCGTCAAAGGGAGGGGGGGGGCGTCAAAGGGAGGGGGGGGGCGTCAAAGGGAGGGGGGGGGCGTCAAAGGGAGGGGGGGGGCGTCAAAGGGAGGGGGGGGGCGTCAAAGGGAGGGGGGGGGCGTCAAAGGGAGGGGGGGGCGTCAAAGGGAGGGGGGGGGCGTCAAAGGGAGGGGGGGGCGTCAAAGGGAGGGGGGGGGCGTCAAAGGGAGGGGGGGGCGTCAAAGGGAGGGGGGGGGCGTCAAAGGGAGGGGGGGGCGTCAAAGGGAGGGGGGGGGCGTCAAAGGGAGGGGGGGGGCGTCAAAGGGAGGGGGGGGCGTCAAAGGGAGGGGGGGGGCGTCAAAGGGAGGGGGGGCGTCAAAGGGAGGGGGGGGGCGTCAAAGGGAGGGGGGGGGCGTCAAAGGGAGGGGGGGGCGTCAAAGGGAGGGGGGGCGTCAAAGGGAGGGGGGGCGTCAAAGGGAGGGGGGGGGCGTCAAAGGGAGGGGGGGGGCGTCAAAGGGAGGGGGGGGGCGTCAAAGGGAGGGGGGGGCGTCAAAGGGAGAGGGGGGGGCGTCAAAGGGAGAGGGGGGGGCGTCAAAGGGAGAGGGGGGGGCGTCAAAGGGAGAGGGGGGGGCGTCAAAGGGAGGGGGGGGGGCGTCAAAGGGAGGGGGGGGCGTCAAAGGGAGGGGGGGGGGCGTCAAAGGGAGGGGGGGGGGCGTCAAAGGCATGGATTCCTCCCCCTGCATTTCCTGCAGTGGACAGGAGGGGGGGGGGCAGTGGACAGGAGGGGGGGGGGGGGCAGTGGACAGGAGGGGGGGGCAGTGGACAGGAGGGGGGGGCAGTGGACAGGAGGGGGGGGCAGTGGACAGGAGGGGGGGGCAGTGGACAGGAGGGAGGGGGCAGTGGACAGGAGGGGGGGGGCAGTGGACAGGAGGGGGGGGGCAGTGGACAGGAGGGGGGGGCAGTGGACAGGAGGGGGGGGCAGTGGACAGGAGGGGGGGGCAGTGGACAGGAGGGGGGGGGCAGTGGACAGGAGGGGGGGGCAGTGGACAGGAGGGGGGGGCAGTGGACAGGAGGGGGGGGGCAGTGGACAGGAGGGGGGGGCAGTGGACAGGAGGGGGGGGCAGTGGACAGGAGGGGGGGGCAGTGGACAGGAGGGGGGGGGCAGTGGACAGGAGGGGGGGGCAGTGGACAGGAGGGAGGGGGCAGTGGACAGGAGGGGGGGGCAGTGGACAGGAGGGGGGGCAGTGGACAGGAGGGGGGGCAGTGGACAGGAGGGGGGGGCAGTGGACAGGAGGGGGGGCAGTGGACAGGAGGGGGGGGGCAGTGGACAGGAGGGGGGGGGCAGTGGACAGGAGGGGGGACGCAGTGGACAGGAGGGGGGACGCAGTGGACAGGAGGGGGGGGGCAGTGGACAGGAGGGGGGGGCAGTGGACAGGAGGGGGGGGCAGTGGATAGGAGGGGGGGGCAGTGGATAGGAGGGGGGGGGCAGTGGACAGTGACACACACACACACACACACACCTCAGTTGATGCGCCCTTTCTCAGTTCCGTTTGGCGCCGGAGGTGGGGAGCGACACCTACCTGTACTTCCGGGCGCCGCCACCGTCTGACTCGGCGCCGCGAGGGAGGAAGGGGGTCCGCCATCTTACGCGCCGCGTGGCAGCTGCGGGAAGCGAGGTGATTTGGAGCGGGGAGGGGGGAGAGGTGATTTGGAGCGGGGAGAGGTGATTTGGAGCGGGGAGAGGTGATTTGGAGCGGGGAGAGGTGATGCCGCTGGGGAGGGGGAAGAGGTGATGCCGCTGGGGAGGGGGAAGAGGTGATGCCGCTGGGGAGGAGGAAGAGGTGATGCCGCTGGGGAGGGGGAAGAGGTGATGCCGCTGGGGAGGGGGAAGAGGTGATGCCGCTGGGGAGGGGGAAGAGGTGATGCCGCTGGGGAGGGGGAAGAGGTGATGCCGCTGGGGAGGGGGAAGAGGTGATGCCGCTGGGGAGGGGGAAAAGGTGATTTGGAGAGGGGAGAGAGGTGTGTGTGTGTGTGTGTGTGTGTGTGTGTGTGTGTGTGTGTGTGTGTGTGTGTGTGTGTGTGTGTGTGTGTGTGTGTGTGTGTGTGTGTGTGTGTGTGTGTGTGTTATTTATTTTTTTGGACCTTTGGCCCGTCACTCCGCCTCAGGCCAATGAGAGGTGTGAGGGGCGGGCCAAGGGGGTGGTGTGAGTGTGTGAGGCCAATGAGAGGTGTGCGGGGGCGGGCGGGCCAAGGGACCAATGAGATTGCCGCTAGGGACACCGGACATCCAGCAGGCAGGCATGCATGCAGGCAGGCAGGCAAACATACAGTGCTTTCACTAATATAGTATAAGACTATAGAACAGACAATGTCAGAACATACATATATTGTATCTTGTTGAACATTGTCAACTGACAGTGTTAACAGCCATTTCACATCTTTTCAGTTTGTACATTGAACATAAACATACCAAATATAAAAGTATAATTAAAAAGGGAATAAGGGGAAGGGAAAGGGGGGGGGGGGGAGGGAAGGGGGTTGGTGGGAGTCCTATTTTTTTAAACTAGAGTCCCATATGCTTTATGTATCACCCCCTCCCCCACCCAAACACACTTTTAGACATGTGAAGAGAAAGCTGTGCACACACAATGGGCACCCCTGAGATACCTGGGAAATATGCGAATAAGACATCCTCCCCACCTCTGCTCTGGGTTCCTGTGGTCTCGCAGATACCGCCCCTTCTCCTGTACGGTCTCTGTCTTATTAGTCGCTCTCTCCCCTTCCTATTCGCCTTCTCTCCACCTCCTCTCCCTCAGTGTCCATGCTGATTCTTTAAATCCCCGGTTATCCGGAGATCTGAGCCTTCCCACGGGACGGGTAATGGGGAGGAAATGGGATCTATTGATCTTCCACATGTGTTTGGGAAAACGGTTATCACACCTGATCTACAATGACTTGTAACTACTGCGGAGCTTCACTAGATTGATTGTAAGCTCTGCGGGGCAGGGACTCCTTTTCCTAATGCACTGCATTCTGCATTGATGCTGAAGGGGTTAATGCCATGAATTGCGGTTCATCCTCCCCCTGGCAGCTAAGCTGTCGACTTGCTGAGGACGACTAAGGGATTATTTCAATGGCTGGGATGATCGGAAATATATATGTATATTGTGACACTGACTCATTCCTTGTCTCTTAATAACCATTGTACCTTAACCCAGGGGTTCTCAACTCCAGTCCTCAAGACCCCCCAAAAGGTCAGGTTTTCAGGATATCCCGGCTTCAGCACAGGGGGCTCGTCGACTGAGCCTCTGATTAAGCCACCTGTGCTGAAGCTGGGGTATCCTGAAATCCTGAGCTGTTGGGTGGTCTTAAGCACCCCAGCCTTAACCCATTCAGAGATCCAGTTGAACGTTTGGGAGACCCGTTGATGTAGAGCCATCTTTTGAAGGTCCTATTCAATTTCTGATTTTGTACAATAATTGCTTCATAATTGTCCCCGGTCCATGTCATTTTGTGAACAGCTGATCCTCCGCTGGATAGCAAACCCCCTATAAAAGCAGTGGGGTTTGTATCTTCCGTGATCCATTACTGGACGTCGATCTCCAGAATCTAGTGGACACATCTCATAATAACGGAGCAGCCAAACATACTAGAGAAGATGGCTGTGGGGCATTGATTAGTTTGTGTGCGCCCATGTCCTAACCCGAAATGTCTGAATCTGCGCCAGCAGCGACAACAGTTATTCTTAGTGGCGCACTAATAGGCTGCGTTGGGGGTACCGATGGTAATGAAATGTGCTTAAGGTTTCTGCGATCTAGAAAAAAGTGCGTCTGAATCATACGCCAAGTTCAACGGAATAAACCTTAAAAGACTCAGTAGCAGTTTCCCCTGCTCTGCTTTTCTTTTGCCCCTTCCCCCCCCCCCTTATTTTTTACATGTAGTGGAAGCAGGGGGTCTCCGGAGATGATCCACATTAATTTCACGTCCGGGGACCCTCTGGTTGCAGAGAAAGGTGCTGCCTGTACTGTTCCTTCCTGGGGAAACAAAATGGAGGTTTAAATCTCACGCGCCACACGGGCCAATAGAAAGTGGCAACGTCCTCTGTCGCTGTTTCCTATTGGTCGGCATGACTCGTGGGATTTAAACCTCTGGGAAATTCCGGCGGCATTAAAAGTGTTAATTTGACAAGCAAAAGCTAAAATTCATAACATCTACACTAAAAATGGCTCAGTATCTCACAACCCCAAAATTATAAGTGATGCATTTAGGGACTACTCCACATCCCTTTACAATCTACCAGGCCCAGGGGGAGACTCGGCTAAAGAGAAAAGAGCAATAAAGATTCGAAATTATCTAGCAGAATGCCGACTCCCCACTCTAGGCCCAAATTACATCACAAACCTTGAAAAAACTATAGAGCCCCTGGAAATTATGGAAGCAATAAAATCCCTGAAAATTGGGAAGGCCCCTGGTCCGGATGGATTTTCTAATCTTTATTATAAGAAATATTCCACAACTCTCCTCCCATTTCTTACCAAAGTATTTAATGAGATGCTACTAGGCCTTCCCTCTCCTAGAGATATGCTTCAAGCTACCATAGTGGTAATCCCTAAAGAGGGGAAAGATCCTCTGTTGTGTTCTAGCTACAGACCTATTTCACTGTTAAATACAGACCTAAAACTATACGCAAAGATCCTGGCCAACAGATTAAATAGTATCCTCCCTAAATTGGTTCATCCGGACCAGGTGCGGTTTGTCCTGGGCAGACAAGTCAACGGCCACTGTGAGGACGAACAACTCGTTGTCTGACACCTTTTCAATATTAAATGGAACTAGGCAGGGTTGTCCGCTGTCACCTTTGTTGTTTGCCTTAGCCATAGAACCATTAGCATGCCAGATAAGGATGAACCCCAATATTGCAGGTATTTCTGTTGGCCAGGAAGAATTCAAAATAGCTCTTTTTGCGGACGATATACTATTGACTCTCTCAAAACCTCTCACTTCCCTTCCTAACCTTTTTCATGTTCTATCAGAATTCGGCTCCCTTTCAGGTTATAAAATTAATCATTCCAAATCCATGGCCCTTAGTTTAAATCTCCCTAAAGAATTAGTAAAATTACTCCAACTAAATTTTGACTTTAAATGGAATACGAACCATATAAATATCTAGGGGTTCAATTAACAAAAGATTATTCAACTTTATACAACGCAAATTTTAAACCCTTTTTCGACCAGATAGTCAAGGACTTAGCCACTTGGAACCCATATATAATATCCTGGTTTGGGAGAATAACCACTATTAAAATTAATATTTTACCTCGACTCCTCTACCTCTTCCAAACCCTCCCGGTTAAAATCTGTCAGAAAGATCTAAATAATATTCAGAAGAAAATGTTGAAGTTTGTCTGGCAAAACAGGCGACCCAGAGTCCGCAAAGATATTCTTTATAAGTCCAAATCTGAAGGAGGCTTAGCTCTTCCGAACTTACAAAACTACTATAGAGCAGCTCAATTAGGGCAACTTGTTAGCTGGCATGCAAACCCAACCGAGAGGAGGTGGGTCGAGATAGAGGATTTGATTTGTTCCCCATGCAAAATAAAAAAAATCTTCTCTGGCTCAATAAAAAGTCTAGATCACCCGAGAGTTTCAAGAACCCGGTGATATCCTTTACCTGTAATCTCTGGGACTCCCTCAAATCCAAGTTTCAACTAACCGGTACCCCTTCCCTCATGCAACCCCTATTCTCGGACCCCTCCCTTCCTTTTTACACAGGAAACCCGCTCTCCCATACCTGGGTTCAAAAAGGACTCACGAGAGTCAAGGATATTCTCACCCAAGGGAAAGTCCCCCCATTCGCTTCACTACAAACAAATCATGATATCCCCTCCTCCGAATTCTTCAGATTTCTCCAGGTTAGGCACTATATCCAATCAGTCTACAAATCAAGGCACCCCCAGGCTTTAACTTTGTATGAGGACTGGTGTCTACACCAGCCCCACACAAAGGGCACTATCTCCAGAATATATCACAGTTTATCCTCTATCAAGAGCAATCAAACCCCCGATAAATATATGGTATCCTGGGAAAAGGATCTTAACGTCTGTATAGATCTCGATATTTGGAAAGACATCTGGGAAGCTGCCTCCAAAAATTCATCGTGCTTTGTAATTAAAGAGAATATTTACAAGTTAATATTCAGATGGTATATGACTCCTGCCAGGCTGCACTCTTTTCTCCCAGGCGTCTCCCCTCTGTGCTGGTGTGGGTTGTGGTGAAGTGGGGAATATTCTGCATATATTCTGGTCATGTCCCAAAATCCAACAAACATGGACGGAAGTGTTCACCTTAATACACAAGATCCTAGAAATCACTGTCCCACATGACCCAGGATATATATTGCTAGGAAAGCCAATGGCCAATATTCCCCCCCCCCCCCCAAAAAAGCTAGAGTACTAGCCCAAATGTTAAATGCTACACGTGTACAATTGCCAAAAATTGGAAACAACCTGCCCCCCCATCCTTAAACCAAATAAATAACAACATTTGGCATATAATCTATATGGAAAAACTCTCGGCCTATCTGAACGGCTCTACCTCGCAATTCTCTGAGATTTGGGCTCCTTGGTTTCGCCATGCAGGTATATCCCCATATATAGATTAGAATACTTGGAACAGAGTGATACATGTGGTAATTAAATTGTTGTGTACAGTGCTATATTGTTACAAATGCTACCCCTTCCCCCCCCCCCTCCCTGATCCCCCCTTTATGTGTTATGTGTTTTGTTTACTTTTATTTCGTATGTACAAAAAATGCTCAATAAAAATTTAAGTAATAAAAATAAAACAAAAGTGTTAATTTGACTCTGCATGAACGGCTCATTATATAGGTTATAAAATAGTATTTTCAAAGTACGGCTATTATAAATAACAATACACTAATAACATATTTAGTAATGCGAGTTATAAATACGACCATACACACTTCTATTTTCATTGTATCAATCTGGTATTCATCCTGAGGCGATGCGTCCAAAATAATATTAAGCAGCATACTATGCGTCATGTATGACATCTTTATACATACAGGTCGGTATTACTTTTTAGCACAAAAACAAACATACTGGACCCTTGGTTGTTTCTTTTAAACAAACCACTCCAGGATCACACAAGGGCTACAAACAAGCGAATTACCCATATTTCCACTGCGACAAGATGCGCCATCGCGAGTCTATGGAAGCAGGACAAACTCCCACCAATCGTGTCTATTAGACACAAGCTGTGGTTTATTTGTATGATGGAAAAACGGACGAGCTTCCTTAATGATACATACCAAAATTTCCAAAAAGTCTGGTTTCCCTGGATAGCTCACGCTATAGACCCGGACTCTCTGAGCCTATAACCCCCGAGATCAACTAGCCCCACTCCTCTCCCGTAGAAAGTTTAGATGTTTCCCCATCGCCCATCCACAGAATATTTATTATGTCCTATTGGTATCTATTTAAGGTCCTCGGACCGGCTTTTTTTATCCCAGTCAAATAAACTCCAACATGTTATTCATTCCCACCACTCGACCTCAAAACTGTTTACAGTATTAAGAATTGTTGACTCACCATGCTGCTGTCCCGCCCCGTCTCCCCCCTTTTTTTTGGTATGTACCCCCTCCCCCCCTCTTGAATGTTTTACTTTCTGTATACTTCTGCTTGAAAACCCAATAAAAATGTTGTTTTAAAAATAAATAAATAAAACAACATACTGGGTTAGAACTCAACGACTGATCCACTGATTGAGCCACCTGTGCTGAAGCTGGGATATCCTTAAAACCTAGTGGTGGCCCTTGAGGACTGGAGTTGGCCACCCCTGTCAGAGAGCCAGGTGCAATGAGCCCATGTATGTGGTGCTGGGAAATCAGGTGATGGGGCAGCCGGAAAGTGGCCTGGATATAAGAGTAGGTTATGGACCCCTGACGCGTTTCCTCTTTGTAGTTCCGGGAGGATGGATTTCTGGTTTTGGAGGGGGTTTTCCGCCCCCGGGAGTGCGAGGTCATGAGACAGGAGATTGAGGGGATACTGCGGGACATGGATGTTCCACCTCACTGTCGCACAGAGTTCTCCACACAGCAGGAGGAGCAGCTAAAGGCTCAGGTGTGAGGGGGGGGGGGGGGCGGGAGGGGTGCTGCTCCCACATGACATCACTTTATATCATAACGTATTGTTTCATATACATATCCTGCATCTTTTAAACTGCATGTTTCAGGCTACAATACTCCTGCACTGCCCCATAAGGCTACGGCTGTCTCACATTTTAATCTGGTCTGTAACTGTTACATACGCCTATAATATATATTATCTGTAACTGTAACATACACCTATAATATATATATTATCTGTAACTGTTACATACACCTATAATATATATTATCTGTAACTGTTACATACGCCTATAATATTTATATTATCTGTAACTGTTACATACACCTATAATATATATATTATCTGTAACTGTTACATACACCTATAATATATATTATCTGTAACTGTTACATACGCCTATAATATATATTATCTGTAACTGTTACATACGCCTATAATATATATTATCTGTAACTGTTACATACACCTATAATATACATCTTCTCTAACTGTGCATGCAATGTCTTGTACATAATGTATAACCCTGTTCATTAATGTAACTATGTATTTGTAACCATGTATTATTTGTCATCTTAACGCTGTGCCCAGGACATACTTGAAAGCGAGAGGTAACTCTCAATGCATTAATGGTAATCAATGAAGAGTTATGTGTGCACACCTATAAATGTATAATATAAGCAATGTACTTGCGATTTGAGGTACCGGTGCTCTGTGGTTCAGGGAAAAAACCTGTCTGGTGTAATTTCAAAGTATATGAACAAAGTGGAGGATCCAGGGCACTACGGATTTAGAAAAGAAATGTATTCTAGGCACAGTGTGTGTGTGTGTGTGTGTGTGTGTGTGTGTGTGTGTGTGTGTGTGTGTGTGTGTGTGTGTGTGTGTGTGTGTGTGTGTGTGTGTGTGTGTGTGTGTGTGTGTGTGTGTGTGTGTGTGTGTGTGTGTGTGTGTGTGCCCCCCTTTGTTCATTTACTTCCTGGTAAAACATTTTTATAAATAAGTAAAATAAATAAATAATATGCATCCAACTTGTGCTGTTAGGAAGGCATTAAGCTTCACACATATTGTAATGTAAACGTAATGTTATTTATTAAATATTTTACCAGGAAATAATACAGTGAGAGTTACCTCTCGTTTTCAAGTATGTCGTGGGCACAGAGTTAAGATGACAAATAATACATGGTTACAAATACAGTTACATTAAGTGAGCAGGGTATGTATGATATTCTGTAATGAAAACCTGCCCCAGGCCTGAGTTTGCGTCGTCTCCAATACGTCTTATGATTCCGTCAAGCGATTCCCACGCTTTTAAGATTTGATGCTGAACATTTACAAAAAAATACTGCACGTCAAAGCAAGTTTATTTTCCGTTTGTCTTGCTACGTCCGTGCACTGTATCTGCTTTCTCCCCCAGTCCATTCCCACAGCGGTGTGTAACCCCTCTCTCATGTCTCTGGCAGGGAAGTACGGATTATTTCCTCAGCAGCGGGGATCAGATCCGTTTCTTCTTTGAGAAAGGGGTGTTTGATGAGAGAGGTAACGTGTTGTTCTGCTGTGTGGCCTCGAGGAGGGGTTCCCTCTCTCAGCTGGGCTAGGACTCATTGCTAAGGGGGTGGTAACTCTCACCGCCCTTCCGTAGCGGGCGATTTATTGCTTTGTTAAAACATTGTAACAGCCCTTTAGAGACATGTTAAATCTCCTTTCTTCTTGTGAGAGTTATAAATCGCAGCACTCACGTTTTTGGTAGATAAAGAAGTTTTATTCTTCAAACTTAACTGATAGACATATGGTATTTACATCAACATGACATGCGTTCTCCTAGATGGTTAGTGGAGGCTGTTCTCTCCTCTGGAGACTGTCTAACCTTGCTCTAGACGAGTGTCTTATACACAAAATATTACAAGCGTAGGCAGATTCTATTCTAAGTATATTTCTACAAAGGGACCCAACAAGATCCTTTGTCTACCTGACACTCAATGAATATCTTTCTACGTACAAGGAATTCAACCTTCTTCTACTCTGAAGAGCTATCCTCGTCTAGAGCAGGGGGGGGCAAACTTTTCCCTGTGCGCACCCCTGCCTGCTCTCCTCGGTTCCTCGCGCCACCCCCCCCCCTCTGCTCAACCCCGGTGTCAAATGATGCGTGGGGTCATGTCACGTCGCCATGGTAACGTGACGTCACTTGGCCCTCGGCATCATTTGACCGGGTTACCATGACGATGCATCGCTGGAAGCCAAGGTAAGTTATTTACAGGGGCCTTGCAGGGCCCCCCCCGGCATGTCATTTAATTGCTTTGGTGGAGAGCGCGGGACCTCTGTAACTGCCGCGCCCCTCCCCCCCAGAAATCGGGGGCGTGCTCCCCCACTCTATAGCTAACCTCGGCAGCTGTCAATCTATTCAAACATACACTGTTTTTAGGGGGTTGGAAGAGAGACTAGGACAGGGATTCTTACAAAACGCCCGAGATATTTAGAAAGTAGAATAGCCACCAAGGAAATGATGGAGTGGAAAGTTCATAATTAGACTTGGGACATTCACTCCGTTTTCTGTTCCTCAGGTGACTTTCTGGTGACCAGAGAGAGATCTGTGAATAAAATTGGACACGGTGAGCGTACCATTCCCTGAAATGATCCTTCTGCCATTCTGGGGTGGGAGGTTAGGGACAGAAAAACTTCCTCATCAATACTAGCGGGGTCCATGCGACATATAGGGGGGGCTGGGGGGGGGGTCTCTGAGACACATTTAGTGTAACACGCTCATGTTTCCTCTCCCAGCTTTACACGCTCATGTTCCTATATTCAGAGAGGTGACTCATTCGCCCCAGGTCCAGGTGAGCAGCCAGGCTGGGGGTTCATCCATATTAGCGGGCGAGATGGCAATTCTGTATCTGATCCTCCTGTCTGTGCCTTACTGTAGGAGTTGAGTCACAGGCTGGGCCTTGTGAAGCCAGTGATAGTGCAAAGCATGTACATATTCAAAGTAAGTATCATATCAGCACCAACATTTCTAGGCTTGTTTAACTGCTCTATGTAATATTTCATAGTCTCCTTGTACGAGTCACAGCAGAGGTTACTGTTTTCTGTGTCTAATGATGTTCCCTCTTGTAAGATAAGCAAATGTATAAACCTAAGGATTTATGCACTAACTGGGAGCACATGCATTAACGCGAGTGGAGTTGCCGTGAGTGGCACAGCGACCTCCGTTAGTGAATAATGCGCTTATAGTGTCGCGGCAAAACAAATGTATTGCCGCCGTCGCGTGTGCTTATAGTAAGCGCGATGAAGCGACGTGGCGTCTCGAAATTTGGAAGCCGGTCAAATTTTGATTTGTCAGAGGCTATCGCTACGTGACAGCGTCTGAACCAATCAATGGCCAGGTCGCGGGTGACGTCATCAGTCGCGCGCACTATAAGCGCGGCCTAAAACCCACAGAGTGCGAAGCCCCTCTCTTTATTCCAGGTTGTAATGAGCAGAAGTATGATTCCAGTGAAGTGTTTGGCATTGCAGTGCCCGCGTGATGGATTAATATTAACCATGATCTTTTTGTTTTACAGCAGCCTGGCATTGGGGGTGAAGGTATGAGCTGGGGGGTCTTTCTGTACAGAAATGGGGAGGGATAAGAATAAGTGCCTAACGCTGTCACCACTCACTCATTAACCTTTTATGTTGGTGGATGCTCTAAGCCAGCTCCAGTCCCATGGGCCACCAACAAGTCAGGTTAAGGGTATCCCGGCTTCAGCACAGGTGGCTCAGTCAATGACACTACCACCTGTGCTGAAGCAGGGATATCCCTAATACCAAGCCTGTTGGTAGCCCTTGGGGACTGGAGTTGGCCGCCCCTGCTATAAAGACATTGAGAATCCCTGTGCAAATGAGAGCAGGACTTGCATAACCCAACTGGGTTCTTGAGGCAGAGGATGATATTGACAAGTGAAATCCAATATTAAAATCCCTGTTCCCAGAAAGAGCTCAAGCATCTGCTGCTCGGACCTGTGACTTTCCATTGTTATACCCATTGTTTACCTCTCAGCCATCCCACTCATTGCTTCTTCATCTTTCTGGCCTCCAGTGACCCCGCACCAGGACGCCACGTTTCTGCACACGGAGCCGCTCGGACGGATCACAGGGTTCTGGATCCCTGTGGAGGACGCAACGGAAAGAAACGGCTGCCTGTGGTTCATTCCAGGTTCCCACCGCGGTGAGAAACCACATGGACCTTCACCAGGACCTCAGGGGGCTCCATACATAGATCGGCTCTGACAACGTGACAGACCACATTTGCATCCCCTGTCTCTCTAAATCCTATCAAATCTTTGCGTAATATTGTATTAATATATTTCGGTTTGGATAGTTACAGTGTACACAGCAGCAGATTGAATTTCCCAGGAACTTGTCCCTTAGCTTACAATCTAATGTTAGGTTTCTGGGACACAGAGATAAAGACCCATATTTACAAATCCGTCTTCTACATAAGACCCTTTCATGTCAATGAGAAGTAAGGTGTCTTCGTTTCAGAAGGTCACTATGGGCCAAAGTGGCTTCCCAAAGTTACAAAGAGCAGACACTGTGGTTGAAAGGACTATTTATATTGCCTTTACCACTCTACCATCTCCATTCTCTTACTGGGAGAAAGTTTAGGTGTTTTGGGGTGTGTAGGTATATTCAGCAGCTCGTTTTACTTCGGCATATCTACATTTTATGGGAATCCCAACATGCGACATGGATTTATATTCTCTTACCGGTTTTTAAATATTAGTTTTTGTCTGAGGACTGAGGTTGGCCACTCCTGCTGTAAATCTATCTGCTGCTAATTGCTATATTCTCCACTGCACTCTTCACTACGGCCCCGTTTCTCACAGCTGGGATCTCTCGGCGTATGGTCCGTAGCCCGCTGGGTATCGTCCCTCGCACACAGTTCCTTGGAGAAGAGCAGATCTACAGAGAGGATCTGTTTGTGCCGGCCCCAGTCACAAAAGGTGTGTCTTACGTCTTAGGAGGTTTCCTACCAGGACTATCTGCGGTGCATTTATATTCAGGGCTGCAGGTTTATGGCTGGATCCGGCTCTCAAACTCCCTTTATCTGCAAACTGTCCCAATCTGCAAATTAAACCTACTGTGCTATTCAGCGACGGTCGCTGGTGTAACCCCCTCCTTGCTCGGCCCAAAGGAGTGTTACATCGAGGTGGTGTGAGTAGGTGCAGGTGTTTAACTTTCTCAGGGTGTTGGCATCCGTGTAGGCTGGTGTAAGCGGTACATCTAATACAAGGCGCCAGGAACTTTATTAGACAAACAAGTTCTTTATTCACTGAAGTCCCACAGTCTTCATCCCTGGGTGCTCAGGCAGCACCCCAGGGAGGCACATGGCTTGTCACCTTACTCATACTTTTTAGTGGATAAACGGCAATCCCTTGCTGATGATTTCAGGCTTTCCAGCAGCCTGCCAGGGCTCTATGTAGGGTGCACCTTCTATCCAGGATCCCATCTTCCTATCACCCTGTGCATATCCCTGCTAGTCCCTAATCTGGCTGGCCAGCGTGCTGTTTGGGCTTGTATGTAGGCAAGTCCCCTGTGTGACACTGGGCCCTTCTTGAGGAATCCCCTGGCATGGTTGTCATGCACATTCTCTTTAGGATAGTAGGGTAGTAGGATGCTCCCCCCCCCTCCATTATAAGTGGCCTTTGTTATGGGACACTTTTCCCTAAATGAAAAATAATAAAGGTGACCATGCTCACTAACATGCCTACACAAGTAAAGACATACAGTATATACAGTGAGGCTCCACTCCTCTTATCCTCCAGGAACCTAAGGGCCTAGGAGCTTCTGCAGCTCTATTTACACCCTGCTGTGAGGTCACCATTCCCCTGGATCCTGGGGGAGGGGTTTGGCTGTTCAGTATTTCTGACCCAGGAGGCAGACTTAACATCTAGGTGGGTGGCGCTAAAAGTATACGTGGTGTCCTATACTAATGGACAGTATGAAAACCTTCTTTAAAGTGGGCGTGGCTACGCTTCTGCTGAGCTACTTTGCAACAACCCATGCAGTTAACCCTTTAGGGGCCGTAACTCCTTAACTGCCCATAGTAACTTCCAGAGTGGTGGGGGGGGGGGGGGAAGAGGGGGGTGGACTGAGGGGTGTTACACTGGTTATTGTCACTTGTATACCAGTATCTTCTGCTGGACCTGGATGTGATGATTTCTTGTGTTGCTGCTCATAAAACAGGGGGACTGGTTCTCATTCACGGAGAGGTTGTCCACCAGAGTCACCTGAACAGCTCCCTGTGCTCTCGTCACGCCTACTCCTTCCACGTGATGGAAGCAGAAGGCACCACATGGAGCCCTGAAAACTGGTGAGAGGCCGGAAACAGCCCAACGGAGCCAGGACTCTACTAGTCGTCCTGGGTAGTCTCTGCGCCATCTTGTACTGATTCTTACAAGGGGACCGCTACCTTATTCCTTCAGAAATCCCCAGAAAAAGGTGCACAATTCGTGAAGAAACCAACTAGAACATTGGTGGAGTTCATTTAAAAAATAAAATAAAAAATCTAATAAAATTAATGTTTCAGCCACTCCGATGCACTTACCGCTTGTTACATTGTTGCTGCAATGAAAACAAGAAAAGTGTTTCGTAAAAACACAATTAGATATACATAGATTTTCATCTGGGAAAGAAACGCACTCATCTGTGCGCACGGAGTCACAGAGGAGAAGAACGCCTGTGGGAATAATGTGTGTTTGTTTTGATATAATGAAGTGGCTTTATCTGCCCTCTGGAGGTTGTATGGGTTTTCAGTCTTCTTGTGTGTACCTTTATGGTAGTTTTCTGATGAATAAGGGAGTTATAACCCCCTGATTTAGGTGTACACCAAATTACATAGAGACTACGGTGAGATAACCAAGTCCTGTACTTCTTGATCCTGTACCTGGGAGGCTACAGATTGTGGGAATGGTTGGCAGAGGCTGTGGTAGATGTATTTTTTTTCCGATGAAGTAAAAATACTCTGCTAAAAGTGTGGAGTAAATT